>NC_083110.1:37875024-38175024 GCF_949774975.1 Lagenorhynchus albirostris | reverse complement strand
GCCAAGCATCAATCTTTTTCTTCTGAATTCACTTCCATCATTTTTTTTTTTTATGGTGACCAAAGACTATCACAGTGCAGTGAGTTGAATGATGACCCCCAAAGATGTCTGCGTCCTCATCCCTGGAACAATGAATGTCACCTTATATGGCAAAAGGTGCTTCATGGGTGTGATTAAGTTAAGGATCTTGGAGTATCCTGGTGGCCTGGCTTTTAAGAGATGAGAAAGAAAATGAAATGAAATTGACCCTCAGGTCATATCTCTCAAGGTGTTTAGTTTATTAAATCAATAACGGAAACCGTACGTAAGGATGAGCTTATTGCCTGGGTTTTTACAATGAAGGATGCTTTGTAGGTCACACTCCCCCCAGTAACCCCCACCCCAACACACACAGGGCCTCACCTTGTTGACTCACAGCCTCTTCGCAGTAGAAGGTCCAAACCTTTGCTCTCTTTTTCATCCTTCCTCCTTGCTTACCTGCAGCACTGACCAGAGTTCCAAGCTTTGGGTGACTCTGCCATCAGGGCCCAAGTCCCTTCATGTGACCAGAAGGCGGTGTTTGGGGGCCATTTGTAATTTGGGATGACCTTGGGGGCACCTGCTCGAGCACTGGAGTGGGCAGGGAATGGTGCTTCCTGGAGTCGTGTGCTGGGCAGTGCAGGGGTGACGATGTGGGACCTGGTGAGAGGACAGCCCAGCTTGGACAGAAGGAAGCTCTGGACCTCCTGTCCCTTTCTGGGCTCTGCCTGCCAGGCGGAGGTTCCCCCGACCGTGAGCTCCGGGGCTGCACCGCCGCACTGCACAATCCTTGCAGACGCCATGCAGCGCGTCTCCTGGGAGGAGGCCTCTGTGAGGGCGGCGAGGCTGGATGGTCTTGGGTGGCCAGTGGCACTCTCAGAAGTCAGCTTGGGGCAGAATGGCAGCTAGGAGGGGCAGCCCTAACTAAGAAGCCAAAGGACAGGAAGTAGCGGCCTGGGCCTGGAATCCTGGAGCATCTTTTGGGTTGCTGGGAGAGTCTGGCACCTGCTCCTGGGCTCATTCATTCTTTATTCTTGCACTTCAACTCCTTGACCATGGATCCTGGTCCTAAGAGACTCGGAGCAAGAAACTGAGACACCCCTGTCATTCCAGCTCCCTGGTACAGGTTTAACACCCGCCTGACCGGTACTGATAATCTGCCTTGGTTACAGCATTTTCCACTCAGGGAGGTGATGAAACTGATGGAAGCAGGCCTTGGGAGGCAGGTGGGGAGGGGAAATTGGATGTGAGCTGGAAATTTTTAAGAACTTCCCCAAATCCAAATCTTTATATGATATCTCCTGAATTTTAAATGTCAGCAGGTAATTAAAATAAAAAGAAATACATCTGGGCCAGGTGGTCCATGGCATCCCGCTTGGCTGGGATCATCTCATAGATGAGGACATGGGTGCCCACAGAGGCACACTCCACACCCCAAGGAGGGCTCTTTCGAGAAGGCAGAGAGAGCATAGAGGGGATGGGGATGGCCCACCTCTCTGGCCATGCAGACCAACCTGGCTCCTGGAGAGAAGACGCCATGTGTGTTCACCTGGGGAAAGGTGGTGGCCTTCCTCATTTTCTTCTTTCCTTTTTTCTCTGCAGAGGTCTGTGGGGCCCTCAATGTCACCGTGTCCCCGGGGCCTGTGGTTGACTACCTGGAGGGGGAAAATGCTACTCTTCTCTGCCACGTCTCCCAGAAGAGGCGGAAGGACAGCTTGCTGGCCGTGCGCTGGTTCTTCGCGCGCCCGGACTCCCAGGAGGCCCTGATGGTTAAGATGACCAAGCTCCGGGTGGTGCAGTACTATGGGAATTTCAGCCGCAGCGCCTACCGTCAGAGGCTGCGCCTCCTTGAGGAGCGGCGCGGGGTGCTCTACACCCTCTCTGTCTTGACCCTCCGGCCAGCCGATCAAGGGCATTACGTCTGCAAAGTCCAGGAAATCAGCAAGCACAGGAATAAGTGGACAGCTTGGTCCAACGGCTCCTCGGCGACAGAAATGAGAGGTAAGGGTGCATCCACTCTCTGGGGAGAGTGGGAGGGTGACAGGTCAGTGGGCCTCCCTCCAGCTGGCCAGGCAGTGGCCTCCAGGACGGCTGTGCTGAGCTAGAACACATCTTTTTGGCCTCTAAGGGCCAAGCCATGTGAGGCAGGCCTGGGAATGAGGATAGATCTTTACATGGGTGCTGTGGCTGACTTGTATTATAGGCGTGGAAGGCTGAACAGAAAGGGGCAAGTGTCTGGCCCCATGCCACCCAACCCACCCCTGGCCAAAACCTGTTTTGCAGCTGAAAGATTGGTCTGGCTGTGTTCTTTGCCTCCAGCTCAGGTCTGCACAGCCTTGATCTCTTTACCTGGCAGGGTGCCGGGCACCTATGGGAGGAGGCCCGCATTGGGAGGTTCTGATGCCTGATGTGAGTTGCCAGGCTTCAGAGCAGGGCAGCCTCCGTGGCTCTGACCCATCGCCCAGAGGAACTGATCCAAGCCTCCGGCAACAGCTCACTGAGAAATTCATCCAAAAGTGGGCAAGGGACCAGAGGTGGCCCTCCCTTCCTGGAGACAGAGAGGAGGCGTGGGCCGCGTTCCGGAACGTCTTAGCTACCCAGTGCCATATTTGAGGGCTATCATTTTTTGCCACTGATGTTCTATTCAAGAAGACGCCTCTCACAATTTTAATAAGACCGGCTACTGTGTACTAAAATTACATCTTTGAGTGCTTGGAACCTGAATTTGGTCTGGTAGACGATCAAGAGAATCACAGAGTAAAGCTGATGATGCCAAGTGTGAAAAAGAATCTACTTTTGTTGTATACCTGTCATATGATATTAAAGGCATTAGTGATGTTGTCGAAGGGATCAAACTCAGTTGTGAATAGGCATTTTTAATATCCTATATGTTAAAGTAAATCATTTACATGGATAGTCCAACTTCATTTGTCCTTGGAGTTTGCTTATTTTAATGTTGTTAAGCACGGAATGATATATCATCTGAAATGTTGTGCGCTTTTTCTCCTTAAGCAAATTAATTCAGGAAAACAAATGACTATTAATATAAATATGTATTTTGGCACAGAAAATAGAAGAGTGCATCGGATGACCACAGGCTAAGGAGGGAATCCACTCTGGATATCACTTGGCTCTGAAACATAAGGTCTTATATCTGCCCTTTTAATTTTTATGTCTGGGTGTATTCCGGAACCGTGTAGTAAATCTCTCGGCAGTGACGACTGCTCTGCCAGTTAGAATAGATAAAAGGATTTCCTACATTCAAGTGAGTGCCGTCATCCAGTCCGTTATTTCATGTGCGTCTACTTTCAGTGAATGAAGCTGGGTTCCTTCTAGAACATTTATTTGGGTACGTGCTGCAAAAACCTGAGGTGGTTCTTAAGACTTCAGTGGAGCTAATCTCTTTTCCCCACTTCTCGTTACTTTGATTTGCTCTTATGAGTGGAAGAGGAAGGGGTGGAGTTACAAGGCGTGTCCAGGGAATTGTGTGTAAACTGCAGCCTGTCACATCCCTGCTGGTCCCCGACATGCTGGCTCCTGACGAAGTCCAGCTCGTTAGCCACGTGCTTGCAGAGTGCTTTACCAGCGTCATGCAAAATGAGAAACTGGAACAGAAATTTAAGAACAGACCAAATAACAATTTGCCCCCATAATTGCAGTGTTACTTGCTTTATTTTACTCTGTGTGTTTTTGAGTTTCCCCCAAATCAGAGTAAGTCCTTGAGCATGTGTGTGTGTGGTGAAAAAAAAAAAAAGTAGCAATTATTGGGGAAAAAAACTATGTTAATAAATAAATTTGTCATGACTTTTTTCCTGAAGACACCTCTGAAAGTATGGGGCTAAAAAAATATTGGCTATATTAATTTGGGACAAAGCATAAGTTGCCATTTTATGTTTTAACTGTGCAAATTATTAAAATATGATGGAGAATTGGGGATTTTGAAGAATGGGGAAGTAGTAAATTGGGGTTTGTCTGGAAACCGCATATGTATGAGATCGTGGGTGGGGAGAGCTCCTGACTTCAGTGTTGTTGGTACCAAACGATATGATGAATAATGAAGAATGAAAATGTGTGATCCTCTGGGTGACAGTGGAGTCACACTTGGCTTATTTTAGAGAACCTGTCATACCATGTGAACTTAGTGTCATTTTTATCACACAGAGCTGGAAGGAAAGGCAAGGAATGTTACACAGTTTCTTCAGTTGCTTATGCCATGTGACCATTTCACTGAGCCAGAAGCCCTGCCTGCAGAGAACGTGGATCCAAAAGCCCTAAGTGACACATGGTGTTGGAACCCTCTGGAGCGGTTTCCAGGAGGGTTGATGTTAGGTTTGATTTCATTTAATTGTTTTATCAATGACATTGAAAAGCGGGCACACATCACCTTAATGAACTTTACAGAAAGTACAAAATTGGGACGTTCTTAACATCAGCAAGGAGTAAAACATAATGAAAAGGGAATCCAGGGAGGTAAGAAATACGAGCAGGAAATACCAGAATGAGATTCAGTTTGGAAAATGGCAGAGTGATACATTTGGGGAAAACGAATCACAGGCAGTGTTGGAGAGTCAACGGGAGGCTCTCTGTGAAGGAACTTTGGTGATGTCGGTGGTGAATTAGATGCGCATCTGCAGGGTGATATGGCAGCAGGAACAGCCTGTGTTATTTCCATCTGCATACAGTAAGTTGGCCTGGTGTCCCTGAGAATGAAGTTGGTTGTGTCATGTGTACTGTGCTGGGGAGACACTAATGTGGACTACACCGTCCGTTTGGGGAACCTCACTTTCAGAAAGATAGATTCAATCTAGAGCAGAGTAGCAAACATGATGAGGAAATGAGTGGCAGCCTTCGGAGAGACGATCAGTTCAGCTGGGGGAGCCTTGCTGGGCTCAGCGAACACATCACATTGGAAAATAATGTGGACTACAGTGTTCTGCAGTGCTCGGTAGATTCATTCATCTCTCACTCAGTGGGCATTTATTTTATGGTGCATCTGCTCTGCTGGACACTTGGGGACACAGGGGCGGATCTGTTTAGAGGGTGGCAGATACAGAAACAGATACGATGTCATGGAGTCAGGTGCAGCGGTAAAGGTGTGCATGGAGCACTGCGCACATGCACAGGAAGGCCCCTAAGGATGAGGCAGGGGGCAGTGCTTGAGCGGACACTGGCTGTTTACGTGGGGCAGGGAGCCAGAGGGGACGGTAAGACAGCGGATGGAGGGCCCTACAGCCGTGGGTCAGGACTGCTGGAGCCTGAACTAGAAGGTCGGGCCAGCAGTGGGTAACGAGGGGAGGCAGGCAGGGCTGATAGTGGAGGGGCCTGTACTGAATATTAAGGAATTTACACTTGATTTTGTAGGCCAGTATTCTCAACCTTGCCTAATGATAAGAATCTCCAGGGCCATCGTTAACATGCGGATTCCCAAGCATCTGCCCTGGAGATTCTAGTCTATTAGGTCTGGGTTGGAATTTTAATATTTAACATCCAGTCTAGTTGATTTATCATCAGGCATTTTGGGGAATCTCTGCTTTAGTCTTTGGAAACCCTGAGAAGCGTTTAAAGTCTTGACAGACCCCTCTGTTGGCTGCCTGGGACATGGATTTGGGGGAATCAGACTACAGGGTGAAGAGGCAGAGTCTTTTGTATTTTCCCAGGCTTGAAATGTTGCAAAGTTTGGCAGTAGGAATGGAGAGACATTGGAGGTCAAATAAGAAGTTTTGAATAACTGGGTGCAAGTAAGGGAGAAAGCTTTGGGATGATAGCCAGGAGTCTCACTCACTGTGTGCAGGATGGTGCCCACGGCTGACAAAGGGAACATAAGAGATGAAGCTGGCCACAGGGGAATTGAGAGTGAGGTTGGCTGGAGGCCATCCTGCACTGATGTCCAGTAAGCACGCAGAAATGTAGAGCTGAAGCACCCATCTGATCTGGGCGGTGACAACTGATTCTGAGTCAGGCAGGTGAAACCATGGGGGTGGGTAAGATCCCTAAGGGGATCCCCAAGGGGCAGGGGCCAAGGGTGAAGCCCTGGGAAGCACCAGTATTCGGGGCAGCAGACTTGGCGTTTGGAACGGGCTCCTCTGGGCCAGCCCCCTGGTGGTCTGGAAAAGGCAAGGTGTTTTCAGTAGGAGAGCAACACTGCAGAGCGAAGATGTAGCAGCTTCTTCCCAGGAGTGCAAAAAGTCAATCTTTGGGAAATCTAGAGGTGCACAGTGTTCCAGGCAGGAATGAGGTGCATTGACCTTGGCAGCCTGGCAGCCTGGTGAGCCCTGTGTCCTCCTTTCTGGTGACAATCATCTCTAGGTAACAGCTTCTGGCTCATTTAGCATGAGCAGGTGAGATGCAGGGTTGGGTCTCGCTGTAGGTGAGAGAGGAGGAAGTGAACTGCGTGGGCCTGCCCTGCCCGAACCCAAGACTTTGGGGAGGTCAGGTCCTGAGTGCCCTGTCCCTAACGCTGAGCAGGCTGAGCAAGGCTGGAGTTGGTGGAACAGGGAAGTCAGGATGGAAGTAAAGGGCACGAGCAGGGGTTCGGGGTAGTTTCCAACAGGGAGACGAAGCTGCTCAGCGGGGTCTCTCTCGAAGGGGTGCCTTATTTATGCTTGGGTTGTTCAAGGTTTTCTGAGCTGGAGGCTTCATAGATAGACTAGTGCAGAGTTTTCCAAATATTCTTGGTTCCTTTAGGCCAAAAGAAATAACTAACAGCTTTGCTTTTTAAGTAGTTGGGTCCAACAACATAAAAAAGGATTTCTGTCCTAACACGTCCTGAGAGCATAACACGTCCCTAGACGTGAAGACAAGCTGTTCTCTTTGGGGTAAATTCCAGTATCACTTTCGAATCGAGTTGAAGCTTGCTATTTTAGGGGGCCAGCATCTCTCCTATAGGTGCAAAAGCACTTTCATTATTTCAGAAGCAGTCCGATAGCTACTTGTGGTCAATTTTTTGGCAAATTGTGATACTTTCTGAAGTTCGCTTTACTCTGTCCCTGTAGACACAGAGGTAGTGTCTGACCCTGCGTTTGTTCTCTGCACTCAGTGCTGACTGGTACTTGCTATGCCCAGGCGTGCAGTTTAAATTAAGCCCGCCGTCTTCCCTGAGCTGGTACGGGCAGGTCTTGTTGCCTCTCCACATGCCCTTCACCCTGTCTGCTCCACGTTCCCGTGTCCAGGCACTTGCCCGTTGTGTTTTGTGCCCGCTTTCTTTAGTAATCCCTTGACCTCCCTTTGCTGTCTCTGCTCCCCAAGCTTTGGGGGTCTCCCTACCTTTGTGCCTTCTCCATCCTGCTTGATGTCCCTGTGACCCCCCATACCTGTCCTTCTCAGGCACTGATGTGGCCTGGTCCCTCCCAGGACACACAGACCCTGGAGAGTTTTAAGCGCAAGGACGGCCCTGGCGTGGGTGTGGGAATGGGAGGTTGGACCAGTTCCTAAGCCTGGATTTTCTTCAGGAGGATTTCCGGGATGAAGCCTGAGAGTCCCTGGGGCTCCCGGTCAAGGGCAGGCTGTGGCACGGTCCTGGGTGCCACATGTCCCTAACAGTTGCTGAGCTCTGACATGGCCAGTTTGGTGCTTTGCTTGAGGGTACCACATGCGCCCTTGGCACCAGGGAGTGTGAGCCCCCCGGGGTTCTCAAGAGTGACATTGTCATTCATTTTAAGCTTCTTGTCTTAGGGGTACAACCGCTTGGATTCCCCATTCCCCAGGCCGCGTACAAAATTATCCTCAATGGCTTTTCAGCACAGTTCTGCCAACCACTGACTCAGAAGCAGTCTGATGTTCTGAGCAGAACCGAATCTCCATCTTTTCAGGTGGAGATGTTTTCATCAACGGTGAAAATGCTAATAAGAGAAGCAATTTGCAAGGGCTGTCTGCTGCAATTTAAACAGTATTTCAGTCTAACCCCAAACAACATATTTTAACAAGCCAAATTGTTCTTTGACTTCAGATTATATAAGTGAGCTTTAAATGTTAGGAGTGGACAAAGCAAATAGAAAACTCTGCTTACCCTAAAAAGTATTTGGGGGCAAAGATGAAATTATAATATAATTTCTTATCTATTTAACCTCAAATATTAGAGGGAATTTAATAATTGGATCTGAAAGTATCACCACAGGGAACCGATATTTCAAGTTTCAGTGGCAGAAATTAAAGAATTCCTTTTTCTCCAGAAACATGGAACAGATGATTAGGAATGAGATTAATGAAACATTTAGTGCTACTGCTTAATTAAGCAAGCTCACATTATGATGTTTAAAGTGTCAACAGGTCCTATACTCAAAAGGAACCAATTGACAACTGGAGTGTAATTTAAACACCACTTCAAACACTTCTTCATTGTATCTACGCTCCTTGCGACTGCCATGTTCTTGGAAGAGTTTAAGAGATTGGAATTTAAGCTCAGCACCATGTATGAAGCCCCGGTTTATGAGCCTGTGGTCCCTGTGCTTTGCCCAAAGAGAGTTATGCGTGGGGAGGTTTGATCCCCTCCCTCTGGGGTCCCCAGCCTCACAATCTGGAGGAGGAGACATATGTCAATATGGGTATAGGTTTGGTAGACATTATCGACAAAGCTAATAGAAAGAGAGTATGAAACGGCCATACAAGAGGGTGAAGCGGGTACGGGGGAGTCAGCGGAAGACAAGGTTACATTCTTTGGGGAATAGGAGAAGGCCACCTGGAGGATGTGGCATTCTGCTGGGACCACAGGGTGAGGGGGGATGTGACGACTATGGGCCGTGCCATGTCAGGAGATGAAACAGCTGGAGCAAAGGTATGGATGAAGGAGAAGAGGGATTTGCAAATAACTTAGCGGAGTTGGATGCATGTTTGTGATTGGTAAGGGCTAAGGTGGGCAGGGATAAGAGGAAAGGTTGGCGTGGTGGCCCTGCCCGGGGACCTGGACTCCAGGGACCCTGCCAGATTCTTCTTAAATGCACCCACATGCCTGACACAGTGCATGGTACACAGAAGGGCTCTGTCACGAAATTTTTAGATGAAGGACTGATGAGTGATCCAAACTCTTTGGTATAATGCCATTTTAATTAATGGCAACAAGGAGTGGAAGGTGGTAGCAAGAGAGTAATATATAGATCTACCCTGGGGTTGTGTCTGGAGAGGGCCTGTTACCAAGCCCTAAGGTTTAGTATTTCCTAACCGCTATGTGGGGACATACACATGGCCTTTGTATTCTGCAGCTGATTCCGTCTCAGAATGTGAAGTTCTTATCTAACTGCCTTGTCACAATGGGAAGTCTGTTTAACATGGTTTTTCGTTTGCTTTTTTGCTTTGTTTTCTAGAATTTGTCTTAGAGTGAATGCAAAGGAAAGAGTGGCTTAAAATAGACAAAGCTGGAGCTTTTCCGTTTCTCATCAGCTGCTCCATCAGTGCAAGTCACTCAGAGGTCCTAGTCACATATATGGCTTTGTCCAGGCCCCAAGAGAGACTGCCTTTGGCCTGAGTCTTGGAAGGGCAAGGGGAAAAGGAAGCAATAGGCAAACTTCTGAAAGCAGAAACAGAGAAGTTCTCTGTGTCTCTCTGGGCTGTAGTTGCCTTTCTTGAGAACACTGACCCAGTTATAAATAGTGGGGACACAGCTACATTTAGTTTTTTCCTTGGGAAACTATCTGATGATTGAATAAGAAGGGCCAGTGAACTGACTATATTAATTTTTGAATTTGGAGCAAAAGTGTTGACTCCTCTTTATTTTATTTAAGGGTCTCTTCTTGTGCATATTTCATATCCCCAGCCTCTTCTGGTCCTTGGAGATTTTCCTTTCCCATTGATGTGTGCAGAATGCTGCCTGAGGAAACTGAGGTAGGGTGTGTCCGCTTTCCAGCTTTCTACACCCCCTGGGTGCACATTAGCAAGGTCTACATGCAAGGTCCAGGGCCTTAAACTTCTGCCCCTCTCCTTTCAACTCAAAAGAGCTTAATCATCTTATGCTTAAGGTTTCTGGGCTAAGAACTCAGAGGCCATAAAGTAAATCACGACAGACCCAAAGCATGCAGCTCCAAAGTTAGAGCGCTGCAGAGAAGTCGGCCCTGAAGGCCTGGTGAGCTAGTGTGTTCCCCCTGCTTCTGAGACAGGTCTTCCATGGGAAGGAAGGTGCTGGGTAGGCCAGGGTCCCCTGCCCTGGGCTTTCTTCCCAGCCTTCCACAATATAAGTTTGTCCCAGCACCAGGCTTTCTTTGGGAGACCTTGATCCACCAATACAGCATCATATTCATTCCATTCATTTGTGCGCTCAACTTAACTAGGACCTGTTATGGGCCAAGAAGGATTCTGGGAAGTGGAAACAGATGCAATTCCAGCCCGCATGGAACTTCCCTTCTGCTGGGGGAGGCGGACGATGAACCGGAGAAATGAGTAAAGCATAGTGATGCGTTCTAAGGCAATGTGTTCAGCAGGGACAGAGGGTGTGGAATATTAGAGAATCATTGGAGGAAGGTCTCTCTGACTCAGATTCTCTCTAGTTTCCAAGTTTGAGTCGGCCACTTGGGGAGACGCATCAGCCCTTATAGACAGTCTGCTCTTTTGGAAACAACTTTCTTGAAAGCTGTGTTCTTCACCTCGTATTCCTCTGCTCTGAGACGTGTTATTAAGGGGCCCCTTGGGAGTCCTTTGTAAACAACACTTATGTGATAGGCTTATTCCTTAGGTTTTGCTGTTACTCTCCTTTTCCCTGGATTAAATTGAAGAGCATTGGTTGAGTTCTGAGTGCTGGACCCCAACCTAGACTGGATGGGAGATTGAGGCCCAGGATCTGGCCCCTCAAGACCTGAATCCCCTCTCCCATGTCTCTTGGGACTTGGTGCCCACTGCTATCTGTAGTAGGGGTATGTGAGCCAGGGCTTCTCCACGTGGGGTCCTGGGACCTCAAGCCTCAGAATTTCCATGACTGTGTGCTCCCTAATCATGCAGGTTCTCAGGCCCTCCCCAAATTCCTTGAACCAGAAGCTCAGGGGTCATGCCTGGGAATCCCCATTTTAACAAGAGGCCTAAGTAATTCTCCCCCACAGTAAAGTTTTAGAAATCTTGGTCTTCAGGTGCTCGGTGAAGGCAACACCCTCTACCATCAGGAGTTATAGAATCCTGGAGAATGCTTCAGCCTAGCCTGACCGGTAGTAGAAATAGGAAGGTGAAGGTGTGTCTCTCCAACTCAGGGCCAGTCTTTCCCGCATCCGTGCCGCTGCCCCGTGCGGCTTCCTCACTCCTCTGTCTGTTCCGGGGCCCTCCCTGCACTCCTCTCCGTCAACCTCTGCCTTCCGGAAGGTGTTCTGTGTCAGAAAGGTGCACCCTACTTTGGGTGTAACCCATGGTTGCAATTTAAGCCCCTTTAATTATAGGATTCTTTGTTAAAGGAACTGGAGGCATAGGTGAGCAGGCAGGAAAGAATACTGGGAGAAGGGGAGCCTTCCCAGGGCCTCTAAAAATCACGAGCCATCTGTTCACTGGATGATGGGGGTCAGTCCTTCAGCGCAGGCTCAGGTAAATGCTCTGTATCTTCAGTGAACAGGAGACCAGGAAGGAAACAGGAGGTCCCTCAGCCGGAGGGCATTGTCATAGGGTCTTTGGCGTGAACTCAGGGGACATGGTCTGCCACAGCCTGTGAAACATGCCCTCCCCAGGGGAGTCAGTGGGACGGTCTGTCCAAGTCAGAAATCAAGGGTCTCAGTTTTCACACCTCTCTGAGTGATGGTTTCCCCTCAGGTCCCAGCAAAGGGGACTTGACTAAGATTCTTTCTTTCCAACCTGCTTCCTCCAGACATGAGGCTGATAGGATCGTTTTGTCTCGGTGCCTCTGGGCTGTGTTCTTCCAGACTGTTTGATCCTGCAGCACTTTCAACCGGTTCTTCCCAGAGGCCCGAGACGTGGTGGCTCTCACACCCCACCCCTTCTTAGATTTCATCGGATTCTGCTCTCTTGGGGAGGGACCCAGGACGGCCTGCTGCTCAGTTATCCGGGCCACCACCTCACAAGAAGGTCAGCCAGGCTCTGCACACTGGGCGCCGGGGTCCCCAGGAAATTACAAAGCAGTCAGTAGGTCAGTTGATGACTTAGCTTTTGAGTGCCCTTTACTCTCCTTTTCTACTGTGGCCCAGACCGATTGATGAATGTGCACAGGAGTCAGAAGTCAAAATGCCCACTTTCTGATAAAGCTGTATTGAGAAGAGTGGTTTGGTGCTGAGGCCAAGCTGGGCTTCCTTCTGCTTCTCTGATCAGTTGCACTACCCTCCTCCCAGGCCCCACACCCTGTGGGAGGAGGTGGTCCCAGTACCGCCCTCCCTCACGGGACCTCTGGATGCAGGAAGGATGGAAGAGGCAAGGCTCCCCGGGAAGCAGGGCTGGCATCACTCCCAGCAGCTGGAGTAATGGACCTTCCCCAGGGGGTGCCCACTGCCCACCCCCACATTAGCTCCTGGCTGAGAGGCTGGGCTCAAGACAGAGTCCACCTTGAGCAGGGCATTGGCCATGGTCTGTGGACGCAGACGTGCGGCATGACAATGTATCGCATTCATTTTGAGACAGCACGGGATCAGCAGCTGAAACAAGAGAGCTACGTGGAACCTCGGGAAAATTTCAAAAGCTCTGGCAGAGTTCATGTAGAAATTTTTCTTGTAGCAACAGATAAGATTATGGCTGGTGTCACTGATCATCGTATGCCAAACAGAGTTGCTGCACTTTCCCATAAAACAGCTGCACGGGAGAGAAATGAGGAACCTTCGTGAATTCCTTGCTTAGAGCCCCCTTAGCTTTGAATCCCAGCTTGTTGGCTCTTTCAACACCCATCTCCATAACTCCACTGGGGAGACCTTGTTACCTTCTATCCCACATAAGGCAAAGGGAATTGTAATTGGACTAAATCAAGGGCCCACAGCTTCTGAAATGAAAAAATGTAAGATGAATCAAAAGTGGTCCAAAGGCAGTGGCCTTTGCCTTTGCTGGAAGGGTAGCAGCCCGACTGAGTTGCAGACGTTTAGCCACAAGGTCAGGGAACTCTTTCTTATGGACCATTTGGACAACTGGAGATTCACATTCTCAGGCAAAGGACTGATAGCAGAGGACCATGCTAGGATTTAGGTGTGGGAATTAGAGCAGTGAATAAAATAGACCAAATCCCTGTCTTATGGAGCTAAGGTCCTTGTGGATAAAAATGGCTCACTAGGTCTCAGGCACTGTTCTGAGTATTTCACATATATTAACCCATCTGGTTCTCACACTCACCCTGAACTTATTATCATCTCTGCATAACAAATGAGGAAACTCAGGCAGTGGGAAGTTAAGTGACTTGCCCAAGGTTACATAACCAGCAAACGGCAACTCAACCCGGTGTACATCAGTGCATCTCACACTTTAAAGTGCATATAATTCATCCAGGGAACCTGGGTTTAAAAGCACATCCTGATCCAGTAGATCTGGGTTGGGTCCCCTACAGTCCTGCACTTCTGACAAGCTCCCAGGTGACACTGATGCTGCTGGCCCGTGGACCACACTTGGAGTAGTAAGGCTCTCGACCATGCTGGGCATCCCTGATCTCCTGAAAACTACGGTCCTCAGAGGTCCACTTCTTTCTCATTTCGCTATTGTCTTCATTAGGACTCTGCGGTTATCGCAGCCTAGGCTTAATTGGTTGAAGATGAAAACCCATTCAAGCTAATTCAGAAGAGAGGTGGGGATGGTTGAAGGATATGGAGCTCATGCAATGCAAGGTCAGCAAATAACATGTCAGCCCTCTTGGTACCCAGAGTACCATCAAGGTCAAATCCTCCCACCTCCATATTCCTCCTGCAGGTTCTGCCCTCAGCTCCGTTTGCTTTCCTGTTTTCCAAACACGGCTGCCCACCCCAGAGTCCACAGGCTTTTTCAACCCCAGGGCCTACAACCACCATATGTACTCTGTTTCTTAGTTTAAATTCTTGATGGGGGAATCTGCTCGGTTGCTCTGGCAGTGAGCAGATTACAGGAGCTGTGGGTGGGGTAAATTAAACAGGAAAGGTAATGGATGAATTGTCTGACATGTCTAATATCACACGCAAGACCAAATGTCCACTAAGAGTTCATTCCTGGATGTCCAGATTTCTTCCTTTGAGGGGCCGTCAGGAAGAAATAGATCATTCATTTATTTACTGGGCACCTACCAGCTGCCAGGCAGTGTGTCCCAAGATGGTGATACTGAGGTAGAAGACCAGCTTCTGGTTTTGAGGAATTTAGGTTCTACTGGGAGAGGGGTTCTTTCCCACAGAACAGAGCCCTCCTTCTGAGAACAATTAGAAATGCTGAAAAAAAAATCTGTATTTCAGCTTTCCTAATTATATATTTATATTTCATAAGTATATTTGTATTACATAATTACACAATTGTCTGTGTGCATATGTATTTCAGCTATCTTAATTGTTCTCTGAAGGACTATATAGATAGAGTGCAGAGAAGAGCAGTGAATGAGACCAATTGTCAGAGTCGCTTAACTCTTTAAGAAATTCAGCTGTTTTTTCGCAGTGCTTGTTGAGAAAAGTAATGCAGAAAGTGACAATCAGGTTGTTTAGGAGGCAAGCAGAGCCTCTGATAGAGCAGAGTTCTATCAGTGAGATGAAAATTGGAAGCGCTATGATAAATACTTGAGGTTTTCTACTGGGGATCCCTGAAGTAAGGGCAAACCAGAGAGAAACCATATCCTATAAAAACTGAAACCCAGCTTCTAAACAGTTCATATCCTCATTGGGTTAGGTGATCATCCCCCTACTCTAATTTCCTACGAGGAAAATAAAATTTTATCTCGAATCTACATGATTTTCCACATATGACGTCTGGCATTCAATTAAAAAATTATCAGGCACATCAAAGGACAAGATCAAAATCAAAAATGGGTAATAAAAATAAGCCTATGGGCAATGCAGATGTGAAAGATATCAGTCATGTACATTAAAATAATGTGATAAATATGGTTGAAAAATTAGATAACATGCTGGATAAATTCATCAGAGAGCTAGGATATATAAAAAGAATTAAGTGGATGATCTATAACTGAAAAAAATCCATAAATGAAATCTTAAATTTCAGAGATGGCTTTAACAGCAGGTTAGACACAGGTGAAGAGAAGATTAGTGATCTGTGTGGTAGATCAATGGAAATACCCAGTGCAAGGCCTGGAGAAAAATAAAGATGGAAAATTCAGAATTGGAATCCATGACAATAATAATATAAAAGTTTGTGGGAGGGGCAGTAAATAAAGTTCCAGACCATCTTTGCCATATTCCTTACCTCTCATATTGATTCAATTTTTATTCTAGCCACCTTTGTCTTGTTATTTGGGTCTTAGAGATTCTCTTCTCTGGAGCTCTTCAGTGTGGTAGCCACTGACCAAATGTAGCTATTTAAATTTAAATTAATTAAAATGAAATACAGTTACAAATTCAGTTTCTTAGTCCCATGTGAATAAGCCACGTTTCACATGCTCAATAAAAACATGTGGCCAGTGGCAGCTGTATGTGTCTTGCAGACACAGAACATTTCCATCATCTCAGAAAGTTCTATTGGGCAATACTCTCATTCCCTGACATTTTACATTTTTCTGTCAGGTTAATTTTTTTGATTTTTGCCTACGATTATGTTAGCCCTGTATGTGGAACCTTCCCATATTTCCAGACTCTTTAGTATGATGTTCAAGGTTTGACATAGTGTAACTCAATTCTGTTTCCCTGACAATTGAAAGCAGACACAGTGAATTCAGTGCTCAACCACTGACTGAAAGCAGACAAAATAATCTCAAAATCAGATCTTGCAGCTCTGTGACTGTCTTACATGGAGAATGTGCTCAGAGCACTGACCCTGAGTCATCAGATGACCTCAGGCTTCTCTATCTAGGGATACCCAGGCAAGTACACTACATTTTGGAAAGATGTCCACTAAAATGGTAAAATAAATAATGTTTTGGTTCTTGGAATTCCCACTGGGGAACTCTTTATTTTGCAAATATATGGGGTGAGTGAGGCTTCTAGTGGACTGAGTACCAGCAACTTAATTCCCCTCTCTGGTCTCTTACTTGTTATATGTAAGTCATTGCACCTTCCCCTGGCTTGTGGGTTGTGACCATTACATGTGTTTTTTGCAAATATGAAAATTACTTTATAAATGTAAGTGTCGTATATACCCTATGATATTATTTTGGACTGAGGTGGGCTAGGTCCATGAGCTGCTCCACTTCATGCTATGCCATTTCTCTTTTGTCTTACAGTGATTTCCCTGAAAGCGTCTGAAGATTCATCGTTTGAGAAAAAGAAAGAGACCTGGGCATTTTTTGAAGGTAATTGCTTATTTCTTTATTATAAGATGCAGCCTCACTTTTAGATAATAGGAAAGGAATAGACTGCTTAGTTTTCCCCTAATATCAAATGGTTTTCTTGCCCTAAACTTACTCAGGAGTAGGTTGGAAATCCCTGGTGGTATCAGCCCACAGATTTTGAAAAAGCAGACATGAAAGCTCCAGTCTGCATACTTTGGGGTTGTTTGTTTTGTGCTAGAATTTCTGCTCCGAGGTGATATGAGGGAGGGATCTTCAAGGAATATAAAAATGCAAATTACATCTACTGTGACTAATTTTATCTCAGGTTTCTTAAGGAGTTTGGGATTCTGGAAACATCTGTAAACCTTAAGCAATTGATTTTCAACCCATGTCAGCATCACTGGGGAGCTTTAAAAATGCTAATGCCTGCACCGCATCTCTAGAGATTCTGATTAAGTTGTAACTTGTTAAAAGCTCTTCATGGGTTGCCAGCATGCAGCCATGACCTTAGGGAGGTGTTTTCCAAAACTGGTTCCAGACCACCAGCATCAGCATCACATCAGCATTAGCACCACTTGGAAGGCTGTTACAAATGCACTGTGTTGAGTGCTACCCTTGCTTATGGAATCAGAATCTCCGGGGGTGGTACTCAGCAATCTGGGTTTTAACAAGACCTACGAGTGATTCTGAAGTACACTCAGACTGGAGCCTTAGAGCAGTGATTCTCAACAGGAGGTGAGTTTATCCCTCTAGGGAACATTTGCCAATGACTGGATACATTTTTGGTTGCCACGACTAGCATTTTGGTGCTACTGGCATCTATCGGGTAGAGGCCAAGGAAGCTGCTACACATCCTCCAGTGCCCAGGTCAGCCCTGACAACAAAGAATTATCTGGCCCCAAAAGTCAAGAGTGTCAAGGCTGAGAAAGTATATGGCCTTAGTGTATGGAAAACTCACAGAAATTGTTGTTGTAAAGTGGTTGAGGATTATGACCATAAGCAATGAAAGAATGTATTTTGTGAGTTCTCAGGGAGAACCTTTGATCAGTAAAAAAAACCAAAACACAACAGATTAATGTTAAGATGTGATCAAGAAACTGTGAAGGATTACATCTTGTGAAGGCATTGCATTTTTTGATGATGTATGGACCTAGCCAAAAGGATCTAAGGAGACGTGTGCCTTGGGCCTTCACCATCACCTTTTGTTAATTCAACAGGTGTAGGAACTTGCCCTTGGGGGAGAGCACTTGGATTCAAACCTATGTCTTCCAGTAGCTAGTTAAAAGCAGTGGATTGAGGAACTTTCTGTCTTAGAAAAATGTAACCATAATTATGAACATGGTTTGCAAACCATAAGGTGTCACTCAGGTAGGCCATTAGAATTGTTTCGTTTTGAGGTCATAAATATTGCATTTCTCGGGTTGCACTTTAACAGTGATTCTTTGTATTCCCTGCCTTTTCTTCTGCACATTTTGTAGATGGCTTTTTCTTTACTTGATGACCTCCAAGTAAAATAATCCCCAATTCCCTCCCTTAGTCTCTCATTCAGTGAATGCCTTTGTTAACAAAGAGATGTGTGACTTTCCTTCTCATAAAGTGAAGCAGTAGAAAAAGCAATTGATGTATCCATATTTCTGAGGCTGTCCTATGACCCAGGCACTGGGAAGAGGTGGGAGTCTGGAGATGTCCTGGGGGCTCCCTAAGGTAGGCCACTGGCAGATGTGACAGCAGGAGCCCTGTTTATCATCAGATGCATAAGGATATCATGTGGGGGTTGTTAGTAACCCAGACTCTGGGCTGCCCCCCCACCCTGCCCCACCCCCTACCAAGAATCTGATTATTATATTTAGGAAGAGATAAAAGAATTTGCACTTCATCAGGGCTTGAGGTGTTTCTGGTGCAAGCGATCCAAGAACTGTTTGAAAATGCTATGGTACAAAACCCCAGACTTTATATATTTGGCAGGATTGTAGCATTTAAAAGTCCACACACGCCTTGTGGCACAATCAGCATCTCTAAAACGCTTTGTATAATTAATGATATTTTTAAATTCTTGTGTAGCTACAGAATATCAGGGTTATTCTCGATCTAACTCTACAAAAAATCTGTAGGCCAACATGCACTGTGTTCTCAACGCAGAGAATTGGGTCCCTTTAGGAAGGCTGAATTGGAATTCTCACTGTGTATCCTGCCTCAGAGCAGCTGTGTCCAAAGTGCTCTTTCCCTGTGATTTCAGCAGCAGCAGCGGCAGCAGCATCTATGGGTTTTGCTTTTTTAACCCAGCCACAGCGTTGGCGAGGTCAGGGGTACAGTTGAAATTCCCCAGCGCCTGATCCCAGGCCTTTGCCCTTTTGTTCCTGGATGGGAGAGCTGCGGCAGGGCTTGAGGACGGATATCCATCCTCCTGGGGCTTAGCTCGGCCTGGCCGTTTGCCTGCAGCACACAAAAAAAAGCATTGTCAGTTCTCTTGGTGAGACCCTGGAGTGAGTTAAAATCCTTCAAGGCTATTGCTCAGGTATTTCTCCCCGAGCAAGATGTTATCACCGGCTGGATAAAAAAATTAGTAGAAGTACGAGGTTTTCTCAACATAACTGTGATCTAGGTATTTGTCGTTGCCCTGGCAATGTAGAGGATGGACATTGACCTTCTGGATTTAGTGGTCCGGGGGGAGTTGGGTTCCTTCCCTGTGCTGAGGAATGCTGGGGTCACTGGGTTTCAAAGCAGCTCTGAATACTCCAGCCGGCCTCAGGGTTGCCGGGCAAGAGGTGTGCAGAGCGGGGACCGCTCTGCCTGGTGTGGCCTGGCTTTCTGGGAGGGTGGGAGCTGGCATGCAGACGTTGTGCACCTTGTCTTGGCCTCCCTGCCACGTGCACATCGCTCCAGCCTGCCGGCCCAACCATCTGCTTCAGGGAGGCCCCGGGCCGGGGGCAGCAGGGAGATAACTTTCTGCATGGCGGCTTGCAGTTGAGTCCAACGAAGCAATGTCTTTGGAAGTCCAATGGCAGAAGACGAAACTGCAAGTGAATTTGGAGAATATAACAAGATTTTTAGAATTATTTTGAGTGTTCAGTGTTCTGTGGTATTTTAAAAGCTAAACCCAGATTTGGTTAAGTGCAGATGTTTTGTTCAATTTGAACCTGAAGGTTTGGATTCAGCCTCCAGACAAGCATTGTTTGGATGGGTCTGAGTTTGAAAACCTCTGGCCCACATTTATAATTAGAGAGGTGTTTACATGAAAGGTAAAGGAAAAGACGGAAGATAGGGCAACGTTGGGCCAGTATTCCAGCCTGAGAACGATGTCTGGAGCTGCACTGTGGCTGCCTGTGTCCCCGGGGCAGAGCTTGGCTCTAGCCTGCTGGCAAAATGTATCCCTGGAGTGTTGGGAGTTTGTGACCCCGGCTCAAATGACTCAGGGTTTAACCTTTGTTTTCAGAGAAAGGGGAGGTGGTTTTAGCATTCTGAGTAGATACAGCAGGGAGATTGCCTTTGTGCAGCAAAGGAATGATTGGAACAGAGGAAAAAGTCAGCACCTTGGGGTAGTGGCTGCTGCCCAATCCAGGGAAACTCAGGTGTTCTTCTTGAGTTTTTCCTCCTCCTACAAGGTGACACTTTTTACTGTTCTTGTGGCTTCAAGAATACAATAGAGCAGGCATGATCCATCCTAGGCCTGTGGGGACCCACGTGCGGGCGGCTGGTGCCTGCTGGCCGGTGTCCACAGACTGGAGGGCCTGTGTGCTTGGCAGCATAGCTGAACCTTCCAGACAGGCCAGATGTTTTATGACTGCAGCTGCGGCTCCCCGTGGCGAGCCCCCTCTGTGCGCGTTGAGGAGGCTGTGATCTGAAACCATCGTGTGGGCCTCCTGGTGCCCCTCGCCTCCTGCCTAAGAGGGGCCACAGATGTCTGCAGCATGCTTCTGGGGACACTCGTGGGAGAGTCTCGCTGCAACCTTGTTCCCACTTTGGTTCCTGCAACCAAAGAAAGAGTTCTGATGAAGAGGGGAGCTTGTGGGTTAGGTCGCTTCGCTCCAGCAGTGCAGAAACTTTAGGAAGATAGTTCTTCTCTCCATCCCAAGACTGAAGCCAAATCGCTGTTGCCTTTTGGTCCCGGGGCCCGAATCTCTGGAACCCTTTTGAGGCAGATGCTGCGCCCACCAGCCCCCGTTCTGTCTGCCTGGCACTGTGACCACATTGTTTCCCAGCCGCTGGTGCCAGAAATGGCTCTGCAGTCCTGTTCCCAGAATAGTTTGCTCAACAGTGTGTAAATCCAGGACTAGCCTTATGTTCTCCGTGTTCTGTCCTGTCCTGTATCCTGTCCTGAGTCCCAGTCTGTGACCTCTGCTCTGTCCCTTGGAATTTCATGTTGTTTAAATGGAGGCCCAAGCCTGTCTCCTAACTGACCACTTGCAGAGTTCTCTACTGTATTAAGTTTCAAGACCCACACATCCGAGACACAGGCATCTATTTAGAAAGGCAGTTTTGATCTCAGTTACAGGGGAGAGTTTTCTCTATTTCTGTGTAGTCTCCTCATAC
This sequence comes from Lagenorhynchus albirostris, assembly GCF_949774975.1. NCBI lineage: Eukaryota > Metazoa > Chordata > Mammalia > Artiodactyla > Delphinidae > Lagenorhynchus > Lagenorhynchus albirostris. The sequence continues at coordinate 38,154,197 of NC_083110.1, read as the reverse complement.
CCCATGGAGCTCCTCAACCCCTGTAACCTGGCTTTGTCCCTCCCATCACACTGAAAGGGCTTTCCTCCAGGACTTTTCCAGTAGCTTCCTACTGGGAAATCCCAGTGGGGGTTTTCTAGTAGCACGTGATGCTGTTAGAGAATCTTTCTTACAGCATTCTACTCTCTTGGCTTCTAGAACTCTCAGTGGGTCCTCCTCGGCTCCTGTGACTGGCTCCTGGCTCCTGCTCTCTTTGTAGGACACTCTTTCTCGTTCCCACCCACCTGCCGTGTTCCCTAAATATTAGTGCAAGTGCTCCCTTCACCTGCAACCTTGTCCTATTGTGTTTTCTACTTAGTTTAACTAGCTTAAGTGAATATGCTGGCTGAACCTGAGACCAAGGGAGGCACTCCAGGGGCAGGGACATCCCCGGGCCTCCCAGGGGAACCCAAGATGTCTGATTCCATCCCATTCCCCCTCCTTCCCTCTCCTTGACCATATAGCCTTACCTGCTTCTCCAGGCTCGCCGCGGAAGCCAGCCACCCCAGTAGGCTTACTGCTTGCTTTTTCAGCTTAAGCACTTAATCAGCTGCTTCTCTAGGTCCCGAGTGCATTCTTGCTGACTCAGTAATTCCACTTCTAGGAACTTTAATCTTGAGAACACAGTGTGAGAGACTCATTAAGGTTTAAGGTTGTGAATACTTATCATAGAATCATTTATTATAGGGACGTTCGGAACACTTTGAGTAGCCAGTGATAAGATATTAAGTCTCTCATGATGATGTATTAATACCACAAACTTTTATCATAGTTTTCAAAATTAAAATCACTTTTTGCAGAGAGCATAATGAGAAAATGAAATTTAAATAAAAAGAAAGATATAAAACAGTAGGCTCTTAATTTAAAAATTATATGTATACATCATAAAGTACAGCAGTAGTTAACTCAAAGTGATGGATGGCTGATGACTTTTTTTCTCTCTCTATCTTTATTCTCTCTCTGTATTTTTGCACTGTCTGTGTTATTTTAACTACAACTCACCACAGAGGTCCAGTCCTCTGGGAAGCCCCTCCCAACCGCCCCAACCGGGATGGGTCCCTCTTCTGCGTGTTTCTGGTTCTGGACACGTATTTCTATGGTTCAGGTACCATGCAGCCCTCTGATTTCTTGACGAGAAGACCTTTGGATGTTCATCATTATATTTCTTGTACCTAAGAGCAGACTGAATATGTCTGTTGGCTAAAGAAATTTGTTAGCAGAGAAACATTTTTGCTAAGTTCAAACATTTTCTAAGTTCAAATATCTGCAGGCTTTTGCTTCATAGAAGATTAAAATAATGATTCTAGCTTCCCTTTTGCTTTCTGAGCAGTTTGGGCATCGTATCAATCAGATCGGTGACAAAGTTGATCCCTGGAGTTTAAGAAATGGATGTATATTGTTATGGTCTGAATGTTCGTGTCCCCTAAAATTCATATGTTGAAATCCTAACCCCTAATGTGATGGTATCAGGAGGTAGGGCCTTTGGGAGGTGATTAGGTAATGAGCGTGAAGCCCTCATGAATGGGATTAGTGTCCTTATAAGAAGGGATCCTTGAGAGCTTGCTTGCTTGCTCTCTGTTCTCCTCCACGTGAGGATACCAAGAGAAGACGTCTCCAAACCAGGAATAGAGTCCTTACCAGACACTGCACCTGCCAGTGCCTTGATCTTGGACTTCCTAGTCTCTAGAACTGTGAGATATAAATGTTTGTCGTCTAAGTCACCCCGTCTATGGTATTTTGTTACAGCAGCCTAAACTAAGATACACATGAACATGATTGAATCATTGGAACGTAAAACAAACTTATTTTGAGATAATTGTAGATTAACATATATTTCTAATAAGTAATGCAGAGAGATTCCTTGTACCAGTTGGTACCCTTTTATCCAATTTCTCCCAATGGTGTCATCTTACAACTGTAGTATAACATTGCAACCAGGATATTGACATTGATATAGCCGAGATACAGAACATTCCCATCACTACAAGGGTCCCTGATAGTAAGACTCATTTTTCTCCCATCTGTTCCCTCCTTAACCCCTGGCAACCACTAATCTGTTCTCCATTTCTATCATTTTGTCGTTCCAAAAATGTTGTATAAATAAAATCATACAGTATGTAATTTGGGGGGATTTTTTTTTCCACTCAATATAATGCTTTGTGCAATAGTTCATTCCCTTCTGTTGCTGAGAAGTGTTTCATGGTGTGGATGGACCACAGTTTGTTTACCCATTCACACGCTGAAGGACACCTGGGCTGTTTCCAGTTTTTGGTTATTATGAATAAAATTGCTACAAACATACACGTACAGGTTTTCGTGTGAACTTAAGTCTTCATTTCTCTGGACAAATGCCCCAGAGAACAGTTGGTGAGTTGCGTGATAGTTGTAGGTGTATCTTTTAAGAAGCTGTTTTTCCAGAGCGGCCGCACCGTCCTACATTCTCACCAGCAATGTCTCACCTGTATCTTTGTCAGCATTTGGTATTGTCCTAGTTTTTATTTTGGCTGTTCTGACAGATATTATCCCAATATACGGGATATCTCATTCTTCATATGGGTATTTACAGAGCAAAGTTTTAAATTTTGAGGAAATCTAATTTTTCTAATTTATCAAGTTTTCCTTATCTGGATGGTGCTTTTGGTGTCAAGGCTAAAAGTTCTCTGCTTAATCCTAGATCTCAAAGATTTTTCTTCTATGTTTTCTCCAGAAGTTTTCTTGTGTCTCTTTTACATTTAGGCTTGTGGTTCATTTTGAGTTGAGTGTTGATAACGTGTGAAGTTTTTTCTATTTGGAGCGTCTCCCGTGGTGTGGCCTGTCCCGGCAATCACCTGCGTGTCCCTGCCTTCCAGACCTCTACGTGTACGCTGTGCTCGTGTGCTGTGTGGGGATTCTCAGCGTTCTGCTCTTCACTCTGACCATCATCTGGCAGTCTGTGTTTAGCAAGAGGAAATCCAGAGGTAAGAGAACAGATAAGAGTCATGTGTGGCGTGGGAGCACAGCCAAACCACAGACAGGCGGAAGATGTTGGGCAAAGTATCACTTTCGTTGAAAGATGCACCTGAGTCGGGGATTATTGACCTGTGACTGGTAAGCAGCGTGAGGAGATGTGTCTGCCTTAGCCTCTGCTAAAATCAACTGTGGCCACTGTTGACATCATTTCAGTACCCCCTTTTCTCAAGTCCCTTCCTTCGGTGGTTTCTGAGGGCCCTTACCTCTCTCTTCCTCCCAGAAGAGGCTGTGGAGTCAGATGACCCTGGGTTTGATTCTGGCTCTGCCACTCAAGACTGAGTTTTTGACACGTTCCTTAACCACTCTGAACTTTGGTTTCCTCATTTATTCAATGACATGGGATGGACACCACCTTCTTTAGATTGAATGTTGTTGTGTGTTCATAATTTAATTGCAGTACCTGACACTGCACCTGGCAGGCAGATGGGACTGGAAAGGCACCCCTTCCCTTCTCTTCCTGTCCAGTCTGAGTGTTCCCTTCCTTCCGTCTCCTTTCTTGTTGGTGTCCCTGTCCCCTGGGTTCTGTCCTTAGCCCCTTCTTGCTTTACTCTTTCTTCCTTAGTGATTACAGTTCTCATGACTCTGACTCTTATCTCCCTGTGAATGCTGCCTGCTTTCTCTCTCTAGTTCCCGCCTCTCACCAAACCTCCAGGTCGCGTTTCCACCAGCTCCTGTTTCCTCTGAAATACCCTCCCTGTGCACCCCGACTTCAGAATTTCTGAAACGGATGGGGACCCTGCAGCTCCCAGAGATGATCTGGGTAAGAGCTGGGCTCTGGAATTAGAATAACTCTGGTTCAAATGGCGACTCTTCACCTACCAGCTGATGACTTACCTGCCGTGCCTCACCTTCTCCCTCTAAATAATGGGGAAAATACCAGTATACCAGCCTCACAGGATTGTTGTGAGGATTAAGTTGAAAAAAAAAAAACCCCACAAATAAAACCCTTTACCCATTCCAGCTCCTTGTAAGTGTCCTGCATTTATGATGACTATGGTTATAGTTATATATAATAATTATTACTATTAGCCCAAGGTCATAAAGCTGGGAAGTATTACATTTGGTGTTCATGGCTTAGGGGGACAATTAAACAGGGAAACTGAGCAGAGTTGCCAGAGGGGACTCTCCCCAGAGGTGCAGTCAGGGCTAAAGGAATCTGGGAGGGAGGGAGAGAAAGGCATTCAGGGACCAGCACCCGGGGGAGCTTAGGGGACAAAGGGAGAAGAGGTTTCTGGAACTTTTGAGAGCTGCAGCTGTGGGAGAATTGTCACCAATAAGAGCCTTAGAAGAGGGACTCAGGCAATGCCAAACCAGGCCGCAGCAGGGAGGGAGCCAGGAGCCTACCTTCCTCAGCCCCTCCCTGCCCCCTGCCCTCAGGTGTCCCACGGCTGCTTTCCTTTGGTCCTGCCACCCAGACTGGAAGCCAGAGGACGTGCACAGAGGTCAGCCTCCAGGGCCCGAGCAGGGTGGAGAGAAGGGATGGGGAGCTGGACGGGTGCGCAGAGCCATGCAGCACTGGAGGCAGAGCCAGAGCTCTAGCCAGGTCCTTCTTCCACAGCCCGTGCCCTGCGCACCGTGCTCTGTGTGTCTGTGCTGCACTCTGAGAGCCTCCCTCCACGCCTGCGCATACCTCATCCACGGTGCCCGAGCTTTTCTCCTGTTCCAAAGACTTGATGGCTTTGATGAGCTCGTGGCACATGTTGCACACGTGCAGATGTATTTGCCCCCTCCAGGAGGATGGTGTGTAAGACAGGGACCATGCATCTGACCCATTCTCCTTGGAATTCGGCTCATGACAGCTGCTCAACAAATGGTGGGCAAATGGCTTTGTTTCCCAGCTGCTTTGTTCCCAGCTGTTGGAGTTTTCATGCCACACTGGCAGTCTCCAAGCCTGTTTTGCTCAAAAGGCACCTCTGCCTGGGCTCAGGGGCATGATAGAGAAATCTGCCTGGAGTGCAGGCCCTCTTAGGCCGTGGGGAGGAGCAGGAAAACAAAGTAACGTAGGCAGTTCAGGAGAAGTCCTTCTCCTCCAAAGCCAACAAGGCAGACTGGGACATAAGCTCCAGGCTTCCCACAGAGCCACTGAGAACCCAGATCTTAGCTGCCCTCGTGCCCCCGGGAGTGGGCTCCAGATGGCCTCGTGTGTGCCTGTGCACAGCGTCTGAAGCCCTGTGAGCTGTCAAGAGCTTTGCCTGAGCACCTGCTGTGGGCCAGACCCCTTGCTGGCCCCTCCACGTTCTCATGAGTCCTCACCACCAGCCCGAGTGACAGCCCATATTGCTCCCATTTGACAGAGGACACAGCTGGGGAGCTTGATCAAGTCCTGAAACGAGGGAGTGGCAGAGCCCAAGCCCAGCCCGATCCTCAGCCTCCGTGTTTCTGTTCAAGAAAACCTCAGCCATCTGGGGGCTGACGTTGCCGAGGAATTTTCCTTCAGCCTTCAATGCGGTTGTTGCTTAGGTCCTCCCCAGACAGCAGTTCACGGCTCCCGCAGCTCCTCGGGGGCTTGGCGTCCGTCTGGTACAACCGCTGCCCGCAGGCTGGCATCCTGTATCCCTGGCAGGACTGTGCATGTTAGGCCTGGCGTTAGCCTTCACCTGGACCTGAGAGGCTTAGAACAGCACTGCCCAAACCTTCAGGAACAGACTGCTCACCTGAGAACCTGCTCCAATGCAGATTCCGATTCAGAGCGTAAGGGCAGGCCCGACAGTCTGCATTTCTAATGAGAAGTGCAGGCAGTGCCACCCTGATGATGGGAGGCCTCACTCTGAGTAGCAAGGCCTTAGAACCAGTTCTTTTTCACTCTAGCCTACTCAGCGCTTCTCTTTACAATGAATATTTTGAAATGATCCCATTACTATCTTGAAATGAAACTCATAGATAAACTGTGCTCCCTGGATGCACAAAAATCAAATCAGGCCCAGACCCCCTTGTTATATAGACAGTTTCTGGGTTTCCTATGCAAGTGTGTGTTTGTTGGTCCTTCTGCATCCTCCTGCCTGCGTGGGAGCCACAGAGCACGCAGGTTTGCAGGCTCCTCACACACACGTGGGAAGCAGAGGACAGCCTGGCACCTGCTCTCCCGCCTGCTCGGCAAAATCTGTCTGAAAAGAGGATGTCAGAGTAGCTGTCTGCTCCTGATGTGATCTCCCGCTGAGCCCCTGAGACACACACACCCCATCCTGGAAGCCAGGGGACCTGAGGGCCAGTCCCCTTCTCTCTTACCTTCCTGCTGCCCTGCCCTCACCCTGTCCTCCTAGGGCGCTCATTGTTCATAGGGCTGGAGTTAATTGCACCACGTGTGACTTACTTTCTACTTTTCTCTGAGCTGTGGGTCTCCATCCCTAATCTTTGTGAGTGCCGGGGTGCCCGGAACTTCATCCCAGGGCCTCTGCAGCTCTGAGTCACCCTGGAATGCACCAATCCTGGTGGCGTTACTCTAGTGGATTTTCAAGCACACTGGTTTCAAAGGCCTTTGCTTCTTCCGGAATGAGTCCATACCTGCTGCTTTGGTGTGGCCCCAACAATCCCTCAGCCTTCCATGTTTGAGCTTTTAAAAGGACGGCTTTGAAGGCACACACAGCCAGAGGGAGAGGGGTCTAGCCCCTTTGTCTCGGCTCTCATGTTTGTCATGACTGCGTTTAGCTTGCACTCGATGTGCTAAAACCCTGGCTCCAAAGCCAGGCTCCGCACGGCTTGCTAGGCACCTACATCTGCCTGCCACATACTGGCTCTCTGCTTGCTTACCCGTGGTGATGGGATCGAAGGGCCTGTGATCTTTTCTCCCAGAAGTACAAGAAAGAGAGACCTGGGGCGCTGCCTCCCACTCACAGCCCCGCTTAGTGGAGGGAGGAGGCTGCCAGGTACGGAATGGGGTGGCTGTGGACAAGGTGTCCCTGGGACCTTGGGGAGGATGAAGGGCTCACCAGCCTGGCATCAGAGACGCTTGGACACTGGGACACCTCAGCATTAGCTCTCCCCTCCAAACACTTCTGAGACACAGGCTTGGTCATCAGAGCATGTGGGAAGGCTCGGTGAGCTCTCCTGGGCCCACTGCCCCATCAGAAGGGAGCCCGTCTCCCCGAGTGGGTTCTCGGAAGCCTCCCCAGTAGCTTCGTGAATAGAGCGCTGGACCTAGGGCCTGGATTCAAGCTCCTTTACTTGTAAAGCAGGTCTTCTCAGGCCCCAAATAAATGTCCTGAGCCCCAGGTGTCCTCACTGTGAAATGGGGATAAAAGTTACTCTGCCAGTCCTGGGCCTGGGCAGCTCCAGGGGCCACCTTCTTCTGTGTGTGCTCCACCTCTCCGGGTGGCATCCCTCCACTGTAGTCATGGTGATGGTGGCTCAGCCCTCCCGACGACTAGGGCAGATACACCTCCCCGTGCACTGTCCTGAGTAGAAATGCAAGGTGGGCTGTGCATGTAGTTGGACATTTTTTTTGTTTTAGTAGTCACATTTAAAAAGTAAAAAGATAACAGGTGACATTAATTTTAATCATTTTATTAAACCCAGTATATCTGAAATACCATTTCAACAAGCATCATCATAAAGATTCTGAAAGAGATATTTTACATTCCTTTTTTCATATGAAGGCTGAAATCCAGCAGGTCTTCTCAGGCCCCAAATACACATCCTGAGCCCCTAAGATTTCACAGTTCCAGCACATCGTATTCTGGACCAGTTACATTTCCCGTACTTGATAGCCACCCTAGCTCACGACTACCATACAGGACAGCATGACTCTAGATAGAGAACTTTATGCACTGGTGCTTTCACTGAACGGCTGTGGCCCTAAAATGCTCTTTGTACCAAGACAACAGGAGGTAGAAAACTTGGTTCTCCCCCTCCGCTTTCCACCTGGTGACTGAGGGAGACGGCTTTACCTGTCCTTGTAACTGTGCCGGCCTGGAAACGTGGTCAAGGCAGGGCTGCTTCCTGGAGGGGCTGGCCCTTGAGCTTGGCGTGGCGGGAGCACCCTGCTGCGCAGAGGAAACGGCTGGGGTAGGAAGAGGGCATCCCAGTCCTGACCCTCCCTCCAGAGAGACGCAGATGGTGCTTTTCCAGGCTGCAGGGCGCCTGCCTGTGCTGGGGCGGGAGGATGCTGGGAGAGCACCGTGCAAATGCACCGGGCCCTGTGCAGGGGATGCCACTGTGCTCACTGTGCGTGCAGAATGCTCTGTGAATGGAGCAGGAGTATCCACAGGACCTATCTCAGAGTCTCTGCAAGGCCTGGGGTTCTGAAGAAGGTGCAGGCAAGTTGGGGGGCAATGAGGGGGAAGGTCAGCCGTACCTCAGAGGCCCTAACACTGCTACAGAGCGTGATAGGAGGGGGGGCATGGCTGCCTCCACCCCAGATTAACCATAGTGGGGTAGGTAGTGGTGACAGGGACAGTCCCAGGTGGCATTGATGGCCTCCGGCCTGGACATGTCATCTGGGAGGTTTGGCCATGCGGTGGCCTCTGGGTGCAGCGTAGCCCTAGGCTACAAGGCAGAGGAATGGTGGCTCAGGACCTCGTGCTCACAAATGTCTTCCTATTGGAAGAGGTGAGAAAAACAGCCCTTTCTTTTAGAGTCCTCAAAGTCCTGAAGGTCACAAGTCACCACTTAAAAAACACCGTGTCCCGCGTTTTCATTTCTCTGTAGGTTGGTTGCCTTGCGTGGAGCCGGGAGCCTTTGGGTCAAGTGCCCTGGGTGCCAGGCTATGGCCTGTGGTGGAGACTGGCTCCAGAATTACCCTTCATCGCTCTTCTTCTCTTCCTGGTCTCACTGCCCCACTCTCCAGTGGGTTTCTTAGGATCACCTCCCACATAGACTCTGCACTTGAATCCCTGTCTTACAGGCTCTGCTTCTGGGAACCCCTAGCTAAGACAGGTGACACAGTTATGTAATCAGCAGTGATTATGCTATGCATATTTAAGGGAGATTCCAGGCAAGGTCTATTTCTCAGATGCCCATAATTCTTCCCCTTGGTGCCCAGGATCACTTTTGGCCCCTGGGCTGTCCCTCTTCATTAAAGGGACATCAGCCCTGCATTCACTGGGCTGAGACCTCATAAGCTTCAGTTGGCAAGTGCTGGCTAAGGTGCACGGCCTGTGCCTGGCACCGACTCTCCTCGCCAGGCTCCTGGCCCTTCTGAGTTAGTCCCCCGCCCCCATGGCCAATTACTAAGGAGCCCCCCAGCTGCTCTCCTGCTCCCTGGCTTCCTGATCTGCAGGCTACCTGCCTTACTGCCCCTGGACCGGACTTTCCCAAACAGGTCAGAGCATGGGGTTCTCTAGGGCCCAGTCCCGGCTCTGCCCTGCTCCAGCCCTGGGATAGGAGACCAGCTGTTTATCCTGGACACTACTTTTTTCATCTGTAGGAGCCCTAATACCAGCCGCCCAGTTCCTCTGAGAATGGTGTGGAGTAGTTACAAGAGGGCTCTGGAGTCAGGCTGCCCAGTTTTGTCCCTTCACAGGTGTGTTAGTTTGCTCGGGCTGCCATAGCAAAGCTTATAGGTGGCCATTGTCTCCCTGTGTCTTCACATGGTTTTCCCTCTGTGCATGTCTGTATCCCTCATCTCTTCTTATAAGGACACCAGCCCACCCTAATGACCTCATTTTAACTTACTCACTCCTTTAAAGGCCCTATCTCCAAATGCAGTCATATTTTGAGGTATTGGCCTTTAGGGCTTCAACATATAAATTTGGGAGGGGGTACAGCTCAGCCCATAATATTAGCTGTGTGACCTTGGGCAAGGCCGTTAACCTCTCTGTGCCTCAGTGTCCTCCACTGTAAAATAGGTATGATGACAAAGTTATTGTGAAGATTGAATTAGAGTACAAAGTTGTGGTCTTCAAACATTTTTGTTTGCATAGCCCCTAAAATCATTTAAAAATTTTTGCATCATTGAACGTTTTTTATTTTTGACATCTAAACTTTTTCATCATAAATATAAATTGTTGTAAAGGATGTAATTTCCAAGGCAAATATTGACATCTTAAAAAGAAATGGTTGGGGCTTCCGTGGTGGCACAGTGGTTGAGAGTCCGCCTGCCAATGCAGGGGACACAGGTTCGTGCCCCGGTCCGGGAGGATCCCACATGCCGCAGAGCGGCTGGGCCCGTGAGCGGTGGCTGCTGAGCCTGCACGTCCGGAGCCTGTACTCCGCAACGGGAGAGGCCACGACAGTGAGAGGCCTGTGTACCGCAAAAAAAAAAAAAAAAAAAAAAGAAATGGTTAAATCTTTCCTTTACATCTAAGTATCATGAACTTAACTACATCTGTTGATTTAAAAAGACTCCAAAACAAACGTTAGCCATTAGAAATTTTATATTGTCCCTTCTTCTCTTTGAATTTTTATCTTCAATCCACTTCCCCCACAAAATTTTATCCTATTTTCTTACATTTTTGTTTTGAAAGTTCTTTGTTGATCACTGATTATATTTCTCTGTAAAATAGTATGTGTATAAAAATTTAAATTAAGATTTAAAAAATTTCCTTATTCCACAAGTCTTTAGGTGCTAAATTTTTTTCCTGGATTGAGTTATCAGTAAATACTGCACAATTAGTAAAGATTTAGAAATGAATATAAAATTAATCAAAACCACATAAATACAAGTTTAGATAAATAATCATAAGAAGTAAAATTTTAATGGAAATGTATATTTATTGAAATGGATTTTTATTGTTACTTCCTATATTCTTGTATGAATTTGTAATAGAATTCAGCATCACTTCTATTCCTATATTTTTAAGAGATGTTAGCTCTGAAATACCTCGTTCAATATAAAAAGAGGCAGGAATGGATGAAGTTTCCTTATACCACTCAGTACTTTAAATTGCTTCTGAGTTTTATGTCAAAAGTCACAATGATCTATCATCGAAAATGATTTTAATACTCTACCAGCTGAGGACTGGATTCGGTCATATTTCAATCCTTGTTGAAAGCAAAATATTGGAACGCTTTCCTCTAGTGAAAAGTTTATTTGCCCAGTCATTGCTTTCTCAACACTGACACCAATATTTTAAATCATTTATTGATTCATTGGGGCCATTGATATGCCCACTGGCTTTTACCCCTAGGACAGGTCTCTGTAGTACAAGTCAGGATGGGTAAGAGGTATGCCTTGATTTTATGAAGTAGAAAGGGTGATGTAACAGGGAGGGAGGGAAAGGAATACAGCCAGACCTCAGGCAAGTTCCAGGGGAATGAATTCTAAGTAAAGAATACCATGGAAGGTGAGGATCCAGAAACAGATGTCCTTAAAACTATTCTTCCTAAGGGTGCCCAGGGGTACGCAAACCCCAGACTAAAGACCACTGATCTATATAATAAGCTTAGAATAGTGCCAGGAACATATGAAGTGTTCAGGAAGTATGAACTATGGTTTTATTATTATTGCATCTATAAATGATCCAGCATATAGTAGGTATTAAGTAAATGGAATGCAGAAAGAGTTCAGATACTATTAGGGGGTTGGACAAGATAAACCAAAAAAACCCCTCTAACGCTGATTCTGTCTTTCTGGTTTGGAGCCTGCATTGGTCACTTGCATCACAGATCACTTCAAGTGTAGGAGCTTGAAACAACAACTGTTTTATTTGCTCACAATTCTGCAGGTCAGCAAGTTGACCTGGGCTCAGCTGAGCGGTTCTTCTGGCCTCAGCTGGATCACTCATGCAGCTGCAGCCTGCTAGTGGGTCAGCTGGGGCCTGGCTCCTTTGGCGCCTCAGCTGGGATGACTTGTGTCTGTTTCATGTGGTCTCATCTTCCAGTAGGCTAGCCAGGCTTCTTCATGTGATAGCAGAAGAGTTCCCTGCAATGAGAGAGAGAGAGAGCGAGCGAGCGAGAGAGAGAGAGAGAGCTCACAAACCTCAGAGCACAGGGCCTTTTATGCTTCTGCTTGTGACTCATTGGCTAATATTTCACTGGCCAAAGCACATCATGTGGCCAAGCTCAGAGTCCGTGTGGGAGGGAGTTACACAAGGATGTGTATAGATATATTAATGTGTGATTCATTGGGGCCATTGATGTAACGCTCTACTACACAACTCCAGGGCCCTGTGGCTGTTTCAGCTTTACTTCTATTTGAGGTGAACTCAACGATGAGCTTAGAGTGGACACTTTTTAGGATAACTGCCTAGGTATTCTTATTTTTCCTCTGTAGCTAGAACACGGTTTTTCTGAAGGAGACCTACTATGGAGGATGTCATTGCAAAAAAAAAAAAAAAAAAGGCTGTTTGTTTCCCAGGACCTCCTCTTAGTCCTGGAAGAGCTTTGATCAGAGAATTAAAACCCATTTTATAGACAGGAGCGCCTAAGTGGAGAAAAGTTGCCCCCAGGAAGCCTTTCTCATGGCTAAGGCAGAGCTCAGAAGTTGGGTGACTCTATAACTCTAGGTTAGAACCCAATTCAACCTGGCTTGGCAAAAAAAATGAATTTGGGGGGTTATGTAACCAGGAAGCCTGAGGTATATGGCTTCATGCCTGGCTTGATCCAGGTATGGAACAATATCAAGTCACTGTGGTGTCCTTGCCATGACTCTGCTGTACTCACCCAAAGAGAAGTATAATAGCCCTGAGGGGTGGTTTGTGCCAACGTTTGGGCAATACCTGGCCACCTACATTTCCTAGGAATTCCTGGAGAATATATATCTAAAGTAGCATTTATTTACCATCTTCTATTTCTTTTTCCTTTCACAGTGAGACACTATTTGGTGAAATGCCCTCAGAACAGGTAGGAATATTTTCTTCTTGTTTTCAAGTAAAACTCTTTGCTATTTTATTTTCTTTTGATATTACCAAGAAATGGTTAAATTCATATCTTTACCTTAACGTCTGCATATTAGTTCAAAAATTGGCCTAAAATGTGTGTTCTGCATGCACTTGCATGTTTCCAGATTTCATGTTCTGACTGTCACCCTGAGAAGGGCCAGCAAACATGTGGCTCAGGCTGGCCCAACATACATGCTGGAGGAGGCTTGACACCTGCCCTTGAATGACTGTTCCCCTGTTTAGGAAGGAGCTGGCAGGTGGACTGAACCACTTTGATGCCTTTTGACCACAAACACTCCTGATCCCCTTCCACCAACGCCTGCTTGTCCTATGTCCTACTCTACAGAATGCGTCCATTAGTGATACATGTGCTAAGATGCTAGCCTTTTAGCTGATGGGACACACCTCACAGGTAACAATAGTTATGGAGTTACAGTAGATATTGCAAACTCATAGTATTTAAAAATTTGAGACTTCTGGTCCAGACAGGATGGATTAGATCAATTTCTCTCTGCTCTTCCCTGCTAATAAGCACAACTATCAATTCTGGAAATAATATAAGAGACAGACAAAGGAGGACTCTGAAAGGTAGTAAGAAGAAAATGATGAAAGACAAAGGCAAAGAGAAATATGTTAAAAGCAACCAGAGAGAAACAATGCATTACCTACAGGGAAACACAAATTTGAATGACAGTGCATATTTCATCTGAATCCGTGGAGGGCAGAAAGAAGCAGCCCATTTTTCAAATACTGCAAGAAAAGAAATGTCACCCACAAATTCTATATTCAGCAAAACTATCCTTTAGGAATGAAGGGGATATAAAGACATTCTCAGATGAAGGGAAACGAAAAGAATTTTTAGTTTCACTATCAGGCCTACTTTAAAAGAATGGCTAAAAGAAATTCTTGAAATAAAAGGAAATATCTTGACGCATTAGGAAAGAAGAAGGAAGAATTGAAAGAGCAGAAATATGGGTGCATAAGTAGACTATTCTTTTCTTCATGAGTTTAAAAAGTAATATTTGATGATTGAAACAAAAAATTATCAAACCATCTGATACTCAAGAAGAGCATTATGATATGTAAAAATGAGGAGGGTAAGTGACCTAAATAGAAATGAGATTTCCACACTTTACTTCAAGTGATAGAACATTTTTACCAGTGGGCTGTGGTGTCACATGTGTGTATTGCAATGCTCAAAGCAATTATTAAAGGATTATGAAAAGTACATTCAAAAACAGTATAGAATAATAAAGATAGAATCCTAAAATATGTTCAAGTAACATAAAGAAACAGAGGGATGAGAACTGCAGAAAACAGACAGAAAGCAAATAATAAAATGGCAGACTTAATTGCTGACATACTGTTTATCTTAAATGTAAGTGGTTTAAATACATCAGGTGACAGAAGCTGACAGAGTGGATTAAAAAAAAAAATGACCTAAATATATGCTCTTTACAAGGAACTCATTTCAAACACAGTGACATAGGAAGATTGCAATAGAAGGATGGAAAAAGATATACCGTGCAAACATTACCAAAAAATTCAAGAGTGGGCATACTAATACATGATAAAATAGACTTTAGAGCAAAGAAACTTACTAGAGATAAAGAGGGACATTAAATAATGATAAAAGGGTCAATCCACCAGGAAGACAAAGATCCTAAATGTGTACATATCAAATAGCAGAACCACAAAATGCCTAAAGCAAAAACTGAAAGAGCTGAAAGAAGAAATAGATAAGTCCACAATGATAATTGGCAACTTCAACATCCCCTCTCAGCAGTAGATAGACCAACTAGATAGAGAATTAGCAAGGATTTTGAAGACCTAAACAACACAGTCACCCAAGAGGACCAAATTGATACGTATCAAACACGCCAACCACCAACAGCAGAACACATGTTTTTCCATCCCCCATGCAACATTCACCATAAGATATGGCTTGTCTTAGACCAAATCCTGGGTTATAAAACAAATCCCAACAAATTTAAAATAATTAAAATCATATAAAATGTGTTCTCTGACTGCAGTGGAATCAAACCATAAAGCAGAAATAAAACAACAGCAAGAAAATCTCTAACCATGTGGAAATTAAACAACACACTTAAAAAAAAAAATCCATGGGTCAAAGAGGAAGTCTAGAAGGAAATAAAAAATACATAGGATTGACCAAAAATGAGAATAAACATAACAGAATATGTGGTATGCAGCTAAAGCTGTGCTAACAGTGAAATTTATAGTATTAAACGCTTACATTAGAAGAGATGAAAGCCCTCCAATCAACATTCTGAGGTCTCACCTCAGGAAATTAGGAAAAGAGCAAAATAAACCTGAAGCAAACAGAAGGAAGGAGGTAATAAAGATCAAAGCAGGAACTGATGAAATTGAAAACAGCAATGTGATAGAGAAAATCAATGAAACAAAAAGCTGTTTCTTAGGAAACCTTCGGGGAAAAAATGGGTAACGTGTACATAGGATCTCTCTGCTTTATTTCTTGTGACTGTATGTGCATGTCCAATTACCTCTGTTAAAGTTTCAGTTAACAATTGTATTTGATATCTCTGGGGGATCCTGTTTACAGTCCCAACAGTCCCTATACTGGACTGCTTTGTGTTCCTGCTATTGAGTTTGGGATCCTCAGAAATCCTGTTACTCATATCAAAATGCAAAGTTATTTTATTGAGAGCTTACCGTCTACCAGGTACTGTTCTAGGAGCTTGGGAAGCAGCAGTGAAGTAAAGAGACAGAAATCCCTGCCTTCATGAGTGCAAATGTATGTGTATATGTCCCCAGGAGAGATGTCTGAGTATGGTTGAGTGAGGGGATTAGCAAGTCCTCTCCCCCAAAAAGCAACTATAAATCTTAACAAAATTGACAAAAGTAACCATTTTAGAACTTTGGAAAGACCAGAGGTATATATTAACCTGAGAGGCTTTTCTACTTGAAAAACTGCTGAACTGCTGAGAGGAACAGTGGTACCCTGTGGAGTTTTGGCCTTGGGCAGCTCTGATATTCTCCCCTCCCAGCTTGGCTGGTGAGGAGATTTTTTTATGGCAGGAAATGCTGGGAGGACCATCAGCCTCTCTATTGTGGTAGAAGGGGGCTCACTTGACTTGGAGCAGTGTGCAAAGCCCACGTTCAGCAGTGTTGGCAGTGGAAGTGGCAGTCTTAGCGGTATTGAGCAGGGAGGCCCAGTGGTTCTGCTAGCCTGAGGTTTGGGTCACAGTTGGGTCAAGCATATCTCTGGCTGAGACAACATGCATGTGCAGAGGAGAGTGGAGGGCACCCAAAGGATAGAAAAAGATACACCATGCAAGTAGGAACAATAAGAGAGGTGGTAGCTAAGTTAATAAGACATACTTTAAGACAAGAAATATTACTAGAGACAAAGAAAGAAGTTTTATAATTATAAAAGATCAACATATGAGGATAATTTAACACATTGTATTGGACCAAACAGCAGAGCTTCAACATACATGAAGCAAAAACAGAAAATTAAAAGATGAAAATTTTCAATTATTCTAGAGTAATAGCTGGAAATTTCAATGCTCCACTCTCAATAATTGATAGAATACTGAGAGAGAAAATCAACCAGGACACAGAAGATGAAGCAGTTTTACCTGACAAATAAGAATGCTTTACCCAGTGACTGCATAATGTATTCTTTTCAAGTTTATTTGGCACATTCTCCAGGATAGGCCATATGCTAGGCCATAAAACAAATCTTTATAAAATTAGTATTTTATTTATGTAAGAA
Source organism: Lagenorhynchus albirostris (assembly GCF_949774975.1). Lineage (NCBI taxonomy): Eukaryota > Metazoa > Chordata > Mammalia > Artiodactyla > Delphinidae > Lagenorhynchus > Lagenorhynchus albirostris. The sequence goes on along the minus strand of NC_083110.1, from coordinate 38,137,655 downwards.
ATCATAAGAAGTCTGTTCTCTGACCACAACAGAATTAAATAGAAATTAGTGACAGAAAGAAATCTGGGAAATTCCTAAATGTTTTGAATTTCAAACAACATACTTTTAAATAATATGTGGGTCAAAGAAGAAATCAAAAGAAAAATTAGAAAATATTTTGAATTAAATAAAAATGAAAACACAGCATATCAAAACTTATAGGATGCAGCAAAAGTAGTGCTTAGAGAAAAATTTATGGCCTTTAAATGCCTATATCAGACAAGAAGAAGGGTCTAAAATCAATAGAAGCTTTCACCATAAGAAACTAGAAAAAGAAGGGTAAGTGAAATCCAAAGTAAGCAGAAGAAAGGTTATAATAGAGATTAGAACAGAAATCAATGGCATGGAAAACACACACACACACACAAAGAAGTATCAATGAAACCAAAAGTTTGTTCTTTGAAAAGATCAATGGACTTGCCAAACCTTAAGTTAGACTGTCCGTGAAAATAAAAAAGAGAGAGAGAAAATAACCAATTACCAAAATTAGGAAAGGAAAAAGGAATCACTACAAACCCTACAAAAATTAAAAAGTTATAATCCTGATAATTCAGGTTTATTCTAACAAATTAGACAACATAAATGAAAAATTCCTAGAAAAACACAAATTTCCAAAACTGATTGAAAAAGAAAGCTATAGTCTGAATAAACCTATAATAAGTCCAGAAGTTAAATTGTTAGCTAAAAAGTTTCCAGCCACAAAAAGCCTAGGCCCACCTTGCTTTACTGGTGAAGCATACCAAGTATTAAAGGAAAATAAGAATACCAACCCCTCACAAAGTCTTTCCAAAAAGTTGAGAAAGCATAGTCTTTTCAACAAATGATGCTAGGACAAAATATATAAAGAACACTTACAACTCAATAATAACATGATAAATAACAATTAAAAATGGATAAAGAAGACATACAGATGGCCAACAGGCATATGAAAATATGCTCAGCATCATTAATCATCAGAGAAATGCAAATTAATCCACAATGAGATATCATCTCATACCTGTCAGAATGGCTAGAATAAAAAATAACACAAATAACAAATGTTGGCAAGGATGTAGAGAGAAGGGAACCCCCATACACTGTTGGTGGGGAGGTAAGTCGGTATAGCTACTGTGGGAAACAGTGTGGAGGTTTCTCAAAAAACTAAAATAGAGCTACCTCATGACCCAGCAATTCCACTCCTGGGTATATATTCGAAAAAAACAAAAACACTAATTTGAAAAGATACATGCACCCCTATGTTCATAACAGCACTATTTAGGATTGCCAAGATATGGAAGCAACCTAAGTGTCCATCAACAGATGAGTGGATAAAGAAGATGTGGTATATATATACAATGGAATACTACTCAGACATAAAAAAGAATGAAATTTTGCCATTTGCAGCAACATGGATGGACTTGGAGGGTATTATGCTAAGTGAAACAAGCCAGACAGAGAAAGACAAATACTGTGTGATATCACTTATACGTGGAATCTAAAAAACCAGTAAATATAATAAAAAAGGAACAGACTCACAGATATAGAGAACAAACTGGTAGTTACCGGTGGGGAGAGGGAAGAGGATTAAGAGGTACAAATTGCTATGTATAAAATAAATAAGGTACAAGGATATATGGTGCAACACAGGGAATATAGCCAGTATTTTATAATAACTATAAATGGAGTATAACCTTAAAAAATTGTGAATCACCTTGTTGTACACCTGAAACTTACATAATATTGTACAGCAGCTATACCTCAATTTAAAAAAATGGCCAAAAAAGGCTTGAATAGATATTTCCCTAAAGAAGATACATAAATGGCTCGCAAGTTCATGAAAATATGTTCAATATGATTAGTCATTAGAGAAGTGTGAATAAAACCAAAACGTGGTGCCACTAAACACCCACTACAATGGCTATCGTAGAAAGATAGACAATGTCAAGTGTTGGCCATGTTGTGGTGAAACTGGAACTCTGTACATTGCTGGTGGGAATGTAAAATGGTGTAGCCATTTTGGAGAAACAGTTTGGTGATTTCTTAAAACATTAAACATAGACTTAACCATATGACCCAGCAGTTTCACTGGTAGGAATCTACCCAGGAGAATGAAAACATATGTCCACACAAATACATGCATGCAGCTTTTCATAGCTGCTTTATTCATAATCACCAGAAGCTGGAAACAATCTAAATACATCCATCAACTGGTGAATGGATAAACAAAATTTAGTAGTTCATTCACTGGAATACGATTTGATAATAAAAAGTAAGAAACTGCTGATCTATGCTACCACAGCGGTGAACCTCAAAAACGTTGTACTAAGTCAACTAAGCCAGATGCAAAAAATTACATATTGTGTGATTCCACTTATTTGAAATGTCCTGAAAAGGGACATTTATAGAGTCAGAAAGTAGATTAGTAGTTGCTTAGGGCTGAATAGGGATTAACTATAAATAACTATTTATTTATAGTTTTGGGGGGTGACAGGGATGTTCTAAAGCTGTATTGTGGTGATGGTTGCACAACTTTATAAATCTACTAAAATTATTGAATTGTACACTTATGATCAGTGAATTTTATGGGGAGTAAATTATGCTTCAGTAAAGCAGTTTGTTTCTTTTTTAAAGCATATGCCCCGAAAAGGCTCCAAGGGCCAGCATTTCAGGTGTGGGGGAAGGTCATGGCTCAGGTGATCAGAGGCTGTGGAGGGACCAGCCCGCCAGTGTTTCTCAGGATCTGCATGCTGTGGTCTAGCATCTGGCCTTACATTCTCAGCAAGCGGTGCGGGAGTTTGGGCTCCACTTCCTTCCATTCCCTGGCCTTCCCCTGCAGTTGCACCTATTCAGAGCTGGTGCTGAGGCTGGAAGTACAGCGAAGATGTCACCCCAGCCTGGTGGGCATTAGAGTTTGGTCTCCCCCAGCCCTGCGATGCCTGCCAGAGGTCAGAGATGACCACAGAGTCCCGCTTAAATGCTGCTACCCGCTGGTGCTGTCAGTGAAACTGGTTGGGCTCCTGAGTTGAGCGCCCCCTGTTGGCGTATCTCCTGTTGGGCCAGCCCACAGATCTGCCTCTGGAAAAGCCTGCCTCTTCTAGTCCACTGCACCCCAGGACCCTGCAGGGGCCAGGTCTGCCCCCATGAACCTGGTAGCGGGTGCCCTTCTGACTTGCATTCATCTTTCTATTAGAACCTCATGCTGATTTGACCTAGTGCAGCCCATTCCCTGCCACGGGGCCTCACTTGTGAACTGGTCCATCCTTGCCATTTTAACTGGCCTTGACCTGAATTGTTCTCTACCTCTGCAGCCCAGGCATTTTTTTGTTTGTTCCGTCCCTGTTGTGCTAGAGGGCTCCCAGATCCTGGCTCCTTCATCTGTGCTATGGCAGTGGGCAGCCGGGCCCTGGAGTCTCAAGCTGTGATCGGGACAAATGTCCTTCCCTGTCCTCTGACCACTTCCTCCTAAGGGAGAATGGGCAGAGGACACAGGACCAGGACAAGATGCCAGGAACAGAAACCCTCAGGCAGGGGAGGGACCCTCAGGAAGAGGCCACATGCTGGCGCTGAGGCTGTGGTCACTGAGACAGGGACCTTGCCAAGTGACTGGGGCAGAACCCGGGGACTCTAGGGACTTCCATGACTTATTGAGAGAAGCTCAAACGGAAGGAAAACAAGTCTCATCTCGAATGTGTGTCATCCTTGAAGTCGGAAGTTGCCGTTTCTTGGGAGGGGCGGCCTTGACCTTTGGGGCTGGGGACAGTTCCTTTCTGATGGCAGAGTGCTGTCTCCCGGAGCAGAGACCCAGGCCTTAGTGAGCGTCTCAGGATTCTGCAAGATTTTAAGCGTGCCCTCCCTGGGGAAAGCAACTCAACTGGTACGTATGAAACTGTACCCCAGAGTCCTGGAAAACCAGATTTTAGTTGAAATGCCACCAATTTCATAGAGTTATAATGTGTTTTCATACCATGATACCTCCTCAGTGCACTCAGGTGCCTTTCTTCAAGTACAAGAAAATTGTCAAGAGGGTGGACGGGGGCACCTAAAAGGCAATTCGCAGCCAGTACGTTTCCTGACCTTTTGCTTGACCTCTTCTTATGGGTTTGAGATACTAAATTTTTGCAAATGGGAGCAATTAAAATGGACATTGTGTCACTGATGCAGTTACAGCTGATGCAGTTACAGCTGATGCAGTTACAGCTGAAGTTGTGTAAGCTTTCTTCATGTTTTCTGGCGCACACACTTTCTCAAGGATAAAGAGTCAGGGCCATAGACTATTTACATGTTGGATAAATTACAGGCACAGTTTTACTGTACTTTATGAGCTTAGTTTAAAGCATTTTTCAGTCTTTTCTGAACGATCAGAGATTTTTAAACATACTCCCACAGTCGAAGTATGAGATTTAATAAGTGATTTGTTCAGGATTTAGAGTGAAGGCAGAGATGTGATTTCAAAGAGAATATGAAGATATATGCTCAGAACTAAGATATGTAACTACTTGCTTCATTTGTATAATATTGAATAGTAGCAGTGTTATAAAACATTTATTCCTTCTGTGAAAGGCAATCTGCTGTGATGGTTAAAGATTCTGTGGCCAGGCTGCCTCAGTTCACATCTGGGCTCTGCCACTGATTGCTGTGTGCCTTTAGATAATTTTTCAACCTCTCTGATAAAATGAGGGCAATAATTGTCCTAGCATATAGTGTGTTGGGAGGATTTCATGAGTTAGTCTGTATGAAGTGCTTCCAACAGGTAAATGGTGAGCTCTATGCAAATGGTTCTGTTATTATTCAGTCAGTACTTACGATTGATTCTTCTGTAAGCCTGTAAGGCCCATAGAACAAGGATGAAATAACACACAGCCCATGCCCTGAGGTCTGCCTCTAGTGGGAGACCCAGAGAAACAAGACCGTGGCAGCACCCGTGGGATGCCCACGGAGCTGTCACGGACACCCAGAGGAGGTGCTCCTAACCCTGTCCCAGGGGTCTGTGGGTGGTAGGGAAGGCTTCCTGGGGGTGAAATCTGGGCCAAGTCTTGAAGGGTGAGTTAGAACATTACAGGAGAAGAGGGTTGGGGGAGGGCAGCACACAGAACTGGGGAGAGAAAAGCACAGCGGATGAAGGGATTTAGTCCATGGAGGTGAGGAACCCTGGAGATTCAGGGCAGAGCAGCAGGGAGGTGAGGCTGGAGTTGGTGGCAGGGCCAGATGCCAGGGGATGGCAGTCATGATAGTAATAACAATAACGGAGCCACACTGTTATTAAATGCCGTGCCCATCTTCTTCCCGCCTCACAACAACCCCATGAGTGGGTGCTGTGATTATCTCCATGCTATAGATGAGAAACCAATACAAAAAGTGTCGATGTTGGTGAGGTCTCCTGGCCAGTGAGAGGAAGAACAGCGAGGGCTGCCAGCCCAGGCCACCTGGCTCCAGGGCTCACACATTAGCATAGGTGTGCTGGGAAGCTTGGATCTGACTGTGAGAGCTTTGGTGTTGGCATTCACACAAATGAACAAGAAGTAGATGCTGCAGAAATGTTAAGGCAGTGGAAGGAGAAGCGGGAAGGGTTTGGCTATCAATGCTGGGGGTGGCTGCAGCTTCCCTGCATCCCTTGACTTTGAAAAGTGCATCCCTCTGGTCATAGGCATGGATTTGTGGGTGTCTGAGCCTCTGTCCGCATTCAGCTGAGCAAGCAAGGGGGCGAGGGCAGGGATAGCAGATTTGGGTGTGTGTCTCCTGACCTTCCTCCTGCATCCCTGACATCACTGCTGTGCAGTCTTATCCTCGCCCCACCCCAGGGCTCAGGCTCAGCTCCCTCCTTCCAGAGCCCTAGGCAGAGGCAGGCATGAGGAGGACAGGCCTGTGTGATGGGACCCGGTTGTTATTCCTGGAATAACGTGACAAACATCTACCTGGTTTTAGTGTCAGTTTGAGCTGTGCCACTCAGCAGCTTGTGCCAGTCACTCAGCTTCTCTGGGAATATTTCACCCTCCACAAAATGGGCACAAACCTGCCTCTGTCCCTGTGGCTCAGGGTCGTTGTGAGTATTCAGTGAGATAATACCGGCTGTGGGCTAATTCCTCATGGTTACTCAGGGAGTGCCCGTGTACCTCTGCAGCCGAACACTTTATGGGATTTACTTCTGATCCTCATAAAAACCCTGCAAGGTACAAATTAATCTCCCCAGATTAAGAATATGAATAAAACTGCCAACTCTTAGATGAAGAGCTAGCCCTCTCTACTATTTACGGACCCTTTGATTCCAGGTAACAGAAAAGCCAGCTCAGATGGTCTTACCCAGGAAGGGACTTGGCTGGCTCACCTGACCGGAGATGCTGCAGTGGGTGGGCTTTGCTCCGGGGGGCACAGGGGCCTTAGGGCAGTGGCTTCTGCTCCCAGCCCTTCTCTGGGCAGTGCTGCCTCCAGGCTTTGATGTGTCCTCAGGCCAGGCCAGCTCCCCTTGGGAAGGGAACGATGGCAGCACGTGCTTTCACCCCTGGCCTCATGAAGGAGTCATCTTGCTTCCTAATGAACAAACACAACTGAACTCACTGTTATGGGACCAACCTGAACCAAGCACTAAGGCCAGAGGGTAAAACTGTGCCGAGCAGGGGGTGGGGGTCAGTGCCACCCAAACATGTGCCTTCAGCCCTAGGGGGCAGGGAGTGGATGCTGAGCAGGTAATCCCAGGGACCTCTCCTTGCTTTTATTCTTATGACCTAAGACCAACACTACATAGAACCGCTAAATTTTGGGTGGCCCAAAAGGTTCGTTCGGTTTTTTCCGTAAGATGGCACTAGTAGCACTTAGTTGTCTTTAACTTCATTCGAGACAATTTTGTTAGATCGTATGTGACAGCTGTCATATCAACGTGCATTTAAAAAAAGATATCGGGCTTCCCTGGTGGCGCAGTGGTTGAGAGTCCGCCTGCCGATGCAGGGGACATGGGTTCGTGCCCCGGTCCGGGAAGATCCCACATGCCGCAGAGCGGCTGGGCTGGTGAGCCATGGCCGCTGAGCCTGCGCGTCCGGAGCCTGTGCTCCGCAACGGGAGAGGCCACAACAGTGATAGGCCTGCGTACCACAAAAAAAAAAAAAAAAAAAGATATCAAAATTGGTGGATTTTTGTGAAGCCTTTTTAATATTGAAGTTGGAAGCAAAAAAGCAACATTTTTGGCATATTACACTTTATTATTTCAAGAAAGGTAAGAACACAACCGAAATGCACAAGAAGATTTGTGCAGTGTATGGAGAAGGTGCTGTGACTGATCGAATATGTCAAAAGTGGTTTGTGAAGTTTCGTGCTGGAGATTTCTCACTGGACGATGCTCCACGGTCAGGTAGACCAGCTGACGTTGATAGCGATCAAATCAAATAATAATAATCAAATAAATAACAATAATTAAGAACAATCAACATTATACCACGTGGGAGACAGCCGACGTACTCAAAATATCCAAATCAAGGGTTGAAAATCATTTGCGCCAGCTTGGTTATGTGAATCGCTTTGATGTTTGGGTTCCACGTAAGTTAAGGGAAAAAAACCTTCCTGACCATATTTCCACGTTCGATTCTCCACTGAAACATCATGAAAACGTTCTGTTTTTAAAACACATTGTAACACATTGTAACACCTTGTTGCTGTACAACAAGGTGGAACCGATGAGATCATGGGGCAAGCGAAATGAACCACCGCCAACCACACAAAAGGCCGGTCTTCATCCAAAGAAGGTGATGTTGTGTATATGGTGGGATTGGAAGGGAGTCCTCTATTATGAGCTCCTTCCAGAAAACCAAACGATTATTTCCAACAAGGACTGCTCCCAATTAGACCAACTGAAAGTGGCACTCGACGAAAAGCAACCAGAATTAGTCAACAGAAAACGCATAATCTTCCGTCAGGATAATGCAAGACTGCATGTTTCTTTGGTGACCAGGCAAAAACTGTTACAGCTTGGCTGGAAAGTTCTGATTCATCTGCTGTATTCACCAGACATTGCACCTTCAGATTTCCATTTACTTTACAAAATCATCTTAATGGAAAAAATTTCAATTCCCTGGAAGACTGTAAAAGGCACCTGGGACAGTTTTTTGCTCAGAAAGATAAAAAGTTTTGAGAAAACCATAATTCAAAAAGAGACATGTACCACAATGTTCATTGCAGCACTATTTACAATAGCCAGGACATGGAAGCAACCTAAGTGTCCATCTACAGATGAATGGATAAAGAAGATGTGGCACAATGGAATATTACAATGGAATATTACTCAGCCATAAAAAGAAATGAAATTGAGTTATTTGTAGTGAGGTGGATGGACCTAGAGTCTGTCATACAGAGTGAAGTAAGTCAGAAAGAGAAAAACAAATACAATATGCTAATACATATATATGGAATCTAAAAATAAAAATGGTTCTGATGAACCTAGGGGCAGGACAGGAATAAAGATGCAGACATAGAGAATGGACTTGAAGACACGGGGAGGGGGAAGGGTAAGCTGGGACAAAGTGAGAGAGTGGCATGGACATACGTACACTACCAAATGTAAAATAGCTAGTGGGAAGCAGCCGCATAGCACAGGGAGATCAGCTCGGTGCTTTGTGACCACCTAGAAGGGTGGGATAGGGAGGGTGGGAGGGACGCACAAGACGGAGGGGATATGGGGATATATGTATACGTACAGCTGATTCACTCTGTTATACAGCAGAAATTAACACAACACTGTAAAGCAATTATACTCCAATAAGGATGTTAAGAAAAAAAAAGTTTTGGGAAGATGGAATTATGAATTTGCCTGAAAAATGGCAGAAGGTAGTGGAACAAAAGGGTGAATACGTTTTTCACTAAAGTTCTTGGTGAAAATGAAAAATGTGTCTTTTATTTTTACTTACAAAACTGAAGGCACTTTTTGGCCCACCCAATATTAAGGAAGCACCTCCTGACCTTACCAGTTAGTGTTCAGAGATTTCAAACTTACAGACTAAACCACCTCCAAGCCTTTGTGCAGACTCTGTGAAACTGGCAGGGACCAGGAAGGACGAGCGCTCACGGTGAGGCCCGGCAGAACCTCTGAGGTGATGTAAACCGTTTATGATGAAAGGCCATGGGGAGGCTGTGGACAGGGAGGTGCCTTGGCAGCTGCCTCACGAAGGAGCAGCTTTTATCCTGGTGCTCTTCACAAAATGCCATACATAGGATGAAAGCAGCAGAAAGTAATGCATCAGGACGCCCGGGGTCTGCAGGTCCTTTCTAGGTGCGCCCGCTCTGGCGCAGGTTTCTGAGAACCCTGCCATGTCCGTCCAGTCCCCATTCAAGAACTCGGACAGCAGATTCCATAATAATGATGATCATAATGCTGGTAAGATAGTCATAGGTGACACAACGTACCAGATGCAGTTCTACGTGCTTGACACGTGTTACTCATTTATGAGAAAGAGCCATCTCAAGGGAGGCACCATTCGTCTGCCTCGAAAGTGAAGTTCTGTAACTTGTACGCAGCTCCTTGGCACGTGCTGTTGATTGACCTCATGTGGCAAGGAAAGCCCGTGGAGCACTTTCAAAAGCCTAGAGCGAGATGTCAGGAAATTCGCCCTATTTGCACTAGTCCTTGGCCTTTATCAATGGCAGCTACCTTGGGCGGGGGACCTGTCATTGTAAACGACAGTGAGATGCTAACATAGTTGTTGAGACCTGCGTTCCTCCTGCAAGATTCCACACTTGACATTGCAAGGTACAAGGTTATAGGGTGATGAGTGTGTTGCGGGCAGTCTTGGAAAGGCAGCCTGGAGCTGCTCGGAGAGGAACTGAGGAAGCCCTCTGGGGGTCCTGGTGAGTTCTCACGGTCTGAACTGAGGTGTGCAGGCTGGAGGAAAGGAAGCACATGGACACTTCGGAAGGTAAAATGAATCAACGGAAACACTGACTTTCAAAGCTGGTGTGGGAGCGGGAAGGGTTCAGGGAGGGCAGGCCCAGAAGGATGCTGGCAGGGCCAGATTGGCACATCTTCCTCAGCCCTGCTCGTGGAGGGCTTTCTGGGTCGGGATCTTTTGCCCGACAGACCACACTTGGCATCCCAGCCATCCCAGTTCAGGCCACACTGAATCCCTCTGTAGCATGTGACGGACAGCTTTCTGCCAGGATGAGGATCCTCTGCTCATTCAACTGGAAACGGGGTTGAACAGACCCCAAGGGGGCATAGTTCATATGTGGAGGCACCGAGCTTGTCCTGGATCCAGGGAAACACCAGGCACCTGGGGGATGAAGGCTGGGTGTCTGAATGCTCCTCGGTGGGAACAGTTAACTGCTCCTCTGGTGTGTCCCAGTGAGGCAGCTATTTGATGGAGGGGTGGCACTCCTTATGCACAGGCGCTGTGTGGTTCGGTATGAGGGCGCGTTGAGCTCACATTCACTTATGAAAGCAAGGTGTGCCTGGGTGTTTGGTTCTTCATTTTAAAAATGTTCCTTGGTGGGGTCCTCTCAGTTTATACTATTTTTTTTTTTCTGCTCCCAGACACACTTCGTTGTAGAGGCACAGAATTTCCACATGGCTGGCCTGGCCACACCCACCTCCTTTGGGCCGCTGATACTGTTTATTTCAGACAATCCCAGGGACAGGCATGTGCTCCCCTCCTTCTCTGCCCAATCTTGGGCCAGGATGGCCCTTGGTCTTGGGCACCAGTCACTGCTCCTGCCTCCAGGACCCTAGCATTCAGGATGGCCCCTCTTCCTCCCACCAGGGCAGGGCTTCGAGCAGCTGTAACAGTCCTGGATCTAGTATAGACTGAAAGTGCAGTGGAATGCTGATGTCGCCTTCCGGTACCTTTTTGGGGAGCTGGCTTAAGCCTAGAGCAGCCATTGTAGATCTGGCTTGATTGGCCTTCTTCCTTCCCTAGTTCTCTTGTTCTCTGTTGTCTGGGCTGGGCTCAGAGTCCTAGCTTCAGGGCCAAGGAGGCAGGTCCACCCGGATCAGATCCCAGATCTCCTGCCTGGACCTCTCTGAGGCTTAATTTTCCCATCTGGGCGGGTCAGAGATTATGGATATCAGGCACTTTTCACAGTGCTTTGCATAGGGTAGACAGACATAGCTCTTATTAACTTTAGCTTCTGCAAAATATGATTGCTCACAATTTGTTCAGTGTCTGGTAAAATCCAGGTTGCCTGCTTTACCTAGTGTCCTGGAGTGGCCACCCATTGCTCAGGGGTTCAGCCTTTCTCTACGCCCTGCTCGCCTGCTCTGTCCTGCTTGGCACTTGTACAGCACTGCTACGTCTGTGGCTCTAGGAGGGTGCACTGTGCTCCCTTGGCAGAAAGATTTTCTGATCAAGGTTTAAGTTGAAGTTTGTGCTTCCCCTCAGGGCCAAGACATGGCATCATGAGATACCCAAGTAGCAAAATTGTTTTCCCTGGGTAACACCATGACATGCCCCTACCCCCCTACTGCATCTACACGCTGGAGATTAGGGTCCATGCTGTTTAGCCATTTCATGCCCCATCTAATTGAGGCTGAGCTTTCTTATCTGACCCTAACTATGACCCAGTGAGATAGATATCAAGGGTACATCTTCCCATCTTACAGGTTGGGGGATGTGGCCCAGGGAAGTGAGTGACTTGTCCTGTATCACCTCTCTAGTCAGAGTGGAAGCAGATTTAGTGCAGGCTTTCTGCCCCTGTCCAGTGCCCGTTTGCTAGATCCAGCCACTACGTGCCACGGAGCAGAGGTGCCCAGTCTTTGTGGGACAGAGACTCCTGTGAGAGGCGGCCAGGCCGGAACTTCGTACATGTCACAACAAGGGTCCCACATGTGCACCTCCTGCCCCACCCTTGTTGGAGCCAGAAAAACAGCCCTGTTCCCCACAAATAGCACTTCTTTCCGATCACACAGCTCTCTAATTTAGCTGGAGTTTCCGGCCTATTTTCTATCTTCCTTGGTTTGACTGGCTCCAGCAATGCCCACTCCCTTGTGTCAGACACAAAATACAGTCCTGTTGCAACCCAAGATGTAGAATAACTTTTCTCGTAAGTGAATCATAAGACGGACTTTGTCAAAAATTCCTACCAGCCCTGCTGGCTCAACGCGAGACGTAAGATTCTGAGGGAATCACTGTCTATCGTATGTCACTGTGGTGACTCATTGTATCTGAGTGCTCATGATTGAGGTATGAAGTAGAACTAAATTTAGTTTAGTGCAGTTTTACTGTTTTCAAGGAGAATGGTGATGACAAAGCAGACCTTTTTTCAGCTTACTGAAAGCCCTGGGCATAATGGCCTACGTTTATGATGTCTCAAAATTTTCATTTTATATTAAAGAGCTAAAGAATTAGAGCCAAGAAAAGAGAAGAGGAAGGGGAAATATTATTTGATTTTGCGGGGTGTGAGGTGCAACTGGGGAAGATAATCCCAACTCAGAGGCAATAGACAAAAAGAAACTATCAAACGATTTTAGCAAAAACAAATGACCATGCATTTAACAGAAAGCCAAAATTCAAAAGTAGGGAAATGTTTGCAATAAGCATGTCAGGTTGATGTCAAAGATGCAAACAAATCTATAAGAATGACTCACAATCCTAATAAATAATAGCAGAAGGTGTCCATACATCATTCATAAATAAGGAAACACAGACAAACACGGGAAATGTTCCTCCTAGCAAGCAAAGAAATGCAAGTAAAAGGAGATATCACATTTTTCTTCAGTAAGTGAGAAATTTTTTAAACTGATAAATCTGATGTTAAAAAGGATGAAAAGATAAATGCCCTCATCCATTGACCAAGAGGCTATAAAGTAGTACTAACTTGTCGGAAATCATTTTGACAGTGGGTATTTTTTTTTTTTTGACAGTGGGTATTGAATAACCTTTAAAATGATCCTCCTCTGTGAACTAGTATTTCCAGGTCTAAGAATCCAAAAACAAAAGTCTAAGAATGGAAAACCATTATGCACAAATATATTTATAGCAATGTTATTTGTATATCAAACTGGGAACCAAATTAGATGTTTAGATGTCAGGGGAAGGCTAAGAAAACTATGGGCATGTCTTCTCACTGGAATAGTGGGAGGAGGTAACAATATGGAAAGTGTAGATTAAGTAAAAAGAAGGATGCAAAATTGTAATACAATATTATTATTATTATTTTATTTTTTTGCGGTACGCGGGCCTCTCACTGTTGTGGCCTCTCCCATCGCGGAACACAGGCTCCGGGCGCGCAGACTCAGCGGCCATGGCTCACGGGCCCAGCCGCTCCGCGGCATGTGGATCTTCCTAGACCGGAGCACGAACCCGTGTCCCCTGCATCGGCAGGGGGACTCTCAACCACTGCGCCACCAGGGAAGCCCCAATATTATTTTAAAAAAGGCAATGTATAAGAACCAAGGAAGAGTTGAAACTTATGTCCCCAAAAAGCCTGCACGTGGATGTTGACAGCAGCTTTAGTCATAATCTCCAAAACTTGGGAGCAAAAAAGATGTCCTTCAGTAGATGAGTGAATAAATAAACCCTGGTACATCCAGACAATGGAATATTATTCAACATTAAAAAGAAATGAGCTATCAAGCTATGAAAAGACATGGAGAAAACGTCAATGCATATTTCTAAGTTAATGAAGCCCATCTGAAAAGGCTCCGTACTGTATGATTCAAACTATATGTGACATTCTGGAAAAGGCAGAGCTGTGGAGACGGTTAATAGATCCGTGGTTGCCAGAGGTGGGGGAGGGAGGGATGAACAGGAAGAGCACAGAGGAATTTTAGGGCATGGAAGCTATTCTGTACGATACTACAGTAATGGCTACATTATAAATTTGTCCAAACCCATAAAATGTACAACACCAAGAGTGAACCCTAATGTAAACTGTGGACTTTGGGTGATGATGTGTGTCAAGGTAGTTTCATCAGTTAAAACAAATGTACCACTCTGGTGGGGATGTTCATAATGGGGGTGGTCAGGGGTCTATGGAAAATCTCTGTATCTTTTGCTCAATTTTGTTGTGAACATAGAACTGCTCTAAAAAATAAAGTCTTTTTAAAAAAATAAAACAAGAGGAAAAAGGCTGGAAATATTTATGAAGATCATGTTTTGGTTATGATAGACTTATTTTCTTTCGTCTCCATGCTTGTAATTACCATTTTAAAACATGGACGTGCATTAATTTATAATGGAAAGAAAAAATAAACATTTCAAGAGTTTAAAAAGCTAGGAAATGAAGCTGTATGTGTGGTTGTGTATTTAAACAGTTCTGAGGGTTTCTGATCCCTTGTTTTCTCTTTGTGGCCAGAGTTTTGTAAACACACATCCCTTTTGGCTATTTGTAAATTTACACAGTTGACCCTGTACTCTAAAGCCATGGCCAGTTAGAATTTCTGTTCCCAATAAAAATAAGCTATCTTTGGGGACTCTCAGTGTGAACTGTATTCTTGGAAATTTCCCCACAACGTGACTCAGTCTTTGTTTATTTTTAAAACTCCAGGACTATATTAGAATAGTCTGTTTTCTTTTATTAAATATATGTAAATATTTATTAGTGTTTAATTTACTGCTTTTCAAAGATTATACAATCACATGATTTAATAATTAAAATTTAACGTTAAATAATTAAAAATATATGTAATAATAATTCATATTATATTATATAATAATATATAATAATTAATTATATTATTATTATTATATTGTGTAATATGTAATAATAATAATAAATAATTCTCCTTGTCCAATCTTCCTTCTGTTTATTTCCTCAGCACCCCCATTTTAAGGAACCACTATTTTTAAATTCTTGTGAATATTTCCAAAGTTTCTCTATTTGTGTACATAAATACTAATATATATTATTTTTCTGTATTTTTATACAAAAGAAATGACACATTTTACACATTGTCCAACACCTAGCTTTTTCACTTAACAATGTGTCTTTTCTTATCCCTGTATAAATAGCTTCCTCATCCCTCATTACAGTTACAAAGGACCCCGTGTGTGGATTTGTGGATTCACCATAATTTCCTTAACCAGCCCCTCGCTGATGGACAGTTGGGTTGTTTCTAATCTATTGCTATTACCAACAGGACTGTAATGACTTAGATGTACATTTCATACCCATGCAAGGATATCTCCAGAATAAATTCCCAGAAGTGAAATTGCCGGGTCACAGAGTATAAGCCTCTGTGATTCTGATAGCGCCTGTGATCCTGATTGCCGAATTACCCTCCATCAGGAAGGGTTTACACTTGTACCAGCAATACTTCTGAGTGCCTGATTCCTCACACCCTTGCCAAAAGAGTGCTTTGCCTTAAGTTTGGTTGTTGCCATTCTGATATGTGCAGAAAGAAAGTGCAGTACATTTTAATTTGGCTTTCTCTTTCTTGAGGACGTTTTAGCATGTTTTCCTAGGTACGAGCCTTTCCTCTTGTGTGAAAACTGTTCACCACCTTCATTCATTTTGACTATTAGGTCATATCTTATGGATTTCTAGAAATCCTTTGTATTAGGGAGATCAAGGGAGTTACCAAGCCTCTCTTGGTAACTGTACCTACCTGGCTGGAATATGTGCCTGAGGACGAGAGATTCTAAAAGAGGCTGCCCTCTGGGTTGCTGGAGCCATAGGGTGCATTTGAAATAAGACGATGGCCATTCAAGGAAGTGCTTGGACTCCACCCCACAGGTAGCAAGGAGAACAGGTTTCACATCAGGCCAGTCTGGGTTTGCAGCTTTCGTGTTGTCTGCTTACAAACAGTGTCACTTAGAGCAAGTCACTCAGCATCTTTGAATTGGTTTTGTTACCTGTAATGTAAGGCTTACCTATTACTTTGGGTTATAACGGTAACACATAGAATCTGATACTACAGTGATTACACAGGTAACCCCCCAGATAATTGAAAACACTCACGACACTCCTGAGGTCTAACTCAGTCTTTACCTTAAAGGTGAAGGTACATACAGCAGGAGGAGAAAGTGTGAACAATCATGGGGCGCCCTAGGGACTCCCAGCTGCAACTCGCCAGGGTCCCTTCTCACTTGCACAGGTGCTGCTCTGTCTCTGGATTGTGAGCCACAAAGATGTGTGCGAGGAACGTTGGTTTTAGGGGAGCTCAAGGAGAAGGTTTTAGTGATATCTTAGTATCCTACTGGTGACGTAACCAAGCCAGACTGTGTAAACCCATTAACCAGGTGTAAACAGTCTATACACACAATCTGTACATCCCGAAACAATGTAGGCCAGCCGGCCCTGGGTCTCTCCAGAGATATTTAGAACTTTACACAGCACGTTACAAATCCCTAACTAGCTCAACTCATCATCTTTAGCCAAGGGCCAGTACCAGACCTCCAGACATCCTGGAGATAGGCACAGAGTGATGCCAGGCCAGCTCTCAGAGTACCCCACCTTACACACAGGTACGGGGGGTACCCGGAAACTGTTGTTTCCTTTTCCTTTCCCCGGAACAAGCCTGCCTTTGCCTTCACCAGGAACTTTTTCTTCTCCAGCTCAGGGGAGACTGTCACCAGCGTGACCAGCTTGGTCCCACTGCAGCCCAAGAAGGGCAAGAAGCGGAAGGAAAAAGCTGACGTTCCTCCCGCAGTCCCTGCCAAAGGTAGGAAGCCAGCCAGCAGTCATCCATGTGGAGAGCACCTGGGGTCTGATGTGAGCTCAGGACAGGAGAGTAGGCAGGTGGAGGATGTGACATCCCTGATTATATGGTCTGGAGAACCCCACCTAGATTCTGGTCATAACTGAGCCCTGTCCCGGAGGTGGGCTGGGGGCATTGCCATTGGACACGCATGGCTTTAGCGGGGGTCAACCTCTACAGGCTATTCCACAGTGTATTTCCCTTTGAAGTACTAACGTTCTCTGCACATAGCAGGGTGGGCCAAGGGGGTGTCAGCATCCTCTTGGTTCGTTCAAGGGAAAGAAGGCTCTGTGATTTTCCTAAAGATAAAAACCAGGTGTGTAATTTATTTTGGATTTGTTCTGGGGATTAAAATGAGGGTTATTACTTGATTCCAGTTACGACTTAGAGCAACATAAATGAGGAAGATGGACATTTCCTGAGGTGAGAAGTAAAACTGTTTATAAATCGTTCCTAAAATAACTGGCCAATTTAGGAGAAGGTCATACATCAAAGGATTTGATATACAGTTAGGAATACAAGGGTTGCCCAGGTGAATAAGAACAAGACAGGATCCATTTTATCCCTCAACTGGGGCTTCCCAGGATGGCCCCTTGGCACCCTTTGCGCCCTGTGGTGGAAGGCAGTGGTGCTGAGACTGTACGTATACTGGGTGGACAGAAGGGGCTGGGAGGCGTGAGCGTCCTGCGAGGCATGACACTTGTGGATCTGGGGAGGGAAGGGAGCTGTCCCTGCTCTGCGCCAGGCATTGTACTGCTGTATCACCTCATTCAGTCAGCATAGATGGTGCCCTACTTTACGAAAGAAGAAAATGAGACTCAGAGAGCCACGTGGTTGAGCCTGGCTTTGAGTTCAAGTCCCAATTCATCTAAATACTAGGTAGTTACATGATGTTAGAAGAGCCTCTGTTCCTCCTCTGTTAGATGGGGACAATAAGACCCTCCCTGCTGACCTCCCAGGTCACCGCTGTCAGCGTTAGCACGCAACTAGGAGGAAGCCCCAGGGAAGGTCCCAGCCTCAGCCTTTACCAAGTGCACCGGATTCTCACCTGCACATCTGACCTCTTTGTAGCTGGCGGTGTTTTATGCTGTGGTTTTGTTGACCGTGTTGAGAGGAGAGGATGACGTATCCAAAGGTTAGGAGAGGATCACCCTCCCCCGAGGGGCACCAGTCCAGCTGTTACCTGGATCAGAAACTAGAGTTCCTCCACGAGGACAGGAAGTGGCCCTATGTCCGAGGCTCTCTGTCCGTGGTGCTCGTGATATGTGGGTTTTAAGAGTCCCGGGAGGAATTGCAGACTAAACCTTTGATGTGCTTCCACAGCTCCCATCGCTGCCCCGTTCCATAAACCGAAGCTGCTGAAGCCACAAAGGAAAGTCGCCCTGGTGAGTAACCACAGTCTCTGTGTTGTCCCCTCAAGCCCTAAACACAGCGCTGGTCCGAGGAGTACCTTTATTGACTGAAAACATGCTCCGCGTTCTTGGGGCTTTGTTCCCAAGCAAAGGCGTTCTCTCTTCTCGGGTCAGCTTTTCAGTCAGCTTTTCTCCATAGCTAGTTCCCACAGAGTGACTTTTTTAAAATTCAAATGGAATTACTTTTCATTATCAATGCTCCTTTTTTGAAAAGAAGGGAAAAAATCGCACTCAGAAAGGTATAAAATAGAAAGTGGACCAGCTTGGATAAACTTGTCTTGATAACCACTCTGAAGAGATTGCTGAAGAACTTTCCAGAAAACATGTTATACTTTTAATTTTGAAACAACTTCAGTTTTACGGAAGAGTTAGAAAGATGGTACAGAGAGTTCCCGTCTACCCTTCGCCCAGCTTCTCCTAAGGTTAACTTCTCACATAGCCATGGTGTATTTGTCAAAACTAAGAAGTTACCGTCAGCACATTACCATTAACTGCACTCCAGACTTGGATCAGGTTTCAGCAGTTTTTCCACGAATGTTCTTTTTCTGGTGCAGGATCCCATCCAGGCCGTCACATCGCATTTCGTGGTCTTGTCTCCTTAGTCTCCTCCAATCAGGGCCAGCGCCTCCGTCTGTCTGCTTCTACAGCCTTGACACTTTTAAAGAGGAGTAGCTGCATTTTTTACAATGTCTCTTGAGTTGGGTTTCTCTGAGGTTTTCTGATGATTAGAAATGAGGTTATGGATTTGAGGGAAGAACAACACAGAGGAGACATGCCTTTCTCATAGTGTCCCATGGAGCGGACGTGCTATGATGTTGACCGTGACCACTTGGTGAAGGTGGGTCTACCAGGTTCCTTCAGTATAAAGTCACAATTTTTCCCTTTCCATACTTTATTTGTTAGAAGCCAGTCATTAAGTCCAGGTCACACTCAAGGGGAGGAGAGTGAAGCTGCACCTCCTGAATTCAGGGAGGGGTCTCAGAGACTTTGTGGACACATATGAAGACCACCACAGCAATTAATAGGCATTTTAGGGGCGATACATCAAGCCTGTGCAAATAGCCCTTTTTCCTTGAACTTTCGTCTACTCATTTTAGCATTCATCCATGGATTTTGCCTGCAGCACTTATTACTATGGTGAACCGATGGTGATTTTCTGTTTTCCTCAATCCATCTCCATTTACTACTTGAAATTCTTCTGTAAGGAAGAGCTGGATCCCTTTCCTCATTGACTTATTCACTAATTTCTTTATATCAGTATGGATGCACGAAGATTTCATTTCTTTTAAGTTTGTAATCGTATTGTTATTTACTTTGTTGCCAATTTTGTTCAGCAGCTGTGTATTTGTGTGTGAAAGAGAGAAAGAGAGAAAGGGAGAGAGAGGCAGAGAAACTGGCAAACCAATTCTAAAATGTGTATGTAAGATAATAAGATTATTTTGGCCTTGCAGAGGGCCAAGATAATCTTGAAGGAAAAGAACAAAGTGAAGAATTTATATACCAATTCACAAGATTTATATTAAAGCCATAGTAATTAAGCTGTATAGTAAGTAATGGTATTAGCACAAGAATAGACAAATAAACCAAATGAACATAATAAAGAGCCCCAAACATGCCTACATATGTATTGTCACTTGATTTCATGACAAACGTGACATTGCAGTGCAGTGAAGAAAGGGTTATATTTTTAGTATACAGTGATGGGTCTGTAGGGTCTCCACATGAAAAACAATGATCCATAAACTGGACTTCACACCACACACACACAGATTAATTAGAGAAGGTCCATACACTTAGTGAGAAAGGTAAAAATAAAACTTCCTAAAATTAGCTTATCTACATAAGTTCAGGGCAAGCAAAGATTTTTAAACAAGACGTGTAATGTATGAGCCATAAAGGAAAAGATCGAAAACTTTGGATTACATTAAAATTTAGAAGGTCTATTCTGATGAAACATATCAGTACAAGATTGAAAAGGGAAGCCACCTATGGGGAGAGTGTACCTGCCACGTGTATATTTGGTGAAGGATTCTTACCTAGCATTTGTGAACACCTACAAATCAATAAAAAAGAAAAAGGCAACACTACAAAAAAATAGGCAGAAGTCTTAAACATGTGCTTCACCAGAGAAGACATACAGATAGCCAGTCAGCACATGAAAAGTATTTAATCTCATTGGTGTCATGGAATGGAGGTTAGAAGCAGAAAACCAGTTCACATCTACCAGGATGGCTACAGTGAAATACTTATATGGTTTCCTTTTTTTTTTTGCCTGTTTTTCTCTGATCCATTTGGAATTTAGGAATGGATCCAATTTTATCTGTCATTCTTTTTAGTCAGATTCTTTTTTATTTAACTTTATGTTTCATATTTCCATAATCGCTACTTGCCAGTTTCATTATACGTCATCACTACATTCCAAACAATTATTTAAACTTAACTTTTATTCGTTCTGTTATTACTTTTTCTTGAATCCAGTGTCTTCCCCCCTAAATATATTTGCCTTTACATTTGAGTAGTTTGTCTGTGAATGGAATTCTAGTTTCCTAAACATTTTCCACTCTGTTCTGGGAAATATGCTAAGCACTTTGTGTGCATTTCTGTTTACTTCCCGTATTGCTCAGCATAAATGCCATGCTCATTACGGTGGCCTCTAATGCCTTATATCATGCAAGCCACATGTAATTTAAATTTTCCGGCAACCACATTAAAGACGTAAAAACAAACAGGTGAAACCAATTTTCATAGTATGGCTTATTTAACCCAATATATCAAAATATTATCATTTAAGCATATAACCAGTATAAAAGTTATTAATGAAATATTTTAATGCTTATTGTTCTGCTAAGCCTTCAAAATCCAGTGTGTATGTTATGCTTCCTGCACATCTCATTTCAGAACCACAGTTCAAGAGCTTAATAGTCACATTTGGCTATTGGTTACCATATTGGACAGCGCAGCCCTATAATGATCTAGCCCCCATGACCTCTTTGACATCATTTTTACCACTGTCACCCTTTCTCATTCCCCTCCCATCATTCTGTCTTCCTTGCTAGTCCTTAAACATACCAAGCATGTTCTGGTAGGGCTTTTGTTGTCTTATATGCCTGGACCGTCCTCCCCAGGCTATGTCTGTGGCTTATTACTCACCCCCTAGGGTCTCTATTCAAATATCAACTCAGTGGAGAAGCCTTCCTGAAACTCTATATAAAACACCACCCACCCTCTGAAGGAACTCCCCATGAGAGGCACCCTGACGTACATGTATCTATGACCTGCCTTTCTCTTCTCAGAATGCAAGGTCCATGAAGGCAGGGAGGTTGTCTGCTCTGGTCACTGCTGTGTTCTCCACACCAGAGCAGTGTCCAACAGGATGGGGATGTGTGACTTTGCACCCCAGCTTTGTGGAGTAGGTTCTGTCATTGTGCTTTTATAGATGGGCACAGTGAGACTCGGAGTCAGTAAGGTGATGGATGGACGACTAACCCAAGGTCATGCAGCTTGTGGGCTGCAGTCAGGACTTGAACCTTTGTCCTTCTGAAGCCAGAGTGTAAGGTTTTAACCAGCTTAATTGAAGCCTTGTCTCAGAGTGGAACCTGGATCTCTGTGCATGATTCTGACATCCTCTCATGGCTCAGCCTTGCCCCTGACCTTCCTAGTCTGTGCCCAGGTTTCTGCTGTTCTCCTAGACAGGATGGTTCCTCTGTTTTCCAAAGAAAGTCTCCTTTTGCCTGCAATGAGTTGTGGGTCCTGAAGGGCTTTTCATACAGTGTGATTCCATCTGGTTCATATCATCGAAAATTCCTTATCAGTTCTGCTCTGTTGACTACACTGTCTTGTCCTTAAATGTAGCAGTGGAGTTTTTGCTGATTTGAATAAATTTCTGGTCATTCAGTAGACTTTGGGAAACTCAACTGAACACAAAGGCTAAAACTATCAACTTCCCTTGGAGCATCCTTCATCCCAGCCGTTGAGGTCAGTCTCCCCAGATAGTCTGAGTTCACTCTCTCCCAGCTGTCCATATCACTGCACATCTGCGTGTGTATGTGTGTATCTTTTCCAGATCTTTTATTCTTAATCCTGATATTCATCAACAACCTCAAGAATGATTATACTTTGTAAATTTCCCCCATCTTACGTTCTAAGTTGCTCAGGGCCTGTTGTTTCTAATCCAATTTTTTACCCCTGGTAACAACAGAAACCGCTCTTTATTGACATTCCATTGATATATCCCAGGGATATATAAGAAAAAGCACTTTTTGCATGTCATCATATTCGCATTTTGTGTGTCATGGACCACATGGACATATTTTGCATGTCATCTCACAGTAAGTCCCCCCACTCCCAGATTTGCCTGTGAGGACACACAAACACTCTGTTTCAGAAAAGTGAGTTCCTACAACCCACAGGGGGTAGTGTTTCATCTCCCATGAATACAGTGCTGCTGACCCAGTAGATGGGGCAGTGTCAGCAGCCTTGAATGGACAACTTTTTTGAGTCCACAGTTATAAAAGCAGTTTGCCTTAAGCAATTTGGGGCCACTTATAAACAAAGTAGATTCAACAGCATTTTCAAAAATAACTGGTCTTAATTGCAAGTTTTTACGGTTGAGTTTTTGTCTGTTTGTTTGAGCTGGTATGCCCCTCTGGATGGAGAGGCAACATAGGAAATTCTTAATTTTCACAGAAAGTAAGTCGGGGCACTTATCTGCACTTCAAAATGGATTCTTTGTTTTATGGAAATATCACCCATGACAGTTCTTAAATGCCAATTGTCCTTTGATCTTTTAAGATACGAAAAAGCTTGAAATTTTTATACCAAATTTTCCAGAAACGAGTCCATTTGGAGACCAGTTTGCACCTATAACAATACACAGTGAAGTAAAGAGCTGACTTTGAGTGGCCCTCTGTCTGACCAGCAGTTTAGAGTCAAAAATACCAGGCCTAGCGTCTGCAGTTTTTGGTTAATATTAAGATTTATTTTCCCAGGAGGCCAGCATTGACCTTGGTCTCAATTTGGTCAATATTCCTCTCTCACATCAATAAGTCTTGATGGCAGCCGAAACTAAAGTCAATAGCTACTTGTCGACTCACACAGGCCTTAGTGGGTAATTTAGAAAATAATTTGGCAACATCTTTTCTTTGGGGTCTGGTACCAGTTTAGGTGTTTAATTCTGTAATTGTTGCATTTTGCCACAAAATCCATAAAAGCATCCTTCCTGGAGTGGTCACAGGCCACAGAGCCCCTCAGTCACCCAGCCGCTCTTTCCAGAGTGATACTGACACACGCTCACCCCAAG
This sequence comes from Lagenorhynchus albirostris, assembly GCF_949774975.1. Lineage (NCBI taxonomy): Eukaryota > Metazoa > Chordata > Mammalia > Artiodactyla > Delphinidae > Lagenorhynchus > Lagenorhynchus albirostris. The sequence goes on along the minus strand of NC_083110.1, from coordinate 38,114,317 downwards.
GAAACAACCTGCCTGCCACCTCCACTGACTCATTGGCAAAAAGCGAGAACCCTCATTTACTGAGCACCTACTGTGTGCCAACCCCTCTGCTAGGTGCTTTGTAGGCTCCATCTCCCTCATCTCAACCGCACATGCCAACTCCCAGCAGACTCTCAGACTCCAGGTGAAAATGACAAGTCAATGAATAATACTGCTGTGAATATGGATGTACAAATATCTCTTTGAGTCCCTGCATTCAGATATTTTGGATATGTACCTAGAAGTGGAATCCCTGGATCACATGGTAGTTCTCTGTTTAATTTTTTGAGGAACTGCTATACTCTTTTCCATAGTGGCTGCATGATTTTACATTCCCACCAACAGTGCACAAGGGTTCTGTTTCTCTATATCCTTACCGACACTTGTTATTTTCTGTTTTGTTTTTTAATATAGTAGCCAGCCTAATGGGTGTGAGATGGTATCTCATTGTGGTTTTGATTTGCATTTCCATAATGATTAGTGATGTTGAGCATCTTTTCATGTGCCTGTTGGCCATTTGTATATCTTCTTTGGAGAAATGTCTATTCAAGTCTTTCCCCCATTTTAAAATCAGATTGCTCGTGTTTTGTTGTTGTGTTTATAGAAGTTCTGTATATATTCTGGATATTAACCCCTTTTGGATATACAATTTGCAAGTATTTTCATCCATTCTGTAGGTTGCCTTTGCACTTTGTTGCTATGTCCTTTGATGCCCAGAAGTTTTAAATTTTGATTAACATTAGTTTTAAAGTCATTGACAACCTGCCCATCACTCTGTCCCCAGTGGGTGACCTGGGATCTGCAGACTATGTGTGGAATGAATGAACAATTGAGGGCAGAGATCTGAGATTGGAGCTCTAAGTCCTCACTGCTCAACGTGAGGTCCACGGACCAGCAGCCTGGGCATTGCCTGGGAGCTTGTTGGAAGCATGGAAGCTCAGGCCCCACCCTAGACTTACTGAATTAGAATCTGCAATTCCGTAAGGTTCCAGATGAATCTGGTGAACATTAAAGTTTAAGAAGTGCAGCTCTAAGTAACTTAAAAAACAGTAGCCAGCTCTGGTTAGGTCATGGCTGGCGGGACAGAGTCATCCCCGGCCACCTCTGGAGACAGTTGTATTTACATTTTAGTGAGAGAGTTCAGCCCACTTAGGAGAATGGTGGGTTTTCTTATTTATTCACAAAGAGAGAATTAAACATGAGAACCTGCTTCTAAAGGGTATTGTGACTCCCTTTCATTCCTGTAAACCTTTCCTGGATAGCTCATCCCCGTCTCAGCTGTGCTGTAGCCCTGTCCTATGATCTCCTAGGACCCCTCACAGTTACAGGTAGAGTATTCTGACACGTAGGGAACGTGTGACCAAGACCTTCTTGTCTGGGATTCCCTTGAGTTTAAAGTCTGCAGTAAACTTGCCTCCTCTCATGGAATCTGAAAGATCAGAGCACTTAAAACAGAGGGATGAAAGATCAGAGCACTTAAAACAGAGGGATAGGTTCCCTTCATAGTTGAAGGGAACCTGTCTTAGGAGTGGGCCTTGCACCCAGTGGTCAGCCCAGGCCTGAGGTGCCAGCCCTACTGAGTGTTTGCCTGGTGTCAGGAAAGCAGCCCCCTCTTCCAGTTCAGTTTTCACTATCGACAGTGTACTTGCAAGTCCAGAAAGAGTTTTTCTCTGATCAGTAGCAGAAAAGGGCTTTGAGGCACATTAGACACCAGGGATAGAATTCTGAGAGGATTTTAATAATAACCCAAATCCCAGCAAAATTATTTCCAGAGGACACGCATTTCAGGTTTCTTGAAGGATGTTTATAATAAGCTGAAGAATTTCTCTTGTTGTCGTTAAGTGGGCTAGCACTGGTTTCAGTTAAATTTTGCATGAAAAGAATATATTAACCTGCATAAAATATGTCCATAATCTCGATTTAAAATTAAAAAGAAGGAAAAACCCACAAGCACATGAACAATATATCTCCCCAAGTAAAAGCCTTGGGAAGAAAACAAAAACTTTGCTTGTACCACGCTAGTACCATTTTTACAGAGATAAAAATTCTATGCCCCCCTCGGTACACATGCACATCCCATTATTGTCACGGGGAGTTATGTGTGTCAACTGGAGGGAAGAATAGATGCCCGGGCTTCGGAAGGGATGAGAGTCGGGAAAACAGAAGTCATTTCGTTTCATGGGTTTCCTTCAGTCGGGGGAGGGCAGGTGGCTGGGCCTTTCGTAAGTGGGATGTGATCACCGAGGAGGCGAGATCAGGCCTCCCCAAAGTGGCAGTGGGAACATCTCATATTAGAGACTCAGCCCTGATGCAGGGCTGTCACTTCCCCACAGGCCACGAGGTCCGTGCCGAGGCCCCTCTGTGCTTCACGCTCTCTAAAAGCAGCTACAGGGTTGGAAGCTTCTCAGCTTCATCACAGGCCAGTGGAGGTTGGTTGAGGCTCTGATGCTATTAACAAAGGGCCAGGTGAAGCCGTTACTTTCAGGAGTCTTTTAAGACTGGTAGCACCTTAAGCACTCCTTGGGAACCCCCTTTTGGGAGATGACAGGACTCCTCTAGAAGTGGTGCAGAGGCAGTCTGCCTTGCCCTGTTCTAGAAGGGTAGTGTGGCTTTGTGCTTTCAGGAGGGAGGTGACCACCTTGCAGCTGTGTTCCTCCAACTTGCTGCGTCACAGATTCCCTTGGATCATTTTGCAGTCTCCCACTCAGTGTGGACAGGCAGTGTACGAGGCGCTATGGGGACAGGAGCCTTGGAGCCCCCTGACAAAGGTGAACAGGCAGCAGAGGGGTGAGCTGGGCCCGAGGATGGTCCAGGCTGGAGGCAGGCCCGGAAGCCCAGAGGTCCAGTCCCCTGAGTGACCCTGGCTGGTTGCACAGGCCCACCCTGCTCCCGGGGGTCCTGGGCCCACTCTGGGGCAGGGCCATCTCTGTGTGTCTGCAGGGAATGTCCCTTCAGAGCGGTAGCTTGTTTTGCATCTCGGCTCAGCTGATTTGCTGCCTTTATTGGGCACTTCATTGCTGGGATCATTGCACTGCTGGGAAATTTTTTTTTAAACTTTTTCACTCTATTTTATTTTTGTAATCTCCTGGAACAATATCATTTGTGCTCACATTTGATTTTTTTTTTAAAAAAGCCTATTTCATTTAAAACTTCATTTTTTTTTTTTTTTGCGGTACGCGGGCCTCTCACTGCTGCGGCCTCTCCCGTTGTGGAGCACAGGCTCGGGACACGCAGCCTCAGCGGCCATGGCTCACGGGCCCAGCCGCTCCGCGGCATGTGGGATCTTCCCGGACCGGGACACGAACCCGTGTCCCCTGCATCGGCAGGCGGACTCTCAACCACTGCGCCACCAGGGAAGCCCCAGAGTTGTTTTTAAAAGACTTTTTCAGTCTCAAATAGAGAATACTAGAAATGAAGCGCCATTTTGGAAAAAAAGAAAAGGAAGAAAAACATCATCAACCTAATCTGTAACATCACGGTGGGCATCCAGAATATCAGGAAGAAAATTTCTGTGTGAAACTCTGAGTTCATGACAAACTAATGGTACATTTAGGGGATTTTGTTTCCCTAGCCAGATTCAATTCTCATTTATTATTAGAAGTTCCTAAAGCTGAATTTATAAATTCCAACAAGTACCTGTGATGCAATAAGACACAGTCTTGTGAATTAAGATTACAGTGTGCATAGAAAGATGATGAATACGAACTATGAATTCAATCATATGTGCCCATTGCCCATATTACATATGAATCCAACAAATAAGCTAGCATACCTCCTACTATTTTGTATTTGCTCCTAATGCTTGCCTGTACATTGTGTCTAGAACATAATGCTGTGGTGATGATGGTGATTGTGATGGCGATGATGATGGTGGTGGTGATGATGGTGATGACGGTGATGATGGTGATGATGAAGGTGATGATGGTGATGGTACACACACTTCCCTTTGACGGCACTTGCCCATGCAGGCACTATCCTAGTGTTTACCAACATGGACATTGGGATGACTCTGACCTATGCATTGTAATGTGTCCATCTCATAGATGAGGCAGGGGAGGCATAGGGAAGTAGGACCAGCACAAACTCCCGTCCCACAAAGTCACCACTCCCATGGACCTGGCAGAGCTGGATCTGACCAGGTACTTGGCCCCCAGTCCCTCTTCTTCCTCGCTGGACTCTGGGGTCTGCTGCCTCTCATCAAAAGCACTCAGTAAAGTCCTAGGCCACTGGGTCAAGGGTGTTTTCTGTCCTGACTTTACTGGATGGGTTTTCATGATGAAAGCTGTAATGGTAATTCTGCGTGGGGTGCAGGAGTAAGGCTGGCAATTCAGGATCTCTATTTGTTAAAACAGAAAGTATAATTCTTCCTTGGGCCTCCTAATAGGTGGCTTCTGTTAGGAGATTGGCTTATATTCTTCTAAGTATTTTTCTATGTACATGTAAACTTAAATCCATATATATGTGTATATTCCCAAAGTGTATATACAGTTGGCCCACAGTCATTGTAGGTTCTGTCCACAGATTATGACAAATCCATTTCTGTGTGTTCCCTAAAAACAATCCTAAACAAAATATTCACACGTTGAATTGTCTTCTCATTAACAATATATCAGGCTCATATTTCTGTATCAGTACATATAGATCTACCCCATTCTTCTCATGACTGCAAAGTGTTATGGCATCATTGTTTCTTTAATCAGTCCCAACTCTAATTTCTCTTTGGATCAGTGCTCTAGTGAATATACTTTCAAATACAAATTTGCTTAATGGTGTTTCTATAGGAGAGATTTTTAGAAATGGGATTACGATAGGAAAGTATATCTGCATTTTCAATTTTGATAGATTCTGCCCAATTACCTTCCAAAAGTGTTTTCTTATTTTATTCTCCCACCAACAAAGGATGAGAGTGAACATTTCCTCATACCCTCCCCAGTGTAGAATATCTATCTATCTATCTGTCATCTATCTATCTACCTATCATCTATCTTTAAAACCATAAAGTTGAAAGCCAGATGCAAATTTTATATGATTCCAAATAGTAGAACCCAGGCATCCTACTTCTCAGTAGACTGTCCTCATGGAAACCCTAGATAGGCTGAAAGAGAAATGAGTCCCATGGTTCTGCCCATGATTTCTGAGAGCATCCCCTCCCTACATTCCTGGGACCAAGGATATCCACAGAACAGTTTTTAATGAGTGTCAGACTGGTTTTCTTTCATTTTGTCTTATTCATTCATTCACTCATTCATTTAAAAATGAGCATTGAGTAACTCCTGTGTGCCAGGTAGCACCTGGGTCAGGTATCTTCCTAGGAGCTAAGTTATAAACAATGGCGTGCCCCAGCCCACTCCTATCCACTAGAGAAAACAGATCTCTTCGGCATCTTGAAATCAGCCATTGCGGGAGGATTTACACATGTAAATCAGCAAATGCTACAAAAGAGAGTTTTCTTCTTGGAGGGCCAGTTGCTCGGCAATTTCCCTGCACACCACTGGGTGCAGCAACGGATAAGTTTGACAAAGTCACCACTCCCATGGACCTGAGTGGTGTGGTTATAGGCCAGCTCTTGCGCTGGCTCTGTCGCTTGCTAGCTGTTGAGCCCAAGCCTCCCATTTCTTTGCCTTGGTTTCGGAGGTCCAGTGGCATCCAGCAGCATCTGGTACATGATGTTTTCCAAATGACCTCTGAATATCTTCAGTTCTCTGCCTCTAAATATTTCAAAAGGAAATTGTTAAAGCAACACTTGTTCGTTTCTATGATAAAAGTTGTAGTCATAGTTGAGCCCTTGTGTAGCATTTACTGTTGAGCTACCAGGCAATTGTCTAAGTACATTACATATATTAATGCATTTAATCCTCAAAATAACCCCATGGGATCGGTACTATTATTAATCCCACTTTATGAATCCCGTGCCTCTGATGAGGAAACAGAGGCACAGAGTGGTTAAGTAACGTACCTAAGGTCACACAGCCGGTAAATAGCAGTCTTTCAGTCTCCGAGAGTCCATGCTCTTAAGTACCCCTAGACAGACCCTTGCCCAATCCGATGAATCTAGAAAAGTGTTAAAGATTGCAGTTGATTAGAAGATCAAGAGTGTTCAAGATTGAAGACTCTCAGAGTGGACTCCTATGTAGTAGGTAACCATACACTTTCTTTTTCAAAGCATAAGCATTCTCTTGAATAATACTGCCAGGAAAAGTAATTTTGGAAGGCAGCTGGGAAAACATACATCTATGGTCCACGGGGAAGAGAAAATACGTGACTGTATTAGATCATGGAGCTCTCACTGTGCCACTGTGAAAAGTTTCATGTATCAGGACCCTCCCCAGGAGCGTTATCTATAATCACATTTTAGCTTCCAAAACATATGTTGGTGAAATCTAGAGATATCCATCTGTCTGATGACTCGTAATGCCTCAGGCCTTTCAGTGCAAAGCTTCAGCACTTTCTAAAGCTGGTCACTTCTGTCTGTCCTCAGAGCAATTAGCCAGGGGCATGTGACTTTCCATCATCTCAAATTCATTCTGGTAATGCACTTTGCTAAACAGCCTTTGAATTCTCCAGATTCAGGAGCATGATGTGAATTTGCTCAGCTCATGATTTCCGAATGACTTCATCCAACCCAAGGTGCCAACACGCCTGGATAAGACTTTAAAATCTTCATCTCCATCCAAGGCTTCTCTGCTGAGTTACAGAGCCTTTCTAAGCCTTCCAAAGTCCTAGAGAACACTGGGTTATTGGCCATTAGTCACCGAGTAACCATGTGGAAGGGAAGCTGGGTGTGAGGTAGGCAGATGTAATTGCAAGGCTTATAGATGGCTGAAACAACAAAGGAAGTGGGCCTCAGAGAGTGCCTCTATCTCCGTGCACAGAAACGAAGGGTCCTGGTCTCTGGGTCCTGGCTCAGATTGTCAAGATGCATCTAAGTCAGCAGTCACAGCTGCCTGCTGGCTGTGAGAATGCAGCTGGATTCCAGCTCCCAGCTCTGAGGGAGGTCCCATTGGACCACTGACCTCAGCCCCCAGGAGACAGTGAGAGCAGACCTGGCATGCAGCTCCAGCGGGCACCTCGGAAAATTCCCCTGGATTTTCCAGTCCTACCCCATTGACACTTGGCTTCACATGTCTGCCTGTTCAATGGGCACCTCTAATCAAGAGTCTGTTGCCACCTCACACGCAGTCTGGCCAAAGCAGAGCCTGCACCCTTGTCACTTCCATCCCATGCTGGTAAGAGGCACGCTTGCTCCGTCCTTGGAGGTTAAGAGTCCTTTGTGGGTGAGACTGTGGGGTGAGACAAGTGATCACCTGAAGGGATTCCCTCCTCCTTCATCATCCTCTCGTCAGCGTCAGCACCACGTGTCTGCTCTTGGAGCCGCACCCTCAAGTACTCTGTCCCTCCACACCACGCCAGGCCTCTGATGAGCACGGGGCAGCTCTCTTTGCCCCACTTCCCCTTTAGCTGGAGCTCACCTGCCCACTGAGCAGTACAGACCTGTTCTGAAAACACACTCTCCTGAGATTTGTGCCAGTGAAGCTTCCCCCTTGTCTTTGGAAGGTTACTCTTTTCCCCCTTGGGATTTCAAGGTCTGCTGTCTGCCTGGTTGGCTCACCTGGGTACCAGGCGTCCACACCAGAGCCTTAGTCACTGCGGCTGGCCCTGTACTTGTAAGTGTGGGTCACTGCCCATGAGCAGAGGGTGGATTCTGGGCAGGCCTGCCTGGCTCTGAGTCCAGACCCCATCCAGCAATGGCTGCAGGACTGTGAGTGATGTACCTGCCTTTTAAAGCCTGTTTGCCCCTCTGTAAAGTGGGCATGGCCGTTGGCTCCACCTCGCATACCTCAGGGCTGGTATGTGAGGATTGACTGAGCTGGTGAAGATTAGTTGACATTTCCTGAGTTCTGTCTCAGAAGGACCACTTCTCAACCCCCATCCTCTGTCGCCTCCCAAAGTCACTTCTGGATTGTGTCCTTCATACCACAGTTTAACATCTCTATCTTGGAAAGGTGTCTCGTTTGTTCAGTTTGATTCTTTATTTTAATTTAATGTGCATACTAGGGAACTCTACTTTTTCTTTCTATAATATGTTTAAATATAAATAAACATATAAACATAAACAGTCAGCAGACCTTTGGAACTCAAAATTAAGTCAAGTTCATTTCCAAGGCATGTTGTTTCTTACAGGACGTATAAGGACCACAACAGTTTTCTTTCGTGAGTTGGGACCTACAGGTATCCATTGAGGACCCTCCATCAGATAGAGCTTCACTGAATGCACAGCATTCCTCACCCCAGTGGCCATAGTTGCATGTGTACGGATATTGGGAGGTGAGAGTTTGTTTTAGCAGGTACTCCTCTGTTGAATAAAAAATGAGCACTTATCTCAAAGGGGGAAGAGGAAGTCTGCCCTTGATAATATGGATAATATGTAATTCTCTCTTGGGTAAATAGATTCCTGATCGTGCAACTCAGTAGAACTGCAATCACATTTTTAAACTCTAAGGTGACGTTAGCATAAACATCCCATGTCCTAGTTATTGATCTGTTGCTGCGGTAATGGTATTACCCAATTGAACTTCTGACATTGGAGAACTTGCAGTGGCTGCAATTGCATTTTTCTTTTATTCCTGCAATTTAATTCAACTCGCACGTCCAACTGTGATCTCTGTGAAAAAGTGTTGTTTTGCAGGAGTCTGCATAGAATGTTAAATCTCTCTCTCTCCTAGTAGGAAAGTTCATTCTTGGCTTGAATCCCAGAAACACACCTACAAAATGAAACACTCAAGAAACTTCCAGTTAGGAGCTCGAAGTGAGGTGTGTTCCCAGGAGTTACACAACTTCTGCCTTTTGGGGGTCGACTTTTCTGGTGCTAGTTTTATCCAGTAAATCCTTCCCCATAGATAATGTCCCATAATCATCACCCTAAAACTGGCGGTAAGTGGGGCTTAAATGAGAAGTGGGAGGTCCAGCCTGGAGGCCGTCGTCTGCTGTAGCAGCGTCTCCTCACTGGCAGAACAGAAGGATAGGGGATGGGAGACATGGTGTTTCAGACTTTGAAACTTGCATACTCACTTTGTTACGCCTGGAGTCCAGAAGATTCCATCACTGCCTCAGAAGACTTGTCTGTGTGATAATCCTTTCCCAGTTCTCCTGAGGGGATGTCGTGCTGTGTGGGAATTTAATCTGGCTCAGTGGCCGTCAGTGAGAACTTGAGCACAAGTCTAGAATTGGTGAGTCCCTCGGGGACAGTGAAATAGTAATTACTGGATCACTAGCACCTACTCGAAGGGCTAAAGTAAAAAACACGGGCAACACCACGTGCCGTCCTGTATGCAGAGCAATTAAAACTCAGATATCGCTGGAGGGAGGGAAGAACGGTGTAGACGCTTCGGACAGGTAGTATGACAGTTTCTTTTGAAGTTCAACGTGCTTTTCATGCAACCCAGCAACGCCCTTCCTGGGTGTTTACCCTGGAGTAATGACACATGACACACAAGCCTGCCAAGAATATTTATAGCAACTCGATTCATAACCACCAAAAACTTAAAACGACCCAAATGTTCTTCAGCAGGTGAACGTATAAGCAAAGCGTGGCATGTGACACACCATGGAATACTCCTTACAATCGAAAGGAGCAAACTGTTGATACACGCAGCCACTTGGATGAAATGTGAGGGAATTATGCTGAGAGAAAAAAGCTGATCCCACAAGGTTACATACTGTATGATGCCTTTCATAAGACATTCTATAAGAGAGAAAACCATAGTGACAGAACACAGATCAGGTTGCCCCCCATGGTCAGGTTGGAGGGAGGACATGACCTCAGAGGAAAGCGTGAGGGCACGTGATGGGACTGTCCTGTGTCCTGGGCCCAGAAACCTGTACTTGTGTTCAGATGCATACAACGATCCCCCTAAAAAGTCACTTTTACTGCATGTTTTTTAAGAAAATTAAATTAAAAAGTGAAATAAAAATCTCCTTGGTGTCCCTGGAAGGCATAGTGAGAGGTGTGAGTAGATCTGTAATCCTAGGGCTGGGGGTGCACGGTGCGTGCGTGAACCTGTGGGCTGGGGGGTTATGGGGTGTTGCCTGTGTTGGAGAACATAGCTCAGGAGCATGCTTAGAAAGGTTTAAATATTTATTTATGTAAATAAATAAATAAGAATTTATTATAAAATCTCTTCACTCTTTGGCCAGTGAGCCATTTGATGATTACTATTATTAGAGAGAGAGAGAGAGGGAGAATATGTCATGGTGGATCCCAGTGCAATCTCAGAAGACCTCACAAGGTTGGGCAGGGGTGTGGAGGAAGATGTGGCCAAAGATAGTGTCCGGGAGGCCTCACCGAGGGCTTGGTTGGGTTTTGAAGAAGGAGGGGTCCACCTTGTGTATGAGGGGAGAGGGAATTCCATGCCGAGGGATCCAGCATACATTGAAACTTGAGCTCCCCTCGCCTGCTTGGGACGTTACAGGAGGGGAACCTGGGAGGAAGACTGAAAGCAAGTCACGTGGGATAGTTTGCATCTAGAGCATAAGCCTTGGCACTCTTAGCAGTGGCAGGATGTCCAAAGTACATCAGTGCCTTCCCTAGGGGGCTTGCAACCTACAACACGTATTGCTAAAGAACTTCTTTGATATTCCAAACAACACACCAGAAAGATCCAAGAGGAAGGTACTGTGAAAGAATAAATCTAGCCCTGCTTCTGGCTCGTGTTGACACCCATATCCTGAGCCCCACCCAATCCTACACCCACAGTGGGCTGGGTCCTCTTTCTCCGTACCAGAGGCAGCAGACTCCAGGCTGCCATGATTGCTGAGAGCTACCGGAGATCACAGGTCACTGCCCCACACTATCTGGCCACTTCCACTTAGGCCTGGGAGTAGGAATTTCCAAAATCATGGTTTATTTTATGTATTTCATTTTATTTTGAAACACTGTCATTTATTTGTCTTTTACAACAAGATATCTGGGCATAGGCTGGGGCCACTGCTAGTGCATATGGCACTTTTAGGTAGATTATAGAAGAGTGCCCCTTCTGAATAGACATTGCAGAAGGGCTCCCCAGCACTGTTGGAACAGCCCTGCACCCTCTTGGGAAAGCTGAGCATGGAGTGAATTTCAACCCTCAGTTACCTAAACCTCGGGGCCTTGGTTTCCTGAGACCAAGAGGCTCCACATCTTGAGCCTGTGGAGCCTGGTTTCCATTCTTTTTGCCACTAGTCTCAAAATTAATTCCATTTATGTTTCACTGGGAAGAGACAAGACACCTTGCCCAAGAAGGTCTGAGCGCACAGATGTATTATCACTTCCCTGGATCAAGGAGCCCTTTTCTGTGGGATTTCAATCTGTCTTCTACTCAACACTTGCTAAACCTCATCCAAGTCTTTTCCTGAGGTTTGCTTCTCCTTATATCAGCTGCATGAGAAATGGAAGCAAAAGCAGTGGCTTCAGGGAGAGCTGGGGAGGGGCACGTGGGTGCACGGGGATTCGGGCAAAAGCAACCTGATTCGATAAAGCTGACTGTTCCACACTCAGAGCTCTGTTTGCTCAGTTGTAAAGATGAGGATAAGCGTGGGCTCTGTCTGTGCCCTGGATTCAGTTCAGAGGGCAAGACTGTCTTGCAGCCCATTATTCACATGGAGGCAGCCGTGCCTGGGCCTCGGTTGTTGCCTGCAGTAGCCTCCTTCTCATGGCTGGAGCCAAGCGCCCTTCTTAGCAGGATATAAATGCCAGCATCCCCATCCCATGTTTCCTAAAAGCTAATAGGTATATGGCCCAGCAATGCAGCTAGGTCTGTTGCAGCCCAGGGTCCAGCTACGCCGTGGGGGCCGGGGCTGCGGGGGTGGGAGGGGTGTGTGTGTGTGTCTTGGGGGGTGGGAGTTGTGCCATATGAGAGAGTCCTAGAGCCTCTTTATTCCAATGTTGCTCCTCACCGAATAGGGGGAGAGGACGGCTCTCCTCCCATGTTGACATAAAATGCAGTGACTTCTTATATGCACACACCCCAGTCCTCTCCCACTAAGGCAGCCCATTCCCTCTTCCCTTCTCTTCTGTCCCCATCCTGACTAATCTATCGGTCTGCTCAGCTGTCAGACAAAGTACCATAGATTGGGTGGCTTAACCAAATATTCCTCACAGTTCTGGAGGCTGGAAGTCTGAGATCAAGTTGTCTGCAGGGCTAGTTTCTTCTGAGGCCTCTTGCCTTGGCTGGTAAAGGGCCATCTTCTCCCTGTATCTTTACATGGTCTTCTCTCTGTATGTATATGAGTCCTAATGTCCTCTTCTTACAAGGACACAAGTCATCTCGGATTAGGGCCCGCTCTAATGACCTCATTTTACCTGAATTACCTCTTTAAAAACCCTGATTCCAGATATAGTCACATTCTGGGCTATTGCAGGTAAGGGCTTCAACATATGAATTTTGCAGGGACACAATTCAGCCCGTAACAACTGATTTCCTAGAATCTCTTCCTAATGTGTCAGAAGATATCCAGGACTACTTAGTTCACATAGTTGTTGGTAACTCGTGAAGATCTCAGAAGGTACACAAATGGATATTTGAGCTGACACTCTGGAGAAGAATGATGACACCAGAGCATTATTCATTCAGCAGGCATGCGTTTAGCGTCTTCTATGGGGTAGGCCCAGTGGTGTCAGAACATTCCATACATCATCTCATTTAAATCTTCATTTACATCGGCAGGGTAGGTCCTTGAGTGCCAGTGATGGAACTGGCCCGAGGTCCCACAGCTGGCATTTGACCCAATTCCTCCTGCACCCACGCTCTGCAGGCAGCCACCGGGTGACGGCCTCTCTCCTCACCTCCTTGCCGTGAACACTTTCACTGAACCGGGAGCATTTCCTTTTATTCTCACCTTCCTTGGGTGCAGTGACACGTGTCTACATCCGAACCTCCACCCCCGCTTGCTCATAGAATCCCATTCCAGACTAGGGAGTGGATTCTTCATGACTAGGAGGAAATGTATGAAAAGTGAGATTAAAGGCACATAAAACAAAGGGGTTTAGAACCTACGAGACTCCAAGCAGTTGACACAAATACCAGGCCTCTGTTGGAGGAATAGAAGGAGAAATGGACCAGGAGTCTCTTCAGGCTGGGTGAAAGGGAAAAGAAAGTAAAACCAGACAGTCCTGGGAAAGAGGAAATGGCACTATTGCTTCTCACATGTTTAGAAAGTTCTGGAGCCTCTCCTAAAGGACCCTACCAGAACTTCCAGCTGTTGGTCCCCAGCCCCCTCCTGTTTCCGGGAACACAGCAACAGCAGACCTAAGTGTAAAGCTCACGTCTGAGGCCTGGAAGCTGTACCTTCCACAGCTTCCTTTGTGTTTTCCAGTGCCGCCGAGAGCTGCTGCAGGCGTGTTTGTGAACAGCCAGTTCAAGGGTATTAAATTTGAATCATTCTTCTTGAGTGCTGATGCCCCACGTACTTCCTGCACCACCAGGAACAGGACGGGGGCTTGAAGAGAGGGTCATTTGAGGGCCAGAAGCTGTCAGGGAACTAACAGAAGTATGTCTTGATTCACCTTCGGAGACCCATTCACTGTACTCCAGTTCTTGAATTGCCATACGCATTAGGAGTGATTCCTTATCTTAAATCCAAACAGGTTTGTGTTGGCAAGATGGTGGACATCACCTGACATACAGGTGGGGCCCTGCAGCAGGTCCCTCACCCTGCCTCTGCCTCATTGCAATTGCCCACTTTAACCTTTACATTCTGCTCCTGGCTCCCAGTTTTACTACCAGTTCTACAGTCTTACCTGGTCTCACTGATAACGCCATTCATTTTCTCTAAGCTACTTCTTAATGCACCTAAACCTTCCACTAAAGCGTCAGTGCAAAAAAAGGTAGCTGGGTGAAAACTGGTGAGGAGTCTACATTTTGCCCATTTCAGTGGCTGTTAGGAATTTATTTCTAGTTAAACAAGCTGGGAAATGTAATTAAGAACATGGTTGATGGGGATAGCCAAGGATGCATGCCAGAAAAACAATACGTTCTTTAAAGGTGCCAAGGGCTAATATTATGCATCTCCTGTTGGAAACTGTATACACTTCACAATTCAGAGCCTCCTGTGTGCTGCCTCATATCTTCAATCAAATTATTATATTCCAGAAATATGCATAAGGGAAATGATTCTACACATTTTATGGTGGGTTGTTGCTTGTAGCAGTAATTGAAGTACCTTTCCACTTATGAAAGTACTAATTTTATTTGTTTTTATTGCTTTTCTAGATGCAATTATTTATTTAGTGTGCTTTGGCTTTATTAAATTATGTTTACTATAGGAACATCATAAAAATGTATGAAAACAACACATCAGCCAAACCAGCCTGGTGACCTGTATTGAGAAAGCTAGTGTTATTTTTCATATCCAAACGTAATGGAATAACTTAAGAATAAACAGATAATCTACGCTAGAAAACAATGCAATTTCAAAGTAATGTAATAAAACACCTGGACAATATGATTTCATAAATCTTGGTCCTAAAATTTACATGAGTTGGCTTTTGTGTGCTTATTTGAGGACACATGGCATTTCTAAATGGAATCGTTATAATGTGAAATGTAATTAAACCGAAAGGCAAGATGTAAATGGTATTTTTGTTGGCTGGTAAGATATGGATGACTAAGAAACAACGTAAAGATTTTTGGTATCAAAAGACAAGCAGGAGGCTCTGATCCATATAATTGTCCTTAACGTTGAAATTTAAAAAGGGCCAGACAATTTTGAAGGTCGCTCGGCGGTCGCCCCTGACCAGTCAGTACTGGCCGTAAGGAGTTCTTTACATTCTCTCTTTGTCTCTTGCTCCCTGTCCTCTAGTGTGATGCTTTATCTCGAAAGAAAAGAGGCTTTTTGCTTTTGGCATACTTTTTAAGAAACTTAAATCGAATGTGTACGATTTATTTGTCCTGAATTCTGGTGTGTTAACCAAGGTATAGCCCCCAAAATAAAAAATAAAACAATGACAACACAGCCAAAGCAGCCAAAACACAAAAGCAGGGCTGCTTAAATGAAAGTGATGTGTCTTTTACGACTATAAATTAGTGACCAGCTTTTATTTTTCTAATTGTGGATTAAAATTAATTAATGTGCTGTTTAAATAATGTACCATCTATAAAATTTGAAAGGTACCAACAAATGTCTACAATAAAGGTTGAGTCTCTCTCCAGCCACCCCATTTACTTCCCCAGAGGGAAGCTTGGAGACCAGGTTCTTGACTTCCAGGCGAGTTCCAAGGGTTTTCTGAGTATATAACATATATACATGTATATATACTCCCATACACTACACAAATGATAGGAAAACATACAGTGTACATGCACAGCTCCATCATTCTTTTTAAAGACTGTACCGGATACTCCATTATGAATGCATCAGGCTCCTATTGACGTCCACTGAAGTGTTTGCAGTTTTTTGCTTGTACCAATAAACACTTCCACCAACAATATACAAGAGGACCTGTTTCTTTCTGTTTCTTTTGGAAAACTTTTAGTTTGTTTGTCAACTTGAAAGACAAAAACTGATGTCTAAGTGATTTTAAATCTCTCTTGTCCGATTTTGAGAGAGGTTGAGTCACACTTAATATGTGTAAGAGCCTTTGTGTTTCTCTTCCTGTGCACTCTCTGGTTCTGTCTCTTGTTCTTTGCTTAATTTTCTAATGGACTGTTGGCCATTATCTTTGTTAAATTGTAAGGCCCTTTCATATGAGTTGCAAATATTTTGCTCATGTTTTCAATTGTCCTTTGACTTTATTTAGAGAATATTCTGCAATATACAGCATGAAAATTTACATATCTTTTTTTGTTCCTCCTGGATTTTGTGTTAGACTTTGAAACACCTTCCATGTGCTGAGATTATTTTTTTGAAAATTTCCCCACACATTCTTCTAACACTTTTATGAGTTCAGTTTCCATATTAAAATTTTAATTCATCTGGAATTTATCTAATGTAAAGAATGACATAAAGGATATGATTTTTTTCAAATGGCTACCCGAGTATCCCAACACCGTTTATTGAAAAATAATATTTGGGTTAATTTCTGAATGTTTTCATCAGTCCCACTGAGGTCTATTCATTTGTTGATACCGCAGTGTTTAAATTATAGCAGCTTTATTTTTAATATGACTGAAGTTGGATCACCAATTATTCTTTATTTTAATAATGTTTCTTAATCATGGTAAGAAAAAAAATCTATGACTACATTATCAAGAATTTTTTTTTTTTTTTTTTGCGGTACGTGGGCCTCTCACTGTTGTGGTCTCTCCCGTTGCGGAGCACAGGCTCTGGACGCGCAGGCTCAGTGGCCATGGCTCACGGGCCCAGCTGCTCTGCGGCACGTGGGATCTTCCCGGACCGGGGCACGAACCCGTGTCCCCTGCATCGGCAGGCGGACTCTCAACCACTGCGCCACCAGGGAAGCCCATCAAGAATTATTTTTAACAAAAATTTTAAAATTTTTATTAAATGCCTCTCCAGCATCTATAGAGATAACCATATGGTTTTTCTCTCTGTTACTACTGTGAATTATATTAATAGATTTTTCTAATATTGAACCATCTTTGCATTCCTGGAAAAAAAATCAACTTGAACATGATTATCTATCTTTAGTGTGCCTTTTCATAGTCTCTGAGTAAATCTGATTTATGCTAATTTATACTAATTCATGAAATTGTTCTAAAATATGTGAAGTTTTTCCTTTTCTGTAATGCTCTGGATCAGTTTAATTATATTGGAATTGTCTGTTCCTTAAGGGAATCTCTCTTAGAAATTCTCTTATCAAACTGCCTGTGCCTGGTGCTTTTGACAATATTTTCTTCCCTGCCTTCTGACCTTCCTTCCTCTGTTCCTTTCTTTCCATTCTTTTTTTTTTTTTTTTTTGCGGTATGCGGGCCTCTCACTGTTGTGGCTTCTCCTGTTGCGGAGCACAGGCTCCGGACACGCAGGCTAAGCGGCCATGGCTCACGGGTGCAGCCGCTCCGTGGCATGTGGGATCTTCCCAGACCGGGGCACGAACCCGTGTCCCCTGCATCGGCAGGTGGACTCTCAACCACTGCGCCACCAGGGAAGCCCATCATTCTTTATTTTCGATGGTAGTTAGTACATTGACATTTTCTGGAACTAATGTTCATAATTTATACTTTTCTGGACTAGTACTCATTTTATCCTGTATTTCAAGATTTTTGCAATACGTTGAACAAAGTTGAAGTTTTAAAACTTCTTTCATTTTATTATACCTCCTTTCTCATTTCCTATTTGATTCATTTTTGCTTTTTCCCTTTTTATCTTGATTCATTTTTTTGTTTGTTTCATTGATGTTTTTCAAGCACAAGCTTTTGGATATTTTTGTTTATTCTACTGTTTTCTGTTTTCTGTTTTCTGTTTTCTGACTTATACAGTCAGTGTTTATTTTTTTCATTCTTCCTTCTGCTTTTCTTTATTTTGTTCTTTTTTTTTTTACTAACTTCAGTTGGATGCTTGATCCATTTAATTCATGTTGTTTAATATAGATATTTAAGGATATGATTTTTCTCTGACTACTACAGTCTTTAGGTTCTGGCATGTAATATCTTCATCATTATTTTCAAGATATGCTGAAATTTCAGTTTTATACAGGTTAAGTCACTTAAAACTTCTAGATGGTAGCATTCTAGTTTTGTTGTCAATTTTTGGGATTTTTGTTTCTGTCTCTACCTCTAGTTTATCCTTTTGATGAGAGACTATAGTTACATTATTTTTACTTTTCAGAATTAAAGTTTACTTTGTGGCCTCATGTTTAATCAATTTTTTGTTAGTATTCTGTGACAACTAAAAAATAAATCATAGTGTTTTTTGCAAGACATAGTGTTCTGTATAAGATAACAAGATCTATCTTATGTTATTTAGGTTTTACATTTCCTTTTAAATTTTTTGTCCATTTGTTTCCCTTTGAATCCCCAAAGTGCTATGAAAATACATGCCTGATGAATGTATGTGTGATGTTGAACTCCCGGCAGTCAGCTCAAATTGTGTTGTGTTTTGTCTTATAGCCAAAGATTGCCGAAGAGAACTTGACCTATGCTGAGCTGGAGCTGATCAAGCCCCACCAGGCTGCCAAAGGCATTCCCACCAGCACCGTCTATGCCCAGATCCTCTTTGAGGAGAACAAACTGTAACTGTGCATCATATTTAATATCCGCCACCCCAGTTATTTATGAAACCTTGGATACAAAGTCCTTATTTTTGTATTTTCACTTGTGCCTTCTGTGTGGTGGGAGCCCCATTCCAACGGCATCCCAGGTGCCTTCGGAGAGGTACAAGGCTCCTCTCTGCAAAAGAGCAGGGGCTGCAGCCCTTGGACAAATCTCCCAGAACAAGATTTTCTGGGTCTGAGTCCTGAGCAGTGAGGGCTCTTGATTCTGAGACCATCCAAGGAGATTTTCTGCTGAGCCAAACCCCTTCATGTTTCTTCTTGTTTCTCTGGGTTTTATAATTTTTAATCTGAATTTTAATCTTCTACCCTTCCTGTATCTGTGATATCAAGCTCATAGTATATAGCTAGAGGAAATGCCATTATAGGCCCAAGTGTGAGATGGTAGATATGTACTAATTGGTTTTCAAAGGATCAGATAACATTGCCAGGGCACCCAGAGCGGTGCAAAGTGCTTATTGCAAGCGGTCACTCAAGATAGCATCTCTTGTGTTAAATAGATGCACTGACTCTGGTGATTCAAGGGCAGAGAGACAGACTGTGAGACAGTCTGACATCTAAGCTGACAGTGAACTATCTGGATACCCCAGTGCCCGTTTCTCTACCCACTATCACCCACGGCCACTGGACAAGTAGAACATCTTTCATTCTGAAGGGCTTCCACCCCTTTGGCAGGGGGGCTTATCCTGGTATAGAGACTTATATTCTCCAAGAAGTTCTCACTCATCCTTTTCCAAAGGAGCCGGGCGTTTGCCATCGATTGACAGATGGAAGAAGGGGACCTCTTGGAAGTGTGCCGAGGTTACCAACTCTAATTGAATGTCCACTCGTGTGAGAGCATAGTCTTTTGCCTGGTTCCCCAATGGTAGGAGAGTAGGAAGTATAAGCAGGGCTGGAAAACTGTGTCCTGAACACGCTTCTGTTATACAGTGCCTTGCCCGACTCAACTTTGCATGTGAATTCTAATTAGCTTGGCTGGGAGGCAGTGATGCATACGGCAGATAGATCCATGGGAAGTGGCTCTGTGGGCCTGTATGACATCCAGGATCTCACTGAAGGCGGATCCGTTCCAGTACAGAGTCATCCTATCAGCTGTGTTGTTAAGGACACACTTCTTGATGTGTGAGTGTGGTCTGGGTGGATTTTTAGTGCACACTACGGAAGTTGTTTGGCTTTGTAATGGACCATGGATATATGGTAAATTATATATTTTAAACACAACCTTGAGTGTGAGTTGTGCCCCTCTGTGCAGCCATGTGAACTTGGTTGAGTTTCTCATCCCCTAATTGTCTCAGACTCTATGTTTATACAAAGGTGAGTTAACCTCTCATAGAATTCTTGTAATGGGATAATGGAAGATTCTGGACACTATAAATAGCTATACAAGTACACTATGTTAACATACATGCTAAAACCAGTCCATATTTTCCAAATGAAAATGTCTTTACTATTTAAGGCTCTCATTGCAATAACTTTAAAAAGTAAATATTTGTCCGTAAACTTAGCTCTACAGTAACTTTCCCAAAGACCCATGATAGTTTACTGGAAAGGGACCAATCGGGAGCAGGTAATGATTTTCCAGAAGCAAAAATAACCTGACTTTACAAAGAGGAAGTCATTCTCTCTAGCCTGTACCTGCGTCTCATTCCCTCCCTCTCTGCCAGATTTCCAAGGTAGTGAATAAACTGCGCAGTTTTTGAGGAGGAACTTCCCAGAGCATCTCTTTAGGACAGGAGGATATAAGGTTAGTATACCATTCATATCATAATTATCCTAGGCATCCTATCATATTTTTATCATGGCAGTCTTCCGGCAGAACATGGTTATATGGTGTTTTGGGGAAGGAGGATGATTCCCTGATTTGCACAAGGACCTATTTGGACTGGTGGGGCCCTGGGAGTGCCGGGTGGGAGTGGAGAGTTGGGGTGTGTGAAGAGGCGATGGTGGGGAGAGGGCCATGGAGTAGGAGATCTCCAGGCCTCTGCAGAACTGAACTTCGATCACCCCCAAACCCACCCCCTTAAATTCAGTGGGAGCTCCGTGCCATCACATATGGAAGTGAATGCATTCCACCAAGAAGAGCACAAGCTTTGAAGAGCTGGTAACTGTAGGTTAAGTCCAACAAGTCATTGCTATTCAGTGATTCAATTCGGACTGTCCTAAACTCTGGTCATAGCTGCATAAATCCACACTGAGGTGCGTGAGTGGGGGACCTGCTGACATAGGGTATAAAAGGAGGCGGCAAGACCATCACTGTCTACTGAAAATGCTTCCCAAGGGAATCATGGAAGCTCTTGACAACATCTAAGCAGAGCTTGTCCCACTATTATCTTTAGAAGCAAACTGTCCAAGCCCTGCTCAGAACTGGGAGCAATGGATGACTTGCACCTGCCGCTTCTTTGGGATGATAAACCTTGATATTATCGTCGTAATAAACTTAAAAATGGGTCTACTTATTTGTTTTCTATCAAATACACCACTAAGTCTGTATTGACATTTCTAAAGATAAGTAAAGGAATACACATCATTCAAATAGAAATTAGGAAAAGTTCTTCAGTTTGTTTTGCTATAAAGCATCTGTGGGAACAACTATAGACAAGCTGTTTTCAACATGGAAAATGGCCTGTGCATTTACGTAAAGTTAGAACAAAGAACCCATTGCGCAGAATGGAATGCAGTGGTACTTGCAGGCAGAGTGCACCTACTCTCAGATTTGGTGGTGGATTTCGGCCTAGGCCGTGCATGGCAGAATCTTCACAGGAGGAAAGGAGAGGGAAAGGGGTATTCCCCGAATGCAACCGTCTTGCCGAGTCAAAGCCCCAGGCCCTGAACTAAAGCAGCTGTGGTAGGAGGACAGGGCTGGGATTTCTTTAAGGTCACCTCTTCATGAAATCATCATGTCTCTGTTAGCTCACAGGGCATAGAAGAAAAAGCCAAGCCTAACCCTCCCCCTCACATTTGTTGGTGTGGAAATGACATGGGGCACTTCATATTTTTTAGCGCATAGTCATCATCCCACACATTGATGTGCCCAAGACTCACTTGGGATAAGAACGCTAAACCAGTTGATGCTTTTAGGGACTACTCGTGGCCTTGTTCATCACTCAGCCCCTGACATGCATGACTACAACCTAGGCCGGGCCAAGAATGGGACTCATGCCCCAGGCCACAAAAAAATGGGCCAAAGCGTGCATGAGGCCGGGTCTAGGCAGATCAGAATTCTCAGGAAAAAGAAAGCATCTTTCCCTTGGGCAGCTAAGCTGGGATGCCTCCTATCAGAACCACCTACAGCGACGTTTCCTGCCAAGAGGAGAAGGCTTGGCGAATGAAGGAGATGCTGAGAAAGCAGCAGGGAGGACAGGGTCCTGGGAGCATGGAATCCCAGCTCCCAGCCCCTAAGATCCCCCAGACTCTTCTTTTTCCTTTCGATCTTCTTTCGATTCAATAAACCACCCACTTCTCCTACTATCTAAATCCTGGTTTTGCTCAAGCTAGTCAGATTGCAGTGGAGAGAATTCTGACTAATACAGTATGCATCAAAGCTGTTTCCCAGCCCAGGAAGCAAAGAATTTTACCACCCAAAGAGCCCACTTCCATCACATCCAGCAGCTGAACTGGCAGCCACGAGCTCCTGCTGCGCTCTGTTTCTCACTCAGTGGGGCCCTCACAGGGCTCCGAAGATGCCCTTCTCCATGGAGAGGGACCATCAGGGTTCAGGCCTGATGCTCTCCTAAGAGAGGGACTCTCAGTTTTGGAGTTGGGACCCTGGCAGTACTGAGCCATGCTGGTGGCAACAGGGGAAGGGCACAGGGTAGAGACCTGACAGGGCGAGCCCTGTCATGTGGACCTTGGAGGGAGCCTTTTTGTGTTGGCTGGCCCTGAAGTTTAGGCTGGCTT
Organism: Lagenorhynchus albirostris; assembly: GCF_949774975.1. Taxonomy (NCBI): domain Eukaryota; kingdom Metazoa; phylum Chordata; class Mammalia; order Artiodactyla; family Delphinidae; genus Lagenorhynchus; species Lagenorhynchus albirostris. The sequence goes on along the minus strand of NC_083110.1, from coordinate 38,092,200 downwards.
CCACATAGAGCGTCCTGTCTTTCCAGTATCCCTGGGCAGGAGGGAGCCTGTTATAAGATGAGGCAGCCACTAGCTGGGAATGTTGACCTTCCCCCCAACCCAGCATAACACACCCCACCCCCGCCCCATACACCAGATAGAAGCTGTTCGCTGGGTTGGAAAACAAAGAAGGACTTCATGTTTTGGAGGAAGGATCTGCCTTCAGCCTGGACCTGCTGAATTTGGGCTCTGGGAAGTGTCCAGATGGATAGGATAGACTAGTTCTCCCTAAACTTTAACGTGTGCGTGAATCACCTGGGTCTCTGTTAAACTGTGGCTCGCGGTTCAGGAAGTCTGGGTGGGCCCTGGGAGTCTGTGTTTCTAACAAGCTCCCAGGGGATGCCCATGCTTCTGGTCCCCAGAGCACACTTGGAGTAGCAAGGATGTAAACTGTTGGGAAATGCGGATCTGGACCCCAGGGGGGATGGGGGTGTCCTCAGAATATAGGTCACAGCTGAAGCCCTGGCAGTGAGCAAACTCCTCCAGAGAGAGGCAGTTCAGCCAGGAGGGAAGGTACCGGGCCTGAGCGGTCGGTACTCCCCCGCCCGCAAGTCTGGTCTGGAGAGCAGGCGAGGAGCCTGACGGGGACCAGAGCAGAGCAAGCTCAGAGGAGTCGGAGATGGTCGGAGAAAGCTGTGTCTGGGAGTTTCTGAAAGGAGGTGGGGCTCAGCAGTGTGAACTCTGCAGCGGTCAAGTAGAATAGAGGTTAAACCTCTGCTCATTCTGAATTAATTGTTCATTTCACATTTTAAAAAAGATTTGTTTTGCTGGGGCCAACAATTCCCCGAGTGCACAAGCCTGACAGACTTTGGTGCTGAGCTCAGGGGACTTTTTCCAAAGCAATCGGTGTCTTTCCACAGGGTGGAAGACTTGGAGAAGACTTAATTAACGCGTAGGGCAGGGTGGGAGGCTTGCCACGGAGGGCTTCTGCTTCTGTTGTCATTGATAAAAGATGACCTGGAGCCTGCTTTCTAATAAATACAGCTCACCAACTTCACGCCGATTGAGTGTCCGGTTGTTAAATGTTAATGTACTGCACCCTGTAGTTTTAAATTGAATTAGAGATGTTTACAGCTTTGCTTAAATGCACCTTCCACATTAAACTCTATTACAAGTGTCCTCCATCAGCAAACAGGAGGACTCATTAGGAGCTGGTCTGTGTGCGGGCCGTGGTTGCTGCCGAAAGAGCTAGCGTTCTATTTCCCTTTACTACACGTTTCTAGCTGGTGGGGCATCGGGTGTGATTGCTTCCTAGAGTATGATTAGAACCTCAGGTTCCTGGGTGTACGGGTGGATCTTAGGGAATCCACAAACACCCAGGGATTTATTTATTTATTTATTTATTTTGCGGTACGCGGGCCTCTCACTGTTGTGGCCTCTCCCGTTGCGGAGCATAGGCTCGGGACGCGCAGGCCCAGCGGCCATGGCTCACGGGCCCAGCCGCTCCGCGGCATGTGGGATCTTCCCGGACCGGGGCACGAACCCGCGTCCCCTGCATCGGCAGGCGGACTCTCAACCACTGCGCCACCAGGGAAGCCCCACACCCAGGGATTTTTATGCAGAAGTTTGCACTGCGTATCTGAGAGTCTGACGCTCTCTTCGGTTTTCTAAAGGGGTCCACGAGCCACTAAAGATGGGCCTTTTAGAGACTCTCTGCCACGGTCCTAACTGCCAGGTCCCCCAGAGCATCATGATGAAGCTGGTCCCTTTGCAGCTGGGGAAACGAAGGAGACAGAAAAAGACCTGCTAGTTGGTGGCAGAGCCAGTGACTTCCGGCCCAGGGACATCCATGAAGCCCACCCATAAGCCCCACGCCCACCGTCAAGCTCTGTCTCCAGGAAGCCTACCTGTTTCCACCCTGGCCTGCTGCAGGGCTGGTCTTTGGCCTAGCTAAGGATCAGGGCTGCCCAGCCTCCCCTTTCAGGATCCCCCCGGTCCCTATCCTTCCTCAGCCCCCGTGCGCGTCCCCAGTTCTCAGGGAACCGCAGTTGGGGGCCCCATGACTGCACCTGGCCCAGCCTGTGGCCAACTTGGAGTCGTTTAAAATGTCTTGCTCCGCTCCCCTCCTCGTCCTCCCACGTCTTCTGGATTCCGTTTCCTGGCTTTTCAGGGGTCTCCTTCACTAGGTATCCCTGCTCTTGTTTTGTACCTTCAGCTGCTCCCTCAGTCTCCAGAGTGACAGGCATTTCTCAGGCTGAGTGGCCCACCTCCCACGCGGTCTCCTCCGCTCTTTCCTTCCATAACCCAGAGTCTACGCTCCCTCTGCCCCTCTCGCCTCTCAGCCTCCACTGGCTGCCTTCATCCCCATCCCTGAACACAGCTCTGCCCCGGACCTTCGGGGATCATGGCTGAGCACGGGCTCTACTGTGGAGCGTGTGTTCTGGCATTTGACACAGGCGTCCTTTCCCTGACTTACCCGGTTGCGCCCCCTAGGCCACCCCGTAATCACCTCTCCTCCACTCAGTCCTTCAGGGATGGCTTTCTCTAAGGTGCCGTCCCCTCTCTCTCTTTGCATGCACACCTGTGTCTCTGACCACTCTTTAGCTGCAGCCTGAGGACCCCGCATCCACGGCTCCAACTGGACCCCTCTCCCGACTTCCATGTCTACCCACCAGCTGTCCCCCCAAAGCATCCTTCTCACTTCTCAGAAGCCAATGTCCCATCCTGACCACCATCATGAACATCCCACCCCGTCATGCCCTCCCTCACAACCAGCACTTGAGATCACCTTGTTTTATCATGAGGAACTGAGGCCATTCTGAAGTGAGCAAAAGCTACAATAAAAGGGATCATTTGGGATGCCCAAGGGATGGCAGAGAGAACAAAAAGATACTCTGCAGGGAGAAGTTCTCCACCTTCAAGTCCCTAATTGAGGAATTCTTCTCCACTCTCATCCCCGAGGAAGGGGGCTTGGTGGCCTGGTTACTTTTGTCTCGGATTTGTTCTCTTGATTTTGACAGATCGGGAATTTATGCAAACAACTGTCAACATGGTTTATGGCTATGTGAATACAGAGACCTTTGCTGATTTACAAACTCTTCTGTTTATGGCCAGCTTGACTGTTGACGGCATATGACTGTCAAGAAGGGATGTTGTGAGGGATTCATTCCGGGTTAGGGACTTCCTGAGTTAACAGACGCGGCTGTGGTGGTGACAGTTTCCTTGCCCCTTCCGTGGCCGCCCCCAGGCTGCTTCTCCCACCTCCGTGTCTCTTGAGGCCAGCCCTGGACCATAGCCGGGCTACTCGGGGTGGACAGTGCCACCTGGTGGCCATCACTGAGAACTTGAGGACCTTCGGCCATCTCTCCTTCTTCACAGGGACCTCCCCTCCCCTCTCCGTCTCTGTCAGCTTCTCTGCCTCTCCTCTACATGCCCACACAGGCCCTTCCCCATCCAACCTTGGCCCAAATCTCTCTCTATCGCTTCTTATCATCATCTCCCTCTTTTCGTCTCTCCCTGCCCCTTCATTCCATTTACAGGTAAAGTCATCCTTTGTGTCGTGTACCACAAGCAGACTATGAACCCAGCAGATATGTCCAAGCCATCTCTCTGACTTGGGCGCCAGAGTCAGGATCAGAGTCTCCAGATGAGTTCCGTGTCTGGTGTTCTTTCTCTTCCCACACAGTTTTTTTTCTTTTGCTGGAATCCTGGCTTTTCTCACTCAGTAGCGTGAGTATAGGATTTAGAGGCAGATCTGGTCCAAATCCCGGGCCTGCCTTTTAATTGCTGTGTGTCTTTGAGAAGCCACCTGAGCCCTCCGACCTGCAGTGTCTTCATGTGAAAAAGAGCCAGGGCCAACAGGATTTAAAGAGCTGTCTTCCCGTGTGGCGTAAGTTCTCTGGGAGAGAGGGCAGGGATGGGCTCACAGTCACCTCGGATGACAGCAGGGGAGGGCTAGGCATGTGGAGGGTACAGAGAGGCGGCTGCCTCCCAGCGAGAGCCACCCCGCAGGCCGAGGACTGAGAGTGTTCGTGCTCATGCTGAGCTGGGAGGGTCCAGCCCCCCCGGCTGGCTCTCCCATCAGCTTGTTCTCAGCTTAGCTGGGGATAACAACATCTGCTAGTATTTATATGACCCGTGTGAACGCCAGGCCTCGTGCAGAGAGAGCTCTCCAGAGTCTTCCCTGAGCCCTGAGATCGGTCTCTGGCTGCCGGTTGTACTTCCTCAGACTGCTGTGCCTTGGTGAGCAGAGCAATGAAATAATGCCACTAAGGGCAGGCCCCTGTGTGCCTTGTCACCACACTGTCCCTGCAGCCTGTCACAGGGCCTGGTACCCACCTGCTTCTCAGTACTTAGAAAGGGTATCAACAGCCAAGGACTGGGGAGGCTCTTTGAAAACTAAAAAACAACCCATGTGGAACGGATTTTTTTTCCTATAAATTTTGTTCCTCCCTAAAGGCATCCAGATGCCGTGCCTCTGACCACACCATCCAGAGCTTCCACAGCTCAGCAGAAAGGCACTGCTATATTTATCCTGTTGGCAGCCCCCTCCGCTAATTTCCGTCAAAGAACAGCATGAAATAACACACTTGTCTGGGGGGGTGGGTGACAAGGCCACAGTGGCTGCCAGCACCCTCTGGCTGTGGTCCGGCCCAGCAGGGGGAGGGAGGACGCTTGACGGGAATCCTGGGGTGTCTACCACCTCGGGGACCTGCAGAGGTGCCTCTTCTGTGGGACCACAAGGAGCTGGTGTATTTTCCCAGAGAAGCGCTGGACCAGGATGGGCCAGGAGGCAGTCTCAGGACCCTCCAGCAGCCTCTGAAACTACCGCCATCAGAAGACCACAGCAGAGGTCTTGGGCCTGGGGGAAAAGTCCTCGACTTCCTAGGAAGATACCTGGCCTCCGTATGAGACAGTTTCAGGCTAATGCATAGAGGCTTCAGCAATATTTTATTTCCCCAGATGAAACCCCAGCTCTGGAGCAAGGTTGTGAGAGTAGCTTATGTTTGTTGAGCTGCTTACATTTTTACAAAGGGTGTTCCTGGTGTATTGTGTTTCTCCCCCAAATTCAACACATATTTTTTTTTAGAACCCTCTCTGAGGAAAGCCCAGGGGTTGGTCTAATTTCCAGCCACCCTAGCTCTTCCCTGCTATTTAGCAGAAGAAGGGCTATCTCCTGCTGCTTCCCTGTACCCCCTGCCCACTCGTCCTTCTCCTGTTCCTTGCCCTGTTAAGTTGCCTCTCATACCCCAGTGACGCCACGTCACCACCTGCCCTGCCGCTTGCAACGTCCAGCCCGGCTGAGTTTTCCTCTGAGGAATTCAGTGGGACTCCGCAGCTCATAAAAATCTTGCAACAGAGGAAAACAGAACTTCTAATGAACCCAAGTAAGGCAAACGTAAAATGGATTACAGTCATCCCCCCTCTTATCCGCAGTTTTACTTTCTGCAGTTTCAGTTACCCGTGGTCAACAGCGGTCCTGAAATACCGAATGGAAAATTCCAGAGATAAACAATTCATAAGTTTGAAATTGCAGGCTGTTCTGAGTAGTGTGATAAAATATCACACTGTCCTGCTCTGTCCCACCCAGGATGTGAATCATCCTTTTGTCCAGAGTATCCTGCCTGTAAGTCACTTAGTAGCCGTCTCGGTGATCAGATCAACTGTTGCAATGTCAGTATCGCTGTGCTTGTGTTCAAGTAACCCTTATTGTACTTAATAATGGCCTCAAAGTGCAAGAGTAGTGATGCTGGCGATTTGGAGAGTCCAGGATATTGCGACTGGCTTACTTCACTCATCATCATGTCCTCAAGGTTCATCCCTATCATGGCATATGTCAGAATTTCCTTCCTTTTTAAGGCTGAATAATAGTCCGTAGTATGTACAGATCAGTTGTTTATCCATTCGTCCATCGATGGACATTTGGGTTATCTCCACCTTTGGGCTACTGTGAATGATGCTGCTACGAATTTGAGTGTACAAGTATCTGTTTGAGACCATGCTTTCAAAGGATGCGTTTTTTTAAGAGGCTGATCGCCACTGCTCAGGACAGGGCTTCACACAGACGGAGTGCCCTGTAAGTGCTGACTTATTGCCGTTTATCCATTCCCTAGAGCAGTGAGTCCCCTGCTATTGAGACGAAGATGCCTTTGGAAGTCAAGGATCTCTTTGAGAGACATTTAGAAATTGTGATATGTTCAATCAACGATCACCAAGGATATAATTGAGTACTAACTTAGACATCTAATTTGTAGTTAAGAACGTTCTGTTTATTTACCTTAACAGTTGGGGGAGGGGGGGGAAGTGTCTTGAGTGAGAATTGGAGAAAAGCTCCCATCTTCATTTTTTATGGTGGAACCTTCTAACAGTCATGTTTGTTGAGCATAGTTTGATGTCTGTACCTAATTTGGATCCTCTCAGGAACACCATGTGACCGATGAGGACGGACAGACTCGGGCCTGGTGAAGGTCTCAGGCCTGTGGCATGCTCCCCATAGGCCAGCACCCTCGTTCAGCAGAGTTTCCATCCCAGGAACTGTTGGTCTGAATCCATCCATGTAACTAGTTCAGCTGGGACCACTCTTATTTCTGTTCTTTGAGAGGAACCTTAAAGGCACGCGGTCCAACAGGCTGGGGGAGGGGCAGGACATGACAGAAGGAGGGTCAGGACACGTCTGAGCCGTGGGGGGCTGGAGTGTAGAAGGGTTAGGCACTGGGTGACTTTTTTTTTTTTTTTTCTGGCCGCACCGCACAGCATGCAGAACTTCCCCGACCGGGGATCAAACCTGTGTCCCCTGCAGTGGAAGCGTGGAGTCCTAACCACTGGACCACCAGGGAAGTCCAACATTCTTAAAATTCTTGAGACTTGAAGCATTTTCCAGCCACTTTCTTGCTGTTTCGTTTCTTAACCTCTCCAAGTCTCAGTTTTCTCATCTGTGAAATGGAGATGGTTCGTCCTGAGATGGTTACGAGGCTTAAAGAAGCCAGGACAGGAAAGGGCTAGCAGCCTCCCAGAGCATGCTAAGTGCTCAGTGAATGGGGGACAGTGCTAGCCTCCTGCCCGGCCCACCATTCTGCCCCTTCCCTTCAGATGGCCTCGAGTCTTCACCTGCAATGTTCTGACACTAAGGGCGTCCTTGAGGCCCTTTTGTGAGGATGAGGCAAAATTGCACAGAAAGCGTCCACGCAGAGACCAGTACACAGTAGGTGCTGAGTCGACGGTGACGGCGCTCCCTGGGCCGGCGGTGATTCTGGGTGACGGAGGCTTTCCTCTGCTTTCCTCTGCTTTCCTCGTGCTCCATGTGTCTTAACAGCTACCTTGGGCCTCTGGCGGGGGCTGCGGATGGGAGTCCCCCAGCGGCCTCTGCTCAAGCGATACTAATTGTGCCAGGGAGAACGGCTCACTAGAGTGGAAAATAGTCCTCATATATCTAGCTGCAGACGATAATGACCTTTTAAATAACAGAAGCAATTTTATTTCAATACCTCAATTACTCTGAACTCTCAAATGTCAAAGTGCTCAGCACTTTCAAAATAGCTTAATATAGACATTTATAGCACTTAGACACAGCTAGTTTCTTATCTAACCTAATTATGTGTTGTACAGGAAATGGCCAAGCTCACCATCTCTGTGATTTTTCACAGCGATCCCCGTGCCGGGCCCTGGACTCGGCCTGGAGTCTGGCAGCTGGAATTTCTCCCCGGCCGAGGATGCGTGTTCTGGAGCAGACAGGACTGGTCCCTGCCGGGGGCCGGGCCTCAGCCACGTGCGGGGAGGAGGCTTGACGTGGGCCTCCCAGTTGGTTAACGGGCACAGCCCTGTGCCTAGACTCCAAGGCACAGTTGCCAGGAATGTGAGATGCCGGGGCCACTGAGAGCGGGGGGCGGGCACTCTGCCTCGTAGGTCAAAGGCAGGAGGTACCTTCCCAGGATGTGGGTGGTGTGAGGCCAGCATCACCTGGCCACACCTGGCCAGACTGCTACCTTCTGTGGCCATTTTTTTAGAGGCTTCCCTCCACTCTCCAGGGCAGAGGCAGCCTGAAAGCCCCTGGCCCCAGGGTGACAGGCTCCTATGACCGTCCCTTCATCTCCACTCTGACCCTGTCCCTGACACTCTCCATCACTGTGCCCCAAATCACAGTCACCTCCCTGCTGTTTCTCAGAGCAGCACGTTGCTTCTTCAGGGACGCGCCCGTGCTCATCCGTGTGCTGGAATATCCTCCCCCCACCGTCTCCCACCGACACCCAGTGCTCACTCCCCTGCTGCTGCAGCTCTCAGGTGTCATCTTATTGGGGACGCTGTCTTGGTCACCCTGGTTCATATTTCTCTTCCCATGCTCTCTGGCCCCTTCCTCACTTGGTGGTTGCTGTCGGTTTTTTTTTTTCTCCTTAGAGAGGTACCTTATTTAACTGGTATTTTTCTTACATGACTATTGTTTGTGTCCCAAAGTAGAAGGCAAGCTCCTTGCAGGCTGGGGGTTTTAGGAGTCACTGCTCCATCTCAGTGTGCCTTGATAGCACCAGACACACAGTAATGGATTCAAGACACGTATTCAGTATATAGTGAATGAGTGAGTGGATGGAAAGTCAGGAGAGCAGGCCAGCTCCAGGCTGGAAGGTCCATGGAGAGAGCAACCCATGGCTCTAGGCTGGTTGACAAGCAGGCTCTGAGGCTATGCCAGGAAATTGGCTCGGGGAATGCACTCATTGTACATGAAGCCTTTTATCACAACTTTTTTTAATCGAAGTATGGCTGATTTACAATGTTGTATTAATTACTGCTGCACATTATGCATTTTAACCCTCCGTCAGGATTGGGTGTTGTGGACATTTTACACCTTTGGAAACTGAGGCTCAGAGAGTTGTGCAATGTTCCTCGAGTTCCTCAGCTGGGCTTGGGCAGACCTGGGCTATGGGCCCCAGTCTGTCTTACTCCAAAGCCACACCTTGACCAGGGCTCAGTGTCCCCGGCTGATGGCAGCTGCGCTGAGCCCGCCAATCTTGGGAAGGTCCAGCTGTGTTCAGCAGTTGACCAGACCTCCTGCCCCCTGCCCAGGCCCTGTCCCGAGAGGGGCCCCATGCAAGTGGCCAGTCGGCAGCCCCTGCTCCCATCATATTGCCCACTCTTTCTCTTTGTATCTCTCATTCCCTTTTAGCTTCTGTTTTCCCATCTCCAACCCTCGCTCTTTTAGCTCGAGGCCAAGCGTCTGCTGGTGCCCAGGCGGAGGTGGTTCTCCTGCCCGAGCTCAGCTCCTGCCCTCCCAGCTGCAGTGGTGCTCGATGCTCCGTTTATCATGCCCTTGGCAAGACACTGAGAAAACACGTTTGCAGAACTTTTGAGAGCTCCTTTCCGTTCATCATTCATTCATTCATCCATTCACTCATTCATTCATTCATTCCCATATTTATGGAGCGTCCATGTGGGAGCAGCCCTCCTGGTCCCGTGGGCAGTATAGAGACAAATAAATAGGACATTATCTCTGACCTTGAGGACCTCACAGATGCTTGGAGGTTGGCTGGAAAATTTCAATCCAGAGCATTGGGCTGGGATAGAGGCAGGGTGGAGTAAAAGGGACAAGGGAAGAGTACAGCTGTGGGTCGCTTGGTGCGTTGAGTCCCTGCTCCCCTGCAGCAGGGCCTGGGCTTTGCGCTGGCGCTCAGAGGAAGCAGTCAGGGGCCCCTGTCTTGGTGATAGGACTGCCCAGGGGGAGGCAGACAGCAAATAGAAAAGTGCTTCCCAGGCGGCCTGTGTGAGGGCAGCGAGAGCACAGGAGAGAGACAGCCGTGATGTGTCCTGGAAGGACAGGGGAGGGACAGGGTGGCCACATCCTAGAGCCAAGGAAAGGAGGCTGGGGAGAGCTGGCAGGACTCAGTGCTGTTAGAGGTTCCCCGACAAGCCTCTTCTGCAGTGGGGGGTGGGAGGATGGGTGTGTGTGTGTGTGAGATAGACTCATTCCCACAGAGGATGCTTCAGCTGGGACGGGGCACTCAGCTTCCTAAGCCTCAGTTTCCCTAAGTGTGAGATGTGAGGATTACATGCAGACAGGATCTGGATCCTTTACCCTTCAGCTCCCAGGTCCCTGGAGGATGTCCCTCACTGCTCCGCCCCGAGTCCCCTGATGTCCCATCTCACAGGATGGCACTCCTCCACAGCCTTCCTCAGCAGCTGTGATCTTCTCAATTTTGTCCTTGTCTGCCTCCCTGAGTGGACTGTAAACTCCCTGAGGGCGGGGACCTTATCCGTCTCGTTCAACATCGTACCCTGGCACTGAGGAGCGTAGGAACTTGATCAATAATTATGAATAAATACGGAATGAATTGGAGAGTGCCTGGCAGAGGGTGTCACCCCAGTGAATTGTTTGGAAATTCTTACAAACTGCTGAGTGCCTCCAAGGCGCTGGGCTCTGTGGGACAGTGTGGGGGTGCTCTTTTGCCCTGCGTGCAGTGAGACGGGGTGTCTGTACATTTCCCTCTCCGTGAATCTGCCCCCAAGTGCTGGCCCAGTGGTGGTAAAGTAAAACAGGTTCTGGGGCCAGTCTAATAATGTGACTGCCAGAAGCAGCCTGCGGAAACAAAGCAAGAGGAAGAGGAAGGGTCTGTTGCAAACTGGAAATGCTAAACCAGCCTCTTCAAGGCGCTTGAACTCAAAATAATGATTAGCACTGCATGGCTCAAACTGAAGGCACCTACAGACTCTACCTGGTCCCCCAAACCAACAGTCTGTAACCTTGCTATGGTCTCAAAACTTCAGAGGTCACCAGTATAGAGACTGGGAGTCTGGGTGCCCTCTTCCCTAGGCTGCTGGGGGTATCACTATTGGCTGCCCTGAGGACTAAAGGGGCCAGATGCACAACTGGCCAATGCCCCGGTCATTGCAGGCTCCTGAAGAACCATGGCCCCTCACACTGGTGAGGGCGATGCTCACACTTGTACCATGGGACCCCAAGATCCCCAGGCTTCTTCAGCCTGTTGTTCAAGAGGAGTGGGAATGCCCCACTTTCATGGGCTGTGCTCCCCATTGCACAGTGGCAGGTCATCCACATGGGACCCCTCAGTTATTTTAAGAAGTTGCCCGGGGAGCGTCTTGTGCCCTCAAGGTCTGATCCCCATGGACTCCGCCGCTGCAGCTTCTCTGTGAGGGTCGCTTCCAGCCCCGTGAGGCCCCCACCACTGGCCCTGCTGCTTGCACCCCATACTTGTGCCTCTCAGCTTCGCTGAGCACCAGTGACACTGGGGGCATGGACCACTTCCAAGTCATTGCGCAGGGGTGTTTCTCTAATGATGCACTCCTGGCAAATGGCGGTAAAGGGTCTTGCTCAAGGGCTGTGTCTGTATTAACCAGTTTAGGGGCAGAGATCTCAGCCAGGGCAACACAGTATTCCCTGAGCTTTCAGAGATTTGGAGGAAGGAGACAATTGGGAGAATCCTTCTACTTACTAAGAAGCTATGAAAGTGCTGCAGGCAGCAGCCCGCAAGAGGGCAATGGAAGCAACACACACACACACACACACACACACACACACACACACACACACACACACACACACACACACACACACACACACACACACACACACACACACACACCGTCCAGTCGGGGCATGTGATGTGTACCCAAGAACTTACTGAAGCAAAACTGATTTTGGTTAGAGAGATTTGATTTTATGCTGAACAAATTTCATCAGGATTTTCATATGAAGAATCTTTTCCTACCCAAATGTGCCCTTCTTGGCTGCATGATAACATGCTCAAATCCAATCTCCAGGTCCTCTGTAGGTCCCAGGACTGGGTTCTCATGACTTGGCTTCTGGCTGCTGGCTGGGCTTGGGGGAGGCAGTTCCTGTCACAAGTGGCTTCCAGAGCCCTGGGCTGCTCTCCTTGGAGGCCAGGGCACAGAAGAATGAGAGCAGAGGGCCAGCATGGGGCAGGAGGCTCTATCCCCCAGAAGGGAGGGCCAGAGGGACCCAGAGGCCCTGGAAACTTGGTTGGTGGCACGAAGAACGAGCCGCATGTGAGCCCTCCACCTGCTTCCACTGTTGAATTTCAGTCTGCTCAGGAGAAGGGATTCACCCATCACACACCGAGTACCAGCAGGTTGTGTTGGGCCCTTGGGCAGGGCACCATCCTTCCCGGCCTCTAAGGGGTCCAGGGAGCAGGGTGACCAGACTTAACAAATACAAATACAAGACTCCCAGTTACATGTGAACTTCCAATAAACAACGAATACTTTTTTCTTGCAAGTATGTCCAGGTGACCCCAGGCCTGTCGAGATGGTGAGGTGGGCACGTCCTAAGCCTTCCCAGGGGCCACAGTATGTAGAACCATCTCCTTGAGGGTGGACTCGGGTGCACATCCTGATCTGGTGCTTTCCCAGCCCCACTGGAAAGCCCTGCTTTCCCCTCTGCAATTAGAGGGATGTCGGTTGCACTGGGTCCTCTTCCCTGCCTCTCAGAGGATGTGGAGTGTTGCCATGATGAACGGCTCGGAGAGCAGCTTTTACTGGGGATGGTGACAGAGTTGAGACTTTCCCAGGGCGGGAGCAGCGGCTACAGCATTGCTTGTGGAGGTGGGCTGGGGGCTGGTCTCACAGTTATTAAGAAGTTGTCACGGGAGTTATTAGGAAGTTGTCACAGTTATTAAGAAGTTATTAAGAAGGCTCAGCTGGGTGAGAGCTGGGCACGGCTGCTGTCTCAGGCTGAGCTGGTGAATGTGAGTAGAATACGGGAGTCCCTGACCCCAGAGGCCACTCCCAAGCCACCTGTTCTTGGTGGGTGGGTAGCAGAGGGCAGACACCTCCATCCTCAGCCTGTCCTGTCTCTGTCTACTCCAGAATGTCTCCTCCAAGTGGGGACTCTGCAGCCTGCATCAGCGTCACCCAAGCGATTATTTTTTTTAACACGAAGACTGTGGCTTCTGCTCTAACTGAGCCCCAGAGCCTGAGAGTCGGACTTGCCTCCCAGGATGTTCCCGAAGAAATGCCATTCCTGTGTGAGCACCTGGCTTCAGCCTGCTAAACCTCTGGGAGTGAGAGCAAACGTGCTTCCTGTCATGTTTTCTCTGTCCTCTGCCCAGCCTGGGCAGGGGACTCCCCGGGGAAGGGCAGAATGGCTCTCTGTCCCCAGGGTCCTGGCACAAGGCCTGGCTCAGCAAGAAAAGATACTGGTAAGTGAATGAACAAGTGAAGTGTTGAAAGATTACATCATGTCGGGGACTGGCGGCCTGTCGTTTGCTTCATCCCTCCATCAAATAAACAGGTAGGATTTCAATCTCACGACAAGCCATTGTGTAGACACTGGAATCTGATTTTCCAGATACAGAAACTGAGGCTGAAGTTGGCAGGAAGTGGGGACACTGGGAACGGGGCTCAGGCTGCCTGGCGCCCGGGCGCAGCTCTCATCTGTGACCTTCACTGTGCGTGCCCGTCCTCAGATTCTGGTCTCCAGATACGGAGCGGTCGCTGCACAGCTTGGCACAGCTCCTGCTCTGGGGGCCCCTTGTCCCTGCTGGATTTGGGGTGCTGGCAGGCCTGCATCTGCGGGGCCCTCGCACTTCAGCCCTGTTGGCCGGTGTGCCTGCCCTCTGCCCTGCCTGCCCCTCTGTTGGGGGCCCTGGTGCCCAGCCCGCTCTCCCTCCCCACTCCTCGGGCCTCTGTCCTGGAACTTCCCTCCATCACTGACAACCGTCAGGGACCCCAGGCTGGCTGACTTCTGGAATACTGAGGCCAGCAGGAGTCTCCTATCACCCAGGTTGCCGAGGACCTTCGCACCCTGGACTCCCGCTGTGCCTGGGGCTTCTCTCCCTGCCCCCCATCCCAGGCTGTTTGTTACCCCAGCAGACTCGGCTTCTGACCCCGCTGGAGCCCACGGGGTGCCAGCTCTGCAGCGAGGGTCGGGGTGTCCCTGCTCCCCTCTGGATCTGCACGCCCAGCTTCCCTCCTCTAGGTAACAGGGAGCTGGTCTCGGTGGAACGTAGGCTCTCAGTTCAGTGCCACTAGGAAGGAGCTGCCACCAGGTAGTCCTCCGAACCTTCCCTGACTCAGCGCCCTGACGGTGACCCTGCCTCCCCGGCTCCTTCTCTGCCGCCTCCTCGGGGTTCGTTCTGCCTGCAGCCTCTCCTGCTCCCATGGACGCTCCACGGCTGCCAGCTCTGTGGAGGGCATCGACCTTTTCACCCCAGGATGCTGGCATCGTCCCCAGCCACATCCCGGATCCTCGCTCCCTGTTGCTTCACCCCGCCCGTGAAGGGGCCACTGCCTGGACCTGCCGTCACTCAGAGCTGTTTTTCTCACTCCCAGAACCGCCAACTCTGAAACGCCCGCCACCACGGCTCAGTCACTCATCTACACATGCGCGGACGGAAGCAGCGCTTGCAGAGCGCCCCCGTGAGCTGGGCACTGGGATGCAGCTCTCGGGGTGGGGGTGGGGGTGGGGGTGGGGGTGGGGGGGTCCGTCTCTGCCTCCTCACTCCCGCTCGCCCTGCCCCAGCCCCTGCCTGCAGCCTCACAGCCCCGGAGCGGCGGCCGCCCCTCCCTCCAGCCTCTACCTTGCCTTCTATCTTCACCTGCTCGTTCTTTCTGCCACCAGCCCGACGCACCCTGTCCCTTCGCCCACGCTGTCCCCTGTCCCTATAAAACGCTGCTCTCCACCTCCACAAGGCCGAGACCCACCTGCCCTTCCAAGTCTTGCTCCAGGGCCATTTCCTCCAGCCAGTGTCATGGGCTGAACTGTGTCTTCCCCCAAATTCAAGTCCTCATCCCCAGGTCCTCAGAATTAGCCATATGTGGAGATAACATCTTTAAAGTGGTAATCAAGGTAAAATGAGGCCATATAGATAAGCCGTAATCCAATATGACTTATGTTCTTTGAAGAAGAGGAAATTTGGACATAAACAGGTACAAAGGGAAAACCACGTGAAGACACAGGGAGAAGGCAACCATCTGTGAGCCAAGGACAGAGGACTCAGAATAAACCAACTCTGCAGACACGTTCCTCTCAGACTTCTGGCCTCCGGAACTGTGAGAAAACTTCTGTTGTGTAAACTGCCCCTCCCACCCCCCCACCCCCCCCACCCCCCCCACCCCCCCACCCCCCCCACCCCCCCACCCAAACCACCCCCCCCCCGCCCCCCCGGCCTGTGGTACTTTGTTACAGCCGCCCTAGCTAATGACTACAGCCAGAATGACGTTCCCTAGGGCACGTGAGGTCTCCCTTCCACTTCAGGTCACATTTGTTTGCACAAACAGCTCCAAGACCCCAGCAAGATCTCCATCCCCCACCCCCATTTTTCCTGTGATTTGGGGAACCAAAAGGCGGTGCTCAGGAAATGTTGAACGAATGAACCCAAGAGAGCCTTTGGGCCAGCAGGCCTTTCCGCTCTGGGCGAACGCCGTGAGCTGCGTCCTGAAACATGACAGCAGGCTCCTGATATTTATGATCCGGCTTGTTGGCCTTCCCGGGGAGGGCTGCACTCTGCTCTTCAATTTACGGTCCTCTGCTGCAGCCCCAGACTGACTAGGGGATTGCAAATGGGCTGTCTGCTAACAGCACATGCAGACAATGCAGGAGGTGACATGATCCTTGGCTCCAGGGTCAGACACCTGCCCTTCTCACCCAGGGAGGAGTGCTCAGGACTTGAGACAAGTCTCCTCCTCCTCCTTTCCTTTTGCAAAGACCTCAAAGTTGACAGATAGATTACTATCTCCTAACTATCTCTCACTCACTCACGATTTTTGACATAGTTCATACCACCTCTACTTTTTTTTTTTTTTTAAAGATGTTGGGGGTAGGAGTTTATTAATTTTTATTTTATTTTTGCTGTGTTGGGTCTTCATTTCTGTGCCAGGGCTTTCTCTAGTTGTGGCAAACGGGGTCCACTCTTCATTGCGGTGCGTGGGCCTCTCACTATCGCGGCCTCTCTTGTTGCAGAGCACAGGCTCCACAGATGCGCAGGCTCAGTAGTTGTGGCTCATGGGCCCAGTTGCTCCGCGGCATGTGGGATCCTCCCAGACCAGGGCTCAAACCCGTGTCCCCTGCACCAGCAGGCAGATTCTCAACCACTGCGCCACCATGGAAGCCCCCGCCTCTACTTTCTTAATATTTATCTTTACATTGACTCACTACCCCACTGGAGACCAGAGGACCTGGGCCACAAGACACTGAGTCCATTTATTTGCCATCCCCAGGCCTGAGCTAAATTGGGATGGGCCACCCAACAGGGCCTCTGCAGGGCTTGGAGAAATATGGGAAAGATTGATATTCTCTAGAAGGAAAGTCTCAGGAAGGGAGTTAAAGCTAAGGAGTGTTGCCACCCCAAATCTCTGTACGCCCACCTTAGCTGGATTTCATTGAAGAGGCAGGTGAATTTCCTTTCAAGGCTTCCAGAAGGCTGGGGGTGAGAAGACGTGAGAATGAGGGTGATGCCTTCAGTATCCAATGCCTGCACCTTAAGGTACTGGAATTCCTCAGAGGGGCTAACTAGTCACTGCCATGTACTTTCAGATGGAGAGCAAAGTCCCATGGCAGTCCAGATTCTCGCAAGATGAGCTGCAACTCAAAACGAGCATGTGGACTGGGGCCCTTGACCTTGTACGGACAGGTCCCTGGAAAAACCTGCCAAGACCGAGCCCAGCTGGGACCCACCACCTGCTTGTGGGGTGCAGAGTGGGAGCAGGCACCCCAGGCAGGGTGTGTCCTCCCAGCTGACTGGCCTACGCCTGCGGTGGGCAGCCATTGCGTCCGGGGCCTGAGTCCAGCCACGGCCGCTGGGCCTCGAGTGTGGGCCCCTGCTCCCGACGCTAAGGTCCCCCCGCACAGCAAGACCACGGGAGGAGCCAGATTCCACGGGGGGAGCTGGAGGGGCGGAGAGACACTCTGAAAGGGGGCTGTGCGTCCCTGAGGCCTTTCTAAGTGCGGAGCTACAAATACCTCAGCGGGAAAGGGTGGAAATTTTAAACTCAAGAGCCCTCTTGTGTTTGGAAAATAGTTGTTTTAGTAAAATAACAATACAGTCTTTCCCATTAGTTTCCAGTAAGCGGCCCAGTGTTTTTCCAGTGCAGTAAGCCCTATGAAAAGTGAGTCACGTGTGATTTCGTGCGCCGGTTGGCACCCTCGCGCCACGCTTTCCAGTGCTCTGCTCACGGGCCCCGATGGGCGCGTGTATCTGTTTTGTAGAAGTGCATCCCTGTGCAATCCAAGGCCAAAGTTCAGGGTGTGTAGCTCTAGCGGCCAGCGGCCACATCCTTGGGGACCTTTCGGAAGGCAGGCTGGGGGTTTCCTTGGCGCCCCTGGCACTGAGTCTGCGCCTTCTGCTTGGTGTTGCTGTCCCTCAGGGCACACGGCTGCCATGCCAGCGCCTCCACCAGCTCTCGCCTCCTAACCCTCTGCGGACCAGCAGAATATTCTCCCCCTCTCATCGCCGACCAGGAGTTTGGTCTGGTTTCTTGGGAAGAGAAAGAACAGACAAGCACGTTAGAGCAAGCCTGTGCAGCCTGCGCGCATGGCATCACAACGTGGGGCTTCAGTCCAGGACCCCAGGAGCCTGTACCTGGCCTCCACCCGAAGCGGGGGGAGCTGACCCACCGCAGAGTCTTTTGAACCGGGGACAACTTTGAACTAGGAGGCTTGTGGCTCGCAAAGCACTGAGGGGACGCTCCCGGAGAGCAGGGCTCCAGGGAGGAGGGCGAGGCCCTGAACTTCTCCCTCGAGCGGATACGCGGTCAGGCTGGTGGGTAGAAGGAAGGACAAGTTCTCCAGCAAAGAATTAGGGCTCAGGGCCTTCTGTCCCTACCCACAGACTCCAGCCTGAGCCACACCGCCTCAGCCCGGCATTCCCACCACCACGGACCCCAAATGGCCCCCTCCAGGGCAGGGAGGGAAGGACAGTGGCCCCTGAAGGTCTGGCCCCCCGAGACCACACTCCTAGTGAGTAGAACTGGCTAATGCCAGTAAGCACCGCCACTGGGTAATTGTGAAAAATAAAACAATGTAGCCAAATGTCGTATCTGACACTTGTCTATTCCACATTGGCTTAGAGCCCTTAAAGGCAATTTCTGTAATGTAGGATAATCATTATACCAAATGTTAACAATTGGCAGTGGACCTCAGGAAAAAAGTCCCTCTTTAGGATAAAAATCACAAAACAATATACTTTTACCTCCTGGATTTCTTTATGAATTCGTAGATATTCAAGAGAGAGAGAGAGAGAAAGAGCAAGAATGTGTGTGTCAAAAACCATTTCCTAGGGCCCTACGCGGCCGCCTCGCCTGTATGCTGTATATGCTGGGCCCCTCTGGGTCCCTGGGTCCCTGTAGCGAGGCCACCTCCCAGGGCCAGGGAGGCCTGAGCAGAACAGCCAGGGCTTTCCTGGGGGTGGCACAGCGCCCTCTGCTGGAGGCCGGGAGCAGCCAGCCCGTCGTTACCTGGACACAGCCAGAGCTGTCACCGCAGAGCTGGCCTTGCTGGGCTTCCCTGTCAAGGCAACGCTGACATCCAGCTCTCTGCAGAGGGCAAGATTCTTCTCCCACCTGTGACCTGTGAGGAGTGTGCGAGGGGAGTTAGAAAACCCAAGCGTTTTCACACACGTGCATGTGTACGTCTACACGCAGGGCCACAAACACATACACATATATTTATATTTGTGGTCAGCAACTTGTTAAATTGAGGGGGAAAATATATTTAATCTTGGTCTGTGCTGTTGCAAAAAGGGCCGTCCCAATTTAATTTGCAGGCTATGATAGTTACATGTGCTGACGTGCTGCGGTATCCATTGTGTACCAAATTGGATTTGTGTATTATTGCTTTCTAAATTGCATGCCTAGTTCAGCAAAATTGTTCATCAGTGTTTACTGGCTTTATGCTTAATAAGATGCCCCACAATACCTTGCTGCCAGGAATGTAATGCAGCCCATAATTGCTTAGTAAAAATAAATTACATAAAGTCGGCATTATCAACTTATCTAAATCCTCTCACGCCACAACCGATAATTAAATGCAGAGAACGTTTTTTCAAAAAATATAACTCAATGATTGTTACTTCAGTCATTTTAATGACTGTATTTGGGGACAGACAGTAATTGCTTCTTGGAGGGTGAGGTGGAGAGACGTCAGCTGGGTCTGTCTCTGCAAAGTCACTTGGTCGGAGTCAGGGCAGGAGTGGTGCAGCTGCCCCAGCTGTCCCAGGGTGGCAGGCAGCTCTGTGCATTTTGTGTTTGTGCAAAAATCCAAAAACCAAGCTTTTCCCAAGCATTTTTTATGTACCAGATTGAGGCCAAATCTATGGAGCGATTCCCAAAATAAACTGGACTCAACTGGGTTGGTCCTTGCTGCAAATGACAAATAAATGAATTCCAGGCAGAAATCAGATTACATCTGCACACAAATGCAGTAACCTTAATATCCTCAATACCCTCAAAGAACTCCTTTCTTGCCCCTTAAGGTATTTGAGGAATGCAGTAATAGACACACCAAGAGACGTGCAAACATCTGTGTGTCAGGCCCAGTACTGGTCCCCTTCCAACAGAACAGTTATAAGCAATATTATGAGAACAAGCCCTCCGGTGGCTAAGGCCTGTAAACCTGCACGTGGATTTGCTAACTCTAAGCGGTGGCCCAGCCTGAGTTTTATGAGTATGTCTGTGCCCTTGTGTCATTTCATCCAAATCCTCCCTTGAACTGTAACTGCAACCCTGGCAGTTAATTCTACTTGACAGCTGTGACCTCAGGCAGGTCAGGACAAACAGCATGGGAAGGATGTGGGCCTGGGGCTCCTGTCCACCTGACACCATCTTGTAAGTCCCCTAATGTCATCAGCTGGTGTGTTAGGGGAGAAGTCTCTTAATAGTCCAAGAAAATGATAATGATGAACTACATTTTGTTGAGTAGATCTTGGACTACGTCTATTATCTTTCTGTCATCTGCTTCCCACGAGTTAGGATGTACAGAAGTACCTCTATTGATGAAACTGAGGGCCTAAGAGGTTGCTGGAGACGCAGCTGGGTCTAGAGCCTCGTTTCCTGATTTTCATCTTCTCATTTCACGAGACCCCATTCCCAATGAGCACAACCTTGTCCATCCTGAGTAGAAACCTGTGAATCCATTGGCACTTCCAGAACCAACGGAATGGCTCTGAGGTGCCCTTTGTCTGTCTGTCCCACCATCCATCCACCCACCCACGCAACCAGTATTCCTGCTCAGACATCCACTTGTCAACCAGGGCCTGAGCTAATACCTTTAGCTTATGGGAGCTTGGAAGCTTCAGAAGTGGGTAGCTGAGCCCAAGACTGAAGTGGTGTGCGCTCAAGCAGGTGTGCCACAGAATCTCTTCATGAACAGGCAGAGGATAAGAACCTCGTACTTGCTCTCTGAGTGGGTGGAGGCAGGGGAGGGAGTTTGGTCCCTGTTCTCCAAAGAAGTGCCGTGAGTTCCCTAGAGTGCGCAATCCTCACGCGTCTCTTTTTACACTAAGATGGGCTGATTCCTTGTGGTCCCAAAGGACCCTAGAGATCTTAGGACCAGTGAACTGAATCCACAGTGTTTGTAGATTCTTGTAGGGTCACAACTCTGGTTGGCCCAGGTTGTGGACAAGGGCTTCCAGATGGTGTTATCTTGAAGAAAGGGATTCCCATGTAGGGGACCTAGTAAGGGCTGAGCAAATGCCCCTACTATGTGAATAAAGAATCCATGAATCAGTGACTAAATGAATCAAGGACGTGCGGAGCACATTTCAGAAATGAACTAACTAAAAATGGCTACTCCCTTTAGAAGGCAACCCTCCACAACCTGGAAAATTCTCTCTAGTGGATGCGGGTCCTGAAATGCAGGGCAAACCAGAAGGACTCATGATGACAGGAGAGTTCTCACATCATGGTAACGTGCTTTCTTGAATCGTGGGCACGAAGAAGGATGTCTCAGTTCTGGGCCAGAACCTTTGACGAAGACAGAACTGAGAAAGCTTGGCTGCACTGGAGGAGGTGATGGCGGGGCCCCAGGGAGGTGAGAAGAGGAGGTGACGGCCTTGGTGGTGAGGTTTGTGCCTGCGCTCATCCTGGAGGCAACGGGCTGGTGCCGGTGGCTGAGCTCATTCTGGCAGTGGGCGTGTCTACTCTGGCGGCAGAAATGAGAACGATAGTAGTAATGCGCTTCTGGGTCACTTTGGGCAAGTTGCTGGACTGCTCCTTGCCTCAGTCTCCTTATTTCTCACACAGGTGTCATCGTAGTATCTTCCTCGTGGGGTTGCCGTGAGAAATAAGAGAATGCACGGGAAGCGTGCACAGTGGACACTGCTCACGGTCACCTCTCTCCCTCACAGCTCTGCGATGGTGGCCATGGTGGTGCTGGTGCCAGAGGCCATGATGGCAGAAGGCAGAACGGATTTTGTTGTTTCAGGCCCAGCTGCCACAACCAAAGAGGGCTCTGCTGCAGGACGGTGGTTCTCTTACTTCGGCGACACCACCACTCACCTGGGGACTTCTTAGACATGGGAACTCTAACCACCTCCAACCTTTTCCCTGAGGTTGGGTTGAGAACAGGTCCCGGATCTCAATGTTCCATGAGCCTCCTGGGCGATGCTGACGCAGATGACCCTCAGACCCACTTTGAGGAACTTGCCACGGAGAGTAGCGGGGCTGAGTCAGGATCAGCAGGGCAGACGGGGGCCTATGGAACCACTTCCTCTCCCCGGGACACGGCAAAGCCGTCCCTGCTCCTGTCTGCAGCCTGGCAGTCCAGGCCAACAGCCAGCTGGATCCAAGTCCTGGGCTGGGGAGTTTGGCATTTAAGAGTCACCCAGGAAGACGGAGAGCATCAAACCAAGCCCTGCTGGGTGTGTCCCCCTCCTGGGGCTCCGGAGCCCCACAACCACCGTCACCAGTGTTCACACGCCCGAGAAGCATCCCAGAGCTCGCTGATCCCTGCACATGAGTCTGGTACTCAGGGAGGCTTTGAAACACCGCTTCACACTCCACCAGCAGCTCTCAGGAAACGTGCTCCTCACCTGCAAACTTGGCAACATCCCAAGAGACGTGGTGGCTTCCCTGGGCTCTGCAGGCCTGGATGGAGCTGCCGCCCTCGGGCCAAGGAGAGGAGAGGGGAGGGAGGGCTGAGCAAGCCAAGGGCGCCCCACAGGCATGACTAGCACAGCAGTTACCTCTGGGGCTTGGAGGTGGAGCCCAGGGCCCCTCTGGCGCTGCCTGCTCGGGAACAGACATCTTCAGCTCCTCGGTCTTCCAGATCTGTCCAGAACAGAGAACACGCCATGGGCTGGGGCAGTGAACCTGTCTGCAGGCTCGGGGCCCATCCACTCCTCCACACCTGGGGGACCCTGAGGAAAGCGGGGCATGGCCCCCTTTCACTTTTGATGTTGCCATATTCTCGGGAAAAAAGCCTGCTTAGGCTTCAGTTTCCCTGTGCGGAGGTTTGGCCGAGCACAGCTGTAGCCTGGGCGAGTTCCCTCCCCACCTCTGGGTCATGGGGCATCTCCCCCAACCCTTACCTACAGGGGCGAGACTCAGCAGCCAGCTTACTATCATTTTACTCAGCTAGTGCCGTCCTGTCTGTCTGCCACCATCCCTGGAAGCCTCCCTCACCACTCAGCAGCAGGGCCTCCCGTCCTCTGTGTCTGGTTCTTGGCCCCAGGCCTGAAGTGGGCGCCCTCAGGCTGAGCAGAGACGGCGTCTCACTTGCCGAGCCTGGACTTTCTGTCCCCACAGGACAACGAGCAGCCTCCACTTACATGCTGCTGTGAGCGCCGTGCCGGGTCTAGCCCAGTGCCAAGCCGTCCCGGGAGTCACTGCGCTGCGTGGACGAGGGCTGAGCCCCTGGAAGACTCACGCTCCTGCGCTGGGGGCCCCACGAAGGAAAGGCAGCTGCTGCCCAGCCGCCCAGGCTCCTCTCACTGACCCACAGTGCCGACCACGACCCACCCAGCCCGGACTTCCGCTGCCTCCTCATGTTTTGGCCAACCCAGGACACCCTGCTCTCTGCAGCGACCCTGGCCCTCCCAGCCGACGGATGGGGCCCTGCTAGATTTCTCGGGGGGTTCCCCTCAGTCAACTCTCCTGTGCACGCACGCTGGTGCGCCGGCCTGCATGGCCTTCTCCATATGCCCCGACCTCTCCTCATCCTCAGGGCTCCGCTGAAATGCCACCTCTCTCTGCTGGAAATAAATCCATGCTCCCCTTGGACCCCCACCACGCTACTCATTCTGCTTCCTGACGCATCAGCGCCGTGATTATTCTGAGCCTCTGGGCATGGAGGCTCCGGCAGGACAGGGCTGCGTTTTAGCCGTCCTGGCACACAGTGAGCTTTCACAAATGCATGGAGAATTCAAAGGGCATTTTCTTGAATACCTAGTGGCATTCAATTGACATTTCGTCTCACAAACTGTGGATTTTAAGTGCCAGTTTCTTGAGCAGGGCTCTTAATTATTCCTTATCTTATTCATTCCTTCCTCCTTCCTGTCAGTCTCGGAAAAATTACCTGTATTTTGTTCTCCGTGCTACACCTCCCACCTCAGTGTTTCTCCTTCGTTGTCTTCTTGGTTTCTTGATGATCTCTCTGTCCATGGCCCTCCTCAGAGGATCCATGGCACTCTTTGATTATCCCAGTCATAGCATGAACCACATTCATGTATTTTCTGTTTGTCTTCTCTTCTAGAATGTGAGCATCTTGAGGACAAGGGCCTGTTTATTATTAATCTCTGTGTCCCCTACGGCTTGTAGGAACTTGGTACAGAGCCAGAGTTCAATGAATGTTAGGTGGATAGATGGATGGATAGTTGCAGGGACATGTGAGCGGGTAGATGGGTAGGTGGAAGGATGGATGGAAGAATGAAAGGATGGATGAATGAATGGAATAGTGAATGGATGGATGAGTAGGTAGAGAGATAAACAGTTGGATGGGTGGATGGATTAGTGGATGGATGGATGGATGAAAGGATGGCCCAAATGTCTCTTTTCAGTAATGGCCTATGTTCTTATGCATTTGACCATTCAGCTTTTATACCTTGTGACAGTAAGTATGTATTTCATTGTATGAGTATATGTATGTATAAAATTTTATATAATTTTATCTATTATATAATTTTATGTATTTACTTTTTGCCTGGAAAGAGCCTTGCCTTTGCCCTCACTTGCTGTGTGGGGACGTGGTCTGGGATGGTCTTAAATGCAGCCTGCAGATTTGACCCTTAGAGGAAGTGGGTAGAATGGAGATGAACACATTTCTTGTACCATGCCCTCATCCTGCCCAAGACACACCTACCCGGACCACGCCATCCTGACTCCCTGTGATGATGGCATGGCTCGTGTCCCATGCTGGCCCGTCCATCACGCAGCAGCAGGTTATGACTCCTCCTGGGCCCCAGGCCGTGGTAATGCTGGCCAAGGGTTGTCCGTTGACACTCCACAGCGACAAGTGGGCTCCCGCACAGGAGACGATGGTGCCCTGCAGCAGTGAGAGCGGGCTTCACTTCAGGCAGGAGTCGCTGCCTCCCCATCTGCCCAGCCACTCGGTCTGTACACATAAGCACCCTCAACGTGTCATCTTCTGAGGACTAACCAAGGTACTCCCAGACCTCCTAAGATACCCACTTCTTCCCAGCAGACTCATAGGTCTGCTGTGTTTTCACACAAGTGTACATTTCTGGTTCTCTTCATACTGCAGTCAAGTGTTTGGATACTGCTTTCCCCAGCTCAGACCGGCTGGCTCACCGTTTGGGCTCCTCCCACAGCCCTCTCCCTGGCAGCGTACTGACTGGCATAGAAGACCCAGCCTGCACACCACCCCTGGCCTGGACACAGGGTCCACACCTGGCTGGCCAGCCCTGTCCCCATGAAGCAGCTTTGGATGACACCTGGTGGAGGGCAGGGTACAGAGGTTTGAATGACTGCATGTGGCTCATAAAATGGGGCAAACTTCCCCCCACCGCCCCAGGGGGAATTTCTGAGGAGAAATCTGCCCATTGCATCTTCCGAAATGTTTATGTCCACAGTGTTTTCTTCTCAAGTCCTTGTCTATTTTGTGCCCAACAGAGTAGCGGTCACTGCCACCAAGGACCCACCAAGGACCCCAAGAGCCATCTGGGGCCATGCCTCTGAACCCTGCCCTGACCACAGCAGGGATGTAGGGAGCTCCCTGCCCCTCTGCAGCCCTCTGGGCTGGGCTCCATCATGTCCTTTCCTGAATCGTTTGGTGGAGTCTGCCTGAGGCCAGGGACCATGTCTGATACACCTCTACCAAGCACCCAGCGCGGGGCCCAGCAGGCACTCGGTGAGCTCAACCAGCTCCAGGACAAGCTGAGTTAAACAAGTTGTGGTCCTGATATCAGTCTTCTCTGAGGTCTGGGGACATAATTCCTTATGAATTTATTTTCTACCAGATCAGGGCTTGGTGGTTTCCCCAGTATATGCACCCATTCATCCGTTCACCCACCATCCGTCCATCCATCCATCATCCATCCACCGTCATCCATGTGCCCATCTAACATTCATCCTGGATCCAAGCCTATCTGGATCACCACTTTCAGCCAAATTAGCACCAGGAGGCTCCTTCATCATCTCTTCCTCCTCCTGTGGTACCCCTGCGCAGTCTGTCCAGGCTCCAGGCCCCTAGGTTTTTCTATTAGCAGATGCAGAGTCTCTGGATCCTCAGAAAACCCTATACCCTATGATGGGGATTCCAGTGTAGAAGAAGCTCCACACTGAGATAGATACATATATATCACTGATATATGTATACACTGATATATGTATATATCACTGATATATGTATACACTGATATATATCACTGATATATGTATACACTGATATATATCACTGATATATGTATACACTGATATATGTATACACTGATATATATCACTGATATATGTATACACTGATATATGTATATATCACTGATATATGTATACACTGATATATATCACTGATATATGTATACACTGATATATATCACTGATATAGGTATACACTGATATATATCACTGATATATGTATACACTGATATATATATACATATATATATATATGTATTAGTCTATCACACACACACACACACACACACGTTCCTGACAGGCTTATCTTTGGTAGCCAGCATGGAGGGACAAGCAGAGGCACTTCCTGCCTTGGAGACCAGAGGCACCTGCTGAGTCAACACAGATTTGCAGTCAGCTAGCTGAATTAGGCAACCCAGAAGATCTCTCACCAAAGCCAACTTCCTGCTCCAACTCCCTGACGCCTGTGTTAGAACAGACACCTCCCACTACCCCAGCCACTGAAGGAAAAAAAATAAAGAAGCAAAAAAATAAAATCAAGACCCAAATTGAGACTCGTTGATGGCTCTACTCTGCCTGTGTAGAGAATGCTCCACACATCTGGGGTCTCTCAATACTCTGGGGCACTGGCCACCATGCCACCGTGCAGAATCATGGACATGTTGAGGACACAGACATTTGAGAAAGAGGGGCCTCACCGACACATCGCTGATGGCAACGGCAGATATGCTCTCCCTGTGGGTGGGCAGGCAGGCTACACGGCTGAGGTGGTCCAGGTCCCACAGGATACATGAGCAGTCTTGGGAGCCACTCACCAGGAGGCTGAAGGTTACCGATGCTGCCAGGCATGTGACAGCCTGTGTGTGTCCATACAAGGCCTAGCGACAGGGGACGGAACCACAGGTTATGCAAGGGACCCTTAACCCAGCTACTTGCGGAGATGTTCCACTCTCCCTTTTACTATTGGGCCCCAGATGAGGAAACAGAGACTCAGAGTGACTCAGTGATTCCAAAG
Source organism: Lagenorhynchus albirostris (assembly GCF_949774975.1). Classification (NCBI taxonomy): domain Eukaryota; kingdom Metazoa; phylum Chordata; class Mammalia; order Artiodactyla; family Delphinidae; genus Lagenorhynchus; species Lagenorhynchus albirostris. Next base: position 38,065,442 of record NC_083110.1, on the reverse strand, counting down.
TCTGTGGGGGGTGTGTGTGTGTGTGTGTGTGTGTGTGTGTGTGTGTGTGTATTCATGGGTCAATGGCTGGCTTCTCAGTACCATCACTTTCCAGGGTTGAGACAGCTGGGGAGAGTCAGCAGTCCTTTCATCATAACCCAAACAGAGACACCAGTCGCATCCTCATGCTCTGTGCTCTCCTACACTACCTTGCATCCAGAGGCAACACACACCGCTATTAATATGCAAAGGGCACTGACTTGTAATGTAAGGGGTCCCAGCCAGCAGCACAAGCATCATCTGGGAACTTGTCAGAAATGTGAATTCTTGGCCCCACCCAGATCTACTGAATCAGAAACTCCGGGAGTGGGGCCCCGAAACCTGGGTTTTCACAAGCTGTCCAGGGATTTTTCAGGCATGCTCAAGTTCGAGCATCACACTAAGGGAACCTCAGAAACACACATGCCCCTGGAAACTAAACTGGGAAGAAGGCAGGGAGGTCAGGTCATAGTTTAAAAGGTGTGACTTTTCAAGTCCAAAGGATCCGGGTTCATATCCAGTCTCGCTTCCTAGCAGCCGGTGACTCAGGGCCTCAGTCTTGGCCCTCAGGTTGGCCTGTGCAAGGTCTGGCTTGGCTTATGGATGGTTACGTGTCCAGACCTGGCCAGAGGCCTTGCTCCCTGGGGACACATTCCTGAGGCACTGGGGAGGCCTGCCAGGCACACTGGTACCCCCAGGCCCACTGCTGCTGGCAGCGGCACAGTTTCCATCACAGCTGTCCCAGAGGCTGCCAGCTAAGCCTGGTCTGAGAGCTGTCGTGCACACACGTGCCTGCTGTCCTCTGGAATCAGCCTGAGAAGTGCGGAGGTGGTGTTCTAAAACGTGACTACCCTGCCTCACCTAGTGGTGAATCTCCACCCCCAGGACCGTCCACCACTCACTCATTTGGGTCAATGAGGCTGAGCGTCATTTTTCAAAGCTGTCACTTTGCCTGGTCATAGCAATTAAAAGTTCTGCCACAGATTCCCATTTGTGCTCCATGGGTCCTAACACGGCATCAACCAGATGGTGCTGGCAAGGTTCTGGATGTGACCCACGGAAGAAGGCTGGGTTCATACTAGGGAAGTGGAAACTGTCTAAATGAATAGAGGAAAGCAGGGAGTTTGACAGGAGCTTCCTGGTGGTCCTCCCAGAACGAACTATGCCTGATGGCTAAGTTCTGACTGCAGGGGATAGGACCACTCCAGAGAGTGCACGCCAGGGGACCCAGGTGTATGTGCTGCGGATTCAGAGACACAGGCTGTGAGCCCAGAGCCTGTGTGAGCTGTCCATTACTGGAGCCGGGGCTGCCGGCTTTCTGCAGGGGAGGCGCTGGAGAGTGAGGGACCACTGCACGCACAGGCACCGTCCACCTACGTAAGGCTGTTGCCTCCCACCAGCCAGGAAACTAGAGCACCTGGAGGCAGCCAGCACCACTCCCCATCTGGAAAGGCCTGGGGAAAAATGATGGAGGACAGCAATTTTAAATGTTCTCCATTGTCTCTTCTGTTTTCTCAGAATAATACCTTTCTCCATGGCCAATTAAAATAACTCCACTATATCACCTTATACCTAACTCAAGTAGCAAAAAATAAATAAAATAAAGTAAAATAAACCCCTCTGAAAATAATTCCCCGCGCTGGATATGTTGTGGTGAGGTGGGTATTCCTAATTAATTGTGGTGGCACTGTAAAGCTACAGAACCATTACAGAAAGCGTTATGTCACCGCGCTGAATTCCACTTCTTGAAATCTACTATAAGGAAACCATTAATCAGAAGCAAACAGCAATCTATATAAGATGTTTTCTGAAGCACTATTTAAAACAGTTAAAATTGGAAGCTATGTAACTGTCTAGTTTTAGAAGAAATGGTTTATTAAACTGTGGTGCCTTGACATAAAACAACTGAAATATAATTTTATGGAGATGGAATAATATGGAACAATTGAAATGTAAATTACAGAGACTGTAGAAAAGCGGAAACAATTTGATACACTGGGTGAAAATAGAATCAACGTATCTACACAGTGATCAGAATGGTATAAATATGTATATCTGGGGGTGGCAGTATGCAACAATGAGAACTTTTATACAGATTATAGAAAACTGTTTAACTTTGAAATTTGTCTTTAATGTTGTAATATTTTTAGAAATGAAACACTTAAACTGTTAATGAAGCTATTTAATGATGACTTCTCTGCCTACAAGTCTACAAGTCAGGGGCAGACCTCCCTGTCTGAGCAGCTTCCCATCTGGGGGATCCCCAAGGCCAGGTCAGCCTCTGTAGGTAAATGATAAAGTGTTTTATTTTGCTTAGGAAACAAGAGCTTGTGGGATACCCTTTTTCTCCTGATTTATAACTAGGAGAGGATGATAAATTACGTTTTATGCTGTCAGTACCGGGGTTTTTACGCTGCATCTTTGCCACTAAACAGGACCTTGGAGCGGCGATGGGGGGTGGGTCACTTCCCCGGCTCCCCAAGGTGGCTTTGGGGTTGGGCTGGATCGCCTGCTGTCCCCGGAATGATGCCTGGGGGAGGGGGATGCTCCACACCCGTAATGGTAGTGCACAGTCTCTTCACATACGTCAGGAAGGTGAAGATGTGAAAAGACAGGGGGCTCCAAGGCTGGCTTGGGAGGACTTCCCGTGAGAGTCTGGGTGAAGGCAGCCTGCACTTGACCTACACAGCTGCCTCTCAGCAGATGCCACCGCCTCTGCAGGATTAACCAGCTCCCTCAGCACTGACACAGTCATTCCTTCACCTCACGTTTACTGAGTGCCTGTCGCTGTGCACCACGCGAGTGCTGGGGGTGGTGCCGGGGGACAAGGGCAGGCTCTGGGGAGACTTGAGTGACTAGAAAAGCATCCAGAGAAACCCAGAATCAGTTCCAGTGAAACATGTTGAGTTTAGGAAATCTGGTCAGTGGTGAGCCTTGTATGGTTAACGTTTTTTTGTTACTTTGGGGCTATACGGTTCACTAAAACACAGATGTAAACGTGAATTGCATTTTGGAGGTGGAAATGTCCCCTAGCGATATTCTCCAGCAAGTTCAAGCATACACAGGGGAAAGCACTAGACTTAGAGTTAGACAAACCTAGATTAAAAGGCAACCCTGGCCTTTCTGAGCCTCAGTGTCCTTATCTAAAAGTGGGACTAACAATACCTGCTTTCCAAGATTATGGTTAATGTGCAGAGTTAAGCAAGCAGTCGGTTCCACTCTCCGTTTATTATTCCGAGCAGCCGTGGTTTGCGAGGTAAGACCAGACGAGTTGTCTGCCTCCAGGTCTCTTCCCTCTGCTTCCGCCACAACCCACCCTGTTCTGAGATAGTCTTTCATTTTCTGGCTCTATGATCTTGGACATGACACTTAACTTCCTTGCACCTGGTTTTTCACCAGTGAAGTAGGGATGATAATGATTCCTATATTATCCCACAGGCTATGGGGACACAGCGTTGTTGAGGAGGTAAAATGAGGCCATTCACATAAAGGTGCCCATGACAAATGTTCAAACATGACCCTTAGTGCAAAAAAAAAAAAAAAAACAACCCCAGTTTCACTGGCCCTCACGTGTAAGCAGCATCTCTCACCGAGGTGTGGGTCTCCATGGAGGCACTGGCCCTGTGAGCTTGTTAAATCCATCCAAGGGCATGAAACCGTGCCCCTGAGTGACACAGAGCCATGTGCTGCCCTCAGTGTCTCCTGTGCTCTCTGCTCCCAAGGGAGACAGGGCTCTCAGTGCTCGGGAGCTGGAGCACGCTAGGGCACCGTATCTGCCTGAGGCACCCTACCTGCCCAAGGTACTACACCTGCCCTGAGCCACCACACCTGCCCAAGGCGCCCCACCTGCAGAGGCACTGTACCTGCTTGAGGTGCAGGCCTGTGGTGCGACCTTTGGCCATGCTGAGTTCCCACACACACACCACGGCGCTGGTCCCAGAGGTGACGATGGTCGTGGGGGACGGGCACACGGCACACAGACAGCGGCCCCAGGGGGCCAAGTTCTCGAACGTCATCAGGATCTGCGGGAGATTAGACGAGTGGGATGAGCACTGGTGCCAGAGCCGGCACAGGGCAGGGAGCTGGGACAGGGCGACGGAGGGGTGCAGGCAGGGCTGGATGGTGCCGCTAGCCTGCCTGCCTGCGTGCTGTGGGAGCCGAGGGACGTGACAAGCCCTGGTGACAAAATCCAGGCCGTCCAGGTCTGTCCCCAAAGAGCTCACACCACACAAGGAGCAGGTGGGGAGAGACAAGGGAGCAGGAGGCTATGGGGACACAGCAAAAACGCCCCGTGAGCCTGGGAAAGTCGGAGTCAGCTTTCAGGAAGGGGTGACATCTCAGACCAGTTTCACAGGCTGCCTCGTGAAGGAGGTGGGGGAAGGCTAGGGAGGGGCGAGGAAGCTTGGTGGGTAGGGAATTCATGCCACGTGATAGGGTGGGAGAGGAGCGAGGGTAGCAAAGGAGGCCAGAGGTAGCCAGGGCCACATCAAGAAGGTAGACATAACTGGATGGCCTAAGGCAGCGGTAGAGGACGAGCAACTGGGTGGCTCGCTTCTGGCGGCAGCCGAATACTCAGTATGTCCCTTCTGAGTTTAAGCTGTGACCCGGGCCGGAGGAGCCCCCAGGACTTTCTGCCCACACTGGGTGACAGTCCCAGGCTGGGGGCACAGCCACGTGGAGGAAGGGGTGTGGGTGACCGTGGCTGCTTGGGGCTTGCCCGTCTCCTTACCACCTCTGCCCCAACCGGAAGGAGGCTGCGGCCCTGGGGCTGCCCTGCGCCCCGGCACCACTCACCTTGTCAGAGCCGTAGCTGCCCAGGCAGCAGCTGAAGTCGTCAAAGCCCCAGCTGAAGGTCCTGCTCCAGTGAGGAGGCAGCAGCATCTTGTTCGTCTCCACGGCCAGGATGGTCTTCTCCGTAGGAACAATGTGGCCGATGGCTCCTTTGGGGGATTCCGAGCCTAGAGAGAAAAGGTACATATCTGCCCCCCAGTCAGTACGGCGGAGCCGACTTGTCAAAGGGCAACACCCGCTTTAGCTGGGCCCAGAGAGGAGCCATGAGCAGCCAACCCCGACTTGGCAAAGTGCCTGCCCAGGCGCGAACCGCTCCTCATCAAGGTACCTCCCTCCTGGGCCTCCCTCCGGGGGCCACGTTACACGCTGGCCCCGGGTCCCTCCCCAGACTCAGCACATACAAGATGCATGTGGCCATGCAGGTCTTGAGTGTCTCTTTCTGACTGATGCCAAGGGAGGAGGAGCCCAGGCTTCTGGGGAAGACAGCACACAGCCAGAGGAGCCTGGGGGCTCTGCCCTTCCTGCCCCTTCCACGCACCAACTCTAGCAGGTCTGCAGGTGGAGGTCCAGTCATGCAATCGGTTAGTGCGCAGTATTTGTATGGAGATGCCAAGGACACTGTTCTTGGATTTCAAAAGAACCCCCCCCCCAAAACCTGACCTTATACTCCTTGGGACCAGAAAATTATTCCAGGTGGTGAGACATCCCCAAAGCAGTGCAGGCCCCAGGGTGGCACAGACATCAGACTTCACACACACTCAGCTCCTCTAGGAAGCAGGGCTGGGACTCATAGCCGGGCCATCTGCCCCAGGGCACATGCTCCTGGCCAGTGGCTGCCGGTCCACCTGGAGGCTCAGGAGCAACAGTGAATGCGGGTGCCGAGAGTGGGGGCTGGAACCCTCCCTTGGGAAACCTGGGACCTCCCACTTGGCTCTGGAGGTGAGGAGGGGTGTGTGTGTGTGTGCGCACATGCGTGTGTGTGTGTGTTTGCATGTGTGTGTTCATATATGTGTCTGTACGTGAAAGAGAGGGGGGTGCATGTCTCAGAGAGACAGACAGACAGACAGACAGACAGACTGGTGGGTCTTCAGAAGTCAGGGTGTAACAGAGGCGGTTCCAGACACTTCCAGAGCAGAGGTCGCCCCAGATTCCCGTTACGCCTGGAGACACAGCCATGCAGAATCAGCCCCCAAGCCCCTGCCTGGGCCTGTGCCTCTGAACCTCCAGAGGAACACCGGTCACTGAAGGGACAGCTGTGGGACAGGGCACCAAACGAAGCAGGGCCAGGTATTCACCTTTGACTGTGACCTGGGAGGGTCTCAGCGATGGCAGGCTGTAGAGAAAGGGCTGTGGGTGACCGGGCACGCTCACAGGTGTGGAGGCGTCCTTTCCAGGGGAAGCCTTCCCTGCAGTGGTCCTGGCCGGGTGGGGTTTAGTAAAGAGCTGCAGAGGCAAGGAGACAGACACGCACCGCACGGGTCATTAGGACAGATGGACAGAAGGGGAGTCATCCTCGGGCAAGTCGCAGCTGCTCTTCTGCCCTGGGAGCTGCCTGGGCTGAGGTGAGCTGAAACAGAACCATCTGGTTCGACCTTCGGATGTTGCCGGTGAGGGGCCTGGGGCTCTACTTTCTCAAGGTCAGGGTGCAGGGCTGGCAGAGAGCCCTCCTGGTTGCCAAATCTGTCTTCTTCTCCAAGCTGGAGCCCCTGATCCCCGGGAGAGCTGCCTCTCATGTCATAGGGTCAGAATGATCCCCTTTCTTCCGTAGATCACGTCTGTCTTCATTTGCTTGAGCTTTTTCTCATATTTTCCCCTTTTCCTTACACACTCTCTGCAGGCCCACCCATCTGGGCATCAACACAGAATCCTTTAATAGCATCCTCTCAACTATTCCAAAGAGCACAGGCAAACCCCATTAGCAGCCTTTCTTACTTTCATTTTTCTTAGATCTCTGCTGTCAAATTGTCCCTAATGCCAAACTCGACAAAGCATGAAGTGCTGCTGGGCCAGAGAGTGCAGCTGAGGCCAGCTCCAGCTCTCCAGCCTCCCCTCCCAGACTGGGCTTGTGCCGGGCTGCTTTCTCCAGCCATCCAGCACATTCCTCTGCTCCCAGATGGAAACATCCATGGGGCGCCATGATACGGGGGGAGCTGGCCTCGGCTGGGTGCACAGGCAGAGGTGGGGCTCAGCAGGCAGCCCGGGGGTCTCGGAGCAGCCTTGGTTCAGTTGTAACCCTCGATCAGATGCTAGACTGTCTATGGGTGATCAATACAAACAGAAATCAGAAGGATGATTTTTAAATGAGCATTAAAGAATGTTCTCCTTTCACAGCAGAATCACGAAAGCACCGCAGGCTGGGTCCCTGTAATAGTTTTTGCAGGCACAGCCCCTTGATAGAACAGTGCGTGGTCCTGAAGCATTTTAATCTTGTCTTCAGGCTGGGACCACTTGCGGAATTCTAATTCTAATTCTGATGATCTTTTAGAAATATTTTTGACAAGCTCATATAATATCTCATTAAGCAAAACCAGAATTTAAATTGTGTGATTTCCATGATCCCACTGATGTGAAAATATTTTTGCTTGTGGACTGCTACTTTGAATTACTTGTTTTATCTGTATTATGATATTTTTAAAATTAAAAAAATGAAACCATTTGGCTACCCAACCTTCATTCCTGCAATTCTCTCCTTTCTACAAAGCCTTCCTTGGCCAAACCCGCATTTGGATGTGCGGTCTGTTCTCCAAGTCACCCTCAGGCCCTTCCACGTTTCCCTTACCTAGGAGCTGAGCAAACCTGGGCATGTCACAATAAGGCCAGACAGAAGAGATGTTATTAGATGAGCCCGTCCAAGCCTCATGGTTCCATGTGGGGAAAGCTGATGCCCAGGATGGTTCTGGAGTTGACTGGGTCTACGCACTCATTTCCTAGTGTGGTTCCTGACTGCCCAGGCTGGGACCCCACAGTCCGTGGGGCTGTGCTTCTGAACCCAGATGGCTGTGCTCAGGGATAAAACATCACTACACCAAATGGGAGTTTGAAGTTGAAGAGGGCTGAGATCAGTTAAATAAGCATCAGGATGTCATTGTAAAGGCACAGCCTCACATCACTACGGGACCATCCTGATGCGGATGGAGGTGATGGAGCCAAAGGCCCATGTAAGGCCCCTACCATTTCACCAGGGGCCCTGGGGCAGAATTTGGATGCTCTCACAATGGGGCCAATATGGCATAGGCTTTGGAGCCAGACAGATGGGGTGAGATCTCGCCGCTGTCACCTGCCAATGGTACAACTGTAGGCAAGTTATTTATTTAGCCTCTCTGAGCCTCAGTTTCCTGATCTGTAGAATCCCCATACCCAGAGCTTATGAGAGGATTCAGTGAGGTATCACACGAATAACTAATATTTGTTGAAGGCTTATCGTGTTTCAGGCACTTTCAAGCACTTGGTATCTTAACTCGTTGGATCTTCACAACCACCCTACAGGGTAGATACACATATAAAGAATTATATCCTGTGTGTTTATCATAGAGTCTATCACATGGTCACAGATGGATGTTGCCTTCATCATTATCATTAACGATATCATCACCTCCATCGACATCAGATGGTAATGGAGGGTTGAGCTGTGACATCAAAGGCGCAGGGAGATGACTGAGGACCATTTTGCCTCTCCGGTCCTTGCTTACTCCTCACTCTCCCTCCCATCCAAGCTCATCCTGCACACACTCTTTTAAGAAAGCAAGACGAAGGCCACGGCACGCTGTACCTGTTTGGGCACCTGTCCAAAGTTGCTGATGAACCCCAGGATGGTGCTTCTGATCAGGGGGTCACTGACGCTGCTGAGGTCCATTTTGTCACCGTAGAAGTAGGGGTGGAAGATATTAACAGCCTCCACTGCGGCTGACCCTTGCTGCTTGTACCCAAAGATGAGGTCTATCCAGTGGTGCAGGTTGGCACTGACAAAGTCACTTTCCAAAGCCTGGAACCAAAACCCAAAGAGCATGAAAAACACAGGTGTCTCATGGACTCATGGGCCCTCTGCCCAGATCAGGACGGGTCATGTGGTTCAGGACGCCAGATCAGCACAGGAAAGATGAGTGATGCCTCCCTGGGTTGGATGAGCACTAAGCAGCAGACATGCAGTCCATCTGAGGACCACCTAATTCCTGCCTCCAGCTAGTGTGGCACAACAGGTCTGACTAGCCTGTCCAGTCCATAAAATAACCTTGAGCAAGAAGAAATGTGGGGGCTTCCCTGGTGGCGCAGTGGTTGAGAGTCCGCCTGCCGATGCAGGGGACACGGGTTCGTGCCCCGGTCTGGGAGGATCCCACATGCCGCGGAGCGGCTGGGCCCGTGAGCCATGGCCGCTGAGCCTGCGCGTCCGGAGCCTGTGCTCCGCAACGGGAGAGGCCACAACAGTGAGAGGCCCGCGTGCCGCAAAAAAAAAGAAGGAATGTGGGCCTGTGTTTTGATGTCCCAGTTCACCTGAGAGATGGCACATGTTTCTGCTGAGTAGAGCCCAGCTCCAAAGCTTGGTCCCCAGAACCCAAAGATGTTCATTTGGAATTGTCTGGGCTCCCCTTATCGATCCTCTGGGAGGACATGCACACTTACACTTGGGCTTGGGAAAATCAGGTCACCTGGGCCAGGTTAATTTTCTGAGGCACATGGCCAAAGTGGTTTTGAGAAGGCCACCCGTGGGTAATGCCGCAGGAGGTGTGATGACTGCCGTTACCGAATTCCCAGAGGCAAGGATAAACCAGGGAAGAACTTTCTCCTCGCCAAGGGAGAAGGACAGAGGGAAAGACACAGCTTTGTTGTTACTAGTCAGGCCTGCTGCCAATAAAATTTGCCCTAAATGTACAGTTTAATGTGTCCTAAAAAATGCATGTAGTCATGTAACCAACACCATAATCAAGATATAGAATATTTACATCAACTCAAAAAGTTCTCTTCTACTCCTTTTTGCTCATCACCTACTCCAGACTAACCCCTGACCTGCTTTCTGCTTCCACAGTTTACCTTTTCAAACAAGTCACAAAAATAGAATCCCACAGTATATGGAGCTTTGGGCTGGGGCTACTTTTGCTCAGGACAATGCTTTCGAGATTCATCCTGTTGAGTCACGTACCCATAATCTGTTGCTTTTTGTTGCTAAGTAATATTCCATTGTATGGATGTATCACTTGTTTAGCCATTTACCAGTGATAGACATTTGGGTTGTCTTTTCTTTTTGACTAGTATAAATAAAACTGATGAATATTTATGTACACATCTCTCTGTGGACAAGTTTCCGTTTCTCTTGGGTAAACACCTAGGAGTGGAATTGCTGGGCAATATGGCAAAAGCATCTTCAACTTCATAAGAAATGACCAAGCTCTTTTCCAAAGTGGCTATACCGTTTTTTCCCCACCAGCTATGCATGATGAATTCTGCTTGCTCCACATTCTTGCGTAACTCTTGGTTTTAGCAGTACTTTAAATTTTAGCCATTCTTGTGAATGTGTAGTAGCATCTCGTGGTTTTAGTGTATGTTTCCCTGATGACTAATGATGTTGATGTTGAACAGGCTGTCATGTGTTTATGCTAACTCAGGTATTTGATCCAGGATATGAGACTCCAGATGGCCTCTGGCCTCTACCCACATCAGCCTTTCTGCATAATAAGTCAAGTCCTCCCCAGTCGTGGCAAATCTTCTGGCCAGTGGGAGCCCCTCGGAGCCTCCAGCCCCCTGACCTCTACTGGGCAACATGGCCCAGGGCTTGGCCCTGTGCGTAGAGTTGGCTAAGGGCACTGACTTGCCCTCCATCCAACAAGAATCTGAATTTGCTTCCCCCATGAGTCCCACAACAGATTGGCACAAGGGCAAAGCCTAATGGAGCTCTTAAAAGAGCCCAGAACCCAAGCCTTCTCCTGCCAATCCGGGGCACGGGACCCAGCTGCTTCTCTGGGCCCTCCAGACATAAGAGCCTCAGAAGTGCTTATCACAGCCATCCACTCGGGCAGAAAGTCTCCATGAACACTGAGGGCACCCTGAGGTCCTCATTTAGGATACCAGGGACTCTGCCATGACCCCACTCAACTCACTTGTCTATGCAGGCTGATGAATTTCCGTGGGTCCCCGTCAGCCCAGGGAGGGAGTTGCACGTCCCCCAGTGCTGTGCCGTCCTGCATGCAGCCTGAATGGGGTGAGAAAGAGCAAGGCTTTGGATACATGGGAGCCCAAACTGGGCTAGGAACCAAGGAGTGTAAATACTGAGCTGTCTAGTACTACGATTCTTGCATAGACCACACTGCTTCCTGCCTCCTCTGTGGGGAGTGACCCCACCCTTTCTGCCTGGAATATTCCTACTGGGGTTCTAAGCCTTCCACCCCTTCAGGCTTCCATAAGACCCTACTTGCTTCCAGGTAGTGCCCGCGCATAAATGATTATTGTGTCATCATCGTCTGTGCGTCTTCCTCCCCTCTGCTCTAGGCCTTTTCATCCAGGTGCTTTTTATACGGTGCTAAATAAGGAGGTAATAGCAGTAACAATGAAAGCTATCGTATTTTGAGCACCTACCGCTACGCTAGGGCACTATGCTAGGTGCTTGGCACGCATTGTCTTATTGACTCTTCATTCAACTCTATAATTTATGCATTTTCTCTCCACTTTAAAGTTAAGATAGGAGGTTTTCGGAGGGACCTTCCCCAGACACCAAGAAGAGGAGCCTGGCTTCAAGCCCGAGTCTCTCTCCTCCCCATTAGCCACACAACCTTGAGCAAGTTGCTTAACCTCCTGGGGAGTCACTTTCCTACCCATTACCTCCCAGGCTGGTACAAGGATTAGAAAAGAAAATACACATAACATGCTTAGAATAGTTCCACGCATATGATGGTTGCTCAGTAAACACAAGCAAGCTATAGCCTTGCTGAAACCCTCCAGAGCCCTCATAGTGCAACTGGGGTGAAAACGTCCTCTCTCTCTGGCCTGCAGGACTGGCCTGGCCTGGCCCTTCTCATCATTCAGTCTCAGCTCACCTGTCACCTCCTCAGGCAGCTCCTTCCTGGGTACCACAGTAACACAGGGTCTCTAAGTCACCTCAAACCATTTTCCTACCTTCTTTCCTTATAGGACTTCTCCGCATTGAAGAGTATTTAGCTTATTTCTTTGTCTATACTTTCTATCTCCTACCCCTGTCCCCACAAAGAATATAAACACCTTCAGGGCAATCCGCCCCAGGACACCCACTAAATCCTCAGTGTCTAAAACGTGCCTGAATGCAGTATGTGCTTAATAGCCACTTGGTTTCCTGACTTCCCTGAGGACACAGGGTCCCTGTTGTGCAGGTCATTTCTGCTGCTGAGCACCTCCCTTTCGGCAGAGAGCCAGCCTCCACCTCCAAGGAGGGCTGGTGCCTCCCACCAGCGGCCCCCTCACCTCAGGTCGGCTGGGACCCCTCCTCTCAGCTTCCACCGTCCCTGATTTACTCCTTTCGTGGATCTCATCACATCTTGTGGGAACTACCCTTTACATTTGTCAGGTTCTCATCCCTGATGCATGTGAAGCATCTGAGAATCTGAACACTGCCGAGGCCACCAAGTTCCACGGGCTCAGACTCGACAGGCCTGGGCCTGGGCATGTTCTGAATGCTCCACTGGTATTCAGTCTGCAGACCACTGCACCAGAGGTGGGTGCTCGAGTCAAGGGCTGGGTCTGCTCCCTTGTGCTCCCCTGGGCCCGCACCTGGTCTGGCTCAAGGTGCAGGCCCACATGCGCTGTCTGGAGGAAGAAGGAGGGCCCTGAGGAAGGGGAGCTCTGGGGCACCAGGTGTCTGCTGGCACTGGTTCACAAGTGCCCTCCTCAGGGTGGGTGAGTCCATCCCGCACCTCTGGGTGGGGAGGGCCACACCCTGCTGGGGGTTCTGACCACACACCCCCTCCACAAGCCACCCTGATGTTTACAGTGGAGGCTCCCAAGGCACATGTAGTCACCAGGGGACCTGCCCACTGGGGCTTCCTGAAGTTTTCGTCCCTCCTCTAAAGCAACAGGTAAAAAAGCATGGCTCACCCTGGAGTGGGGCCTGGAGGGCAGGAAAGAGAAGGAACCACCAAGGGTGCCCATACCACTGCCCATGGACACCCTAGCAGTCTGTGCTGGGAGGTGCAGGATCTCTGTTCACAGGGCCCAGACTAACCCATTTGTGGGACTTGGAGGAAAATGGGGCAGAGAGGGGCTGGGGCTCGCCTGAGGTACACAGCAGGGAAGGGCCAGGCCTGGCTATCAGCAAGGGCTCCTGCCCCCTGCTCGCTGCCTCACTGCAGACTGAGGCCTGGGGACTCTCGGCAGGAGGTCGTGGGTAGGACCGTGGCTTGGTGGTCCTGCAGCCCTGGGGCTGTGTCCTTCCTCAGCTCCCACCTCCTTGTCAGGTGCCGCCACCCAGTGGAGGCCTCACGGCAATCTGCCCACCATATCGGTCTGGCGAGGGCCTGTGTGTTTAGCTGCTCGGCAAAGACACTGATCTCATGACCCACGAGCTGCCCGGCCCCTGCAGCCTCTCCCCGGCTCTACTCACCAAACTCCACGGCGTTGCAGTTGGTCAGAAACTCGGGCAGGTAGAAGAACTCCGGGGTCAGCTCCCTGACGTCACTCATGTTCTCCCTGGAGGCTGACTCCCATGCTTTCTTCATGCTGTGGAACATTCTATCCGCCACATCAAAGCTTCCACCCTAAGCAGAAAAGGGGCGACATGATCAGCCGCATGTGGTGAGAACTCGGGGTGCACAGGCGTCACTAGTGTGGGCCCCCTTCGTCCACTCTGTCCCCGAGGAACGGGTTTCGCCATTAGAACCTTTCGATCACCCACACGCACACGTGCGTGAGTCAGTCCATGCATGCGTGTGATGGTTTCTTCAGGCATCTATCCCCTCAATCACTCTCTGGAACCCTACAACAGGAGCTTCCATGGAGAGTGCGTGATCCACTGTGATAAAGGGAGCAATGTCTTCCCAGCTTGAAAACTGGAGTTCAGATCAGAGACAGGAAACCACAGTCATGCATCTGATCATCTCCCATATGTGCCGAGGGTCAGCTCTGAATCAGGCATAAAGACAGGATACAAAGGACCAGCTACAGGATGAGGAGTCGGTCAGGCATCCTACGTGTGGGAAAATTTCCTGGAGAAGTCGACCCCTGGTGAATCTGCGAGCCTAGTGACAGAGAAAACGTCCATGTTCTGAGCAGAGGGAAAGACCCTGCGAGGAAAGCAGGTCAGGCCAGGGCCCTGGTGGCACAGAACATAGCAGCCTTGACAAGCGAGAACAGGTCTGAGGATGGAGAACTGGAGGCATATGGTGCTGCCTGCAGCTCCCAGCAAGGCCAGCCTCGTTTCCAAGGCCCATTTCCACAGGTGGCTCGATGCAGTCCCGAGCCTGGCAACGGGGATTGGACCAATTTAGACTTCAGGCAAATTCTTCCTTTGGATTCTCTGCTCCTCTCATCTGAATTGTCAAATCTCTTCAGTTGACGCTACCCTTATTCATCAGGTGATCTTGAGGGTTGGGAGGAGGCAGAGAGGTGCCCGTTGGAGAACTGAAGACGCTATAGGCAGAGGGACTTCAGAAAAGAGTTTCTGAAACTGGGATATGGGTCTGTCTGCTTAGGTTTAGGGACGCCCAAGGGACACCTCTTCCCTGGAATTCAATAGTTCACTTGTCCCCATAGAAACCGGGCCTTTTTTGTACAGCCAGAACTTGCCTTCTTTCTGCCACCCTCTGCAGAATGCACATGTGGCCCCAAGAACAAAGGCGGAGAACCCAGAATGCCAGCACCTCCTCTGCCCCACCAGCTCCCTTCAATCTTCAGGGGCCCGAGTTTTCCCATCGGCAGCAGCGGATGAAGGGTAAAGAATACGCGAGCACTTCACACACGCAGAGATACTCTCTCTTTGTCCTCACAGAAGGTGCATCAGGAAGGAATTGGTATTTCCATTTTGCAGGCCAGAAAACTGAGGCTTCTCAAAGTTTATTAATTTTTCCAAAAGAAATGGATGGCAGAGCTGGGGTCAAAACCCACGGATGCAACTCCAAAGGGCATGCTTTGCCCTCATGCCGGTTACCGGGGGGAATCCTGGACCTGGGGCATATGATCTGTTATGTGTGGCCAAGGGGACTCAGCTCTTTCTGAGAAGGAAGAACCTGCCACACACCTGAGGGAGGCCACACCAGGGCATCCTGGCAGGCTGGTCAATTTTCTGAGTCAGATGTGAGGATCCAGTGAAACCCATGAGTCATCCTCTGCACAGGGTCAGGGACACCAAGAAACCCAGTAACCCCTGGGTTTGCAACCAAACACAGTTCTTGCTCTGCTTAAAGATGTGGCTTTTCTCCAAGATGGCTTTGCTCTTGGTTAAAATTAGGGGATGCCGCCCACCATCAGATTCAAATTGAAAGGGAAACAAAATGAGGGGGAGTGATTCTAAATAAATCTGCCCCTAACGAGTCGCTCATTGAAATGTATTAGGAGCTTCGCATATTTAATCTGCAGCCGACGCCTTATGTCTGCGGGAGATTGATGCCTTCTCGTCGTCCTGCTTTCCCTTTGCAGCTTTTATGAGTGCTGATGGTAATCTCCTGAGAAACAATATGATTTGGTAATAAAAAGATTACCTGTATTAAATAAAAATAATATATACATAGGAAATATTGTTAGTGCTACAAATCTGGTTAAAGATATTACCACAAAGAAAAATGTTATTTTTTTCACAGCTGCCTAATATATTTTAGCAAAAGTAATATCTTTAAAACTTAAGCCTGTATTATTTATAAAGGAAGCAATAACTGATTTTCCTATTTCCTATATTAATAAACGTATTTGCATACATTTGTTTCAAAATTAATGGGTTTGCTCACTTCTGCAATACAAAAGAAATGCCAAATTCCCTGGAAGGAAAAGTGGAGCTGCTTTGTAACTCGTATTGTGAGTCTGTGGGCTGACGCAAACTCTGGTGGCTCCCAGCGAGAAATCCCACCAGGACTTGATTCTCCGGAAAGGAAGGAAGGAGGAAAAGAAGAGATGATAGAAGAAAGAAAGGAAGAGAAGGAGGGAGGCAGAGAAGCACAATCAGGGTTTGCAGAGTATCTCTATAAGGAAAGTCTGAAACAAAATAAAGCAACAACAAAACTAGGTCTAGAGGTTGGATGGAAACGAAGTGACCAGAGAGAATTACTGGGCCAAGATCTGCTCGTAAATCGATTCCGCCGATACTCGTGAATATCAAGAGTAATGAATCCTACATGTATCCAAACAGACCGAAAAAAGTAATAGCAAGGCCACTGTTATCAACAAAGGAGCTACCTCTTACTGGCAGAAGACTTTTCCCAGGTGACATTAAAGCCAAAAGACAAGGCAGCTAAGTCTGCAGGTTTCTGAAGCAAAAGGTAACAGTCCTCAGATTTTAGGCACAGCTGACATCACTCGTATGTAAAGACACCAGAAAGATATTCTGAATATTGAAGGGCTCATAAATAATACAATCCTAGATATCTTTCCTCAAAATCCTTTAAGAGGTGCTCAATTTTACTAAGAGGTGAATCAAAATTAAAAGCAAAATAATGAGGGAAGAAGTGGCCAACAAGGACTGTTGCTGAAGATTGACACGAGTTAAAATCAGAGTCAAGCTCATGGATTATGGTGCATTGATTAAAACTGGTAACACCTTGAAAGGAGTTTCTATATCTAAGGTGTTATTCCTTTTGCACAAGGACACAGAGTCTATGTGCACCTGTGTCCCTGGATAGGCATTTCGGTGGTAACACTCTTAAACCCCTCTCCAACAGGGGAGGCAAACTATGTTGAAAAAAAATTCAGTTCTTGACCCACACCCACAGGGAGTCCAGTAACTGCATGTGCTCCAGGACACTTAACACAGATGTTTTGATAACATGTGCTGGAAAGTCTATTCCTCCTCCAGTGGGACTGACCCAAATCAACACACCACCACACCTAATAACGCGACTGGTTTTATGAGCAGCCTGATGACCCCTTCTCATATCCTTTCCAGTGATTTAAAAGTATCCCATGTAAATAATTCACTTACAGGACCCTGTCAGTACATCAGTTGACCTAAGCGGCTGTTGCTTGTCCATCAAAGAGGCAGCATGCAGGGCGAGCAGAGAGCATCGTAGCTTTAAAACCAAGAGGACTTGGGAGGGCATTTCAGCGCCACTTGCAGCATGGACGCCGGGAAGTCTCTTAGTCCCTTTAATGTCCCATGCCTTCCTCTGCAAACTTTGGATGACTGCTGTGGGTGTGAACAATGTAATGTGTGTGAATGCGCGTGCATGTGAGAGAGTGTGGGTGAGCGTGCGTGTGTGTGATGTCAAAGCTGGAGCCAGGCACACGGGAAGAGGTACTGAATGAGCCCAGCAGCTGCCTCCCTCCCCTTCGCAGACCAGGACCTCGGGAGCGACCCTAGGCTTGGGCCCTGATCTCAGCGTGCATGGGGAAGGTAACTATGGGCCCAAAAGAAGAAAAAGAAGGATGTGGAAGTTATTAGAAGTAGAAGGGAGGTACGAGGGGAAGTGAGGAGGCGCAGGGTCCTGGGATGGGGCAGGAGGGAAGTAGCGTGTGGGTGGTCAGGGCAGTTTTTTTTTTTTTAAACATCTTTATTGGAGTATAATTGCTTTACAATGGTGTGTTAGTTTCTGCTTTATAACAAAGTGAATCAGTTATACATATACATATGTTCCCATATCTCTTTCCTCTTGCGTCTCCCTCCCACCCACCCTCCCTATCCCACCCCTCTAGGTGGTCATAAAGCACCGAGCTGATCTCCCAGTGCTATGTGGCTGCTTCCCACTAGCTATCTATTTTACGTTTCATAGTGTATATATGTCCATGCCACTCTCTCACTTTTTCCCAGCTTACCCTTCCCCCTCCCCATATCCTCAAGTCCATGCTCTAGTAGGTCTGTGTCTTTATTCCCATCTTACCCCTAGGTTCTTCAGGGCAGTTTTGAGGCAACACCACCACCAAGGAAGTAAAGGGGCCAGTGCAGGCTTCCTCGGGCTTGGGCGTCCCCCTCAGCGAGCTGCTGGTCCGACGTGGATTTGGGAAGCTGATGCACCAGTTCAGCTGCCTTGTCTGTCTTGCTCTCTCTCCACTGAGGGCGGGCTGACCCCAAGCAGCCGTTAGCTTTCCTTCCTGTAGGATGTGGCCTTTTGAAAAAGGCACTGCCTATGCTGAAGGGAGGAGTGTGCACACCTACGGAGCGCACGGCAACAGCAAATAGTTCTCATGCTGGAGCTCAGCGCTGAGTCTCACTTAGCCCTCATCACCCACTGAGTCAGGGGTCAAAGGAGGAGGAACGGAGGCTCGGGTACTCAACACCACCAGTGAGAAAGTTCTAGCGCCAGGACTTTGTGCCAGGTCTGCCAACTCTGTCATGTGCCTTTTCGAACACTGCCCCCCTTGAGTCAGTGTAATAACAGTTACACCTTTATTATGGACACAACTCCACGCGGGGCTGGAACCCACGGAGCCCCTAAGTGGATGGCCTGTGGTGGGCCAAGTGCTGCCCACGGCCCTTGCTTCTCTCTGCAGTTGGCATATATGTCTTACACAAAACCAGCTGTCTCACCTCAAGTGGCACAGAAAACCCTTCCCCACTGCTGGTAACAGCTGACTTCACACGGGCTGTGACTTAACACAGCACTTGATTTCAGTTTCTTATTCAATACAGCAGCAGCAGAACTGTGCCCTCGCTGGGGCGCTGGCTGCCTTGCTCTGCCCCGCCTAGGCTGGGTCCCAGCTCAGGCCTGAGAGCAACTGGTGCTCTTGCCAGGGTGGAAACAGGGGCCTGGGCCGTGGCCCCAGCCTGGTGTGGCCTCCGGTTGCTCAACTGACTGAAGGCTCACAGACACTGGCTCCCAGTAGGCGAGATTCCTGAGGATCACAGCATCCTGGGAGGCAAGCCCCCAGCTCCGCAGACAGTGGTCTCACACCCCAAGGGATGGGGATAACAGAGCACATAACCGACCTGTGCCCGGGTCACACTGCCGGCACGTCCACCTGCTCAGGTCACACTGTCTGTATACCACACTTTCTGGACTGTAAGAGGCTATCATTGTAATAACAGATTTGAGGCAGAAAAACAAACACAGCAACAGTAGAGGTAGACATCAATTCTAAGACCAGCCTTATAAGATTTAAACGTGAAGAGAATAAAGGAAACCGTATACCTAGGAATTGGAATATGTCACACTGCAATTCTTAGGCTGTCCACGCCCCTCTGCACCGTGCCCTGTGGACAGGCCACGGCCCAAAGAAGGCTGTACCCGCGTTCAGACCACACGGGGTGAACTCACAGGCACCATCTCTCCACACCAAGGCCATCCCAGCTGAGCCGCGGAGTGAGCATGTCACTCTGGATTAGTCACGTAATAGCCAAGAGGCAGTTTGTTTAATACAGAACGGAAGAGCACGCACGTCCTTATGCTGACTCTTATAGGTACACCAGCTCTGGAAATACTGGACATTCGCACGTCCCTGCTCTCAGATAAGTGAGAAAGGCCTCGCTGCCTGGCTTCTGCACCTCTCCACCTTTCCTATTCTTCTCCACTCCATGATCCAGGCTGGGGTTGGGGGCTGGAAGTCTTGGGCTGCTGAGAATGTAGTGAGGCTCCTTTCCTTGTCACCACACAGGGTGTGAAGCAAAGGTCTCTTGAGAAGAAATGAGTCTGCCTCCGAGGAGGCAGAGTGGGATGGAGGGAAAAGCCTGACTCCAGGAAGATGCCAGAATGTTCCTAAGGAGGTCTGCACAGGCCCCCGGACTCCCAAAGGGGAGGCAAGCACATTCCTCCCAGATGTAACTGTTGTACACATTCCCCTGAGACTAAAATTCATCTTTTATGCTAAGGGAAAAGCGGAAGACGGCTGGTTCTTCTGCTCGTCCCAAAGGCTTGGACCAGTTGTGACCCACTAGAAGAGGCAGCTAAAAGTAGGAAGGCAGAACCAATTCAGAAGCACCGTGGAGATTTCAACTCGGACGAGCCAATGTGCCACTGATAGATTTGAACCCAGAAAAACCAGGAGTCGCATCAGACTTCAGCAAGGGAGTCAAAAGAACTCAAGCTAATATGACTGCATTTGTGACACACAAAAGAAGATAAAAGTGCCTTTGACCATCTCACGCTGGTTTAAACTATCTCAAACCAGTTTGGGCTGGTCACCATTGGACCAACCTGGCTAAGAAAAGCTCCGACCCGTTGTGACTAGCTTCAAAGTGGCCTTAACCCGACAGGTTTGCAGCACACCTGTCTCATCCGGCTCATGCCATTTGGAATGCTCTGAGGCGGTCCACACTGTCTTGAATTACTTTAAACCAAAGAGGAGCCGCTTGCACCAGTCCAAGCCTGCTCAGAAGAGATCTGGCTGATGGCGGGAGGAAGGAGGGAAGAACAATGACTGATAACCTTCGCAGCATCAGCCCTGAGCTAGGGGCTTTACCCACATTTCCTCATTTAATTTCAACGGCCCGGTGAGATGTGTGTAATTAACCCTCATTTCCAGAGTACAATAACGTGGAGAACATTTTGTGTCTATTAAGTGGTAGAGCTGGGATGGAAATCTCACAGTTTGCGGTTTCTATTTCAGTCTGCCTCCTCGTTCGTAACAGAGAGGACCCTTAGTAACAGGTAGAGATGGGGCTATAATTCGTGAGACTGAAGGGGCAAGAGAAAACTTTTCAAGCGCCCAGAATACCCTGGATGGGAAACCGTCACGGGAGGCGTCACCATCGTCGTCATCGGGATTGTCACTCCTTGTGGACTGATGCGGAACAGCTGGACGGGATGCCTGGCATGGGGCACAGCTCAGGGGCCGTTTGTTCTCCAAACCAAACTCACTTAAAATGCTTGTTGCCTGAGAAAGGCTCCGGGGAAGCACACTTGTTATTTTTGAGTGAATTTCCAGGGACAGGGGTTATAGAATGTCTAGATGATCCATGCCTTCAAGGAGAGAGAGGACTGCGCCAAGAATCAGAAAACGGGAGGGATTTTGCTCCTAACTGGAGACAGCACCTTGACCTTGCCTACCCGTTCCTGCCCAGGGCTCAGGAGATGGCTTCAGTGCTGACCCAGAATGGCCTTTGGTGTTGGGGTCAAGGTCATCTGAGTGACCATAAGGAGCGACCTTGCTGGTGAAGTCAGACCAAAACACACAATTCCTGGGACACTCATGTTCTTCCTTTGGTGACGCTTGGCTGTCAGGGTGAGTCCCTGCAAGTTGAGCAGCCTGTTAGCCCACTGTGGTCGTGCCTTCCTCTCCGCAGGAACCTTGCAAGGCCTCAATCAAGACAGGCCCTAACCTTGGGCCCCGTGCTGTGCTCGCTTTGGAGTTGGCTGAGCCAGCTGTCTGCAGCTGGGCTACCCAACGGCTCTCTCTAGTCAAAACCTGTGCCCCTGAATAACCCTGAAGCAAGATTACAGTGATACAGTCAGGGGAAAAGAGAGAAAACAACTTATCAGCCGCCCAGGAGGGACTCTGTCCCAGCAACCCCATGTGCCTTGGACACCGCCATCCACTGAGGGTCAGCCTCGCCTACTTTCACCTTGTATTGGGCTGCCAGACGAAACACAGGATGCCCAGGTACATCTCAATTTCAGAGAAACAACAAATAACTTTTTATTGTTTATCTGAAATTCAGATTTACCTGGGCATGCTGTATTTTTCTTTGTGGAATCTGGTGACCCTAAGCCGGCATGATGGTCAGTTAGTTCATGGGTAGGCAAATTGGTTAGTTTCTTTCTCTAGTGTAGCTGTTCACTTCAGTATTAAAATATTTTGTTTGTACTTTTAAGCCTTCAGGCTTGTACTTAGCATAGCTTTATGCATGCTGATGTCACAAGTGATATTCTTTTCATTCTTCCTTCGTGTTTATTTTTCTAGGCTTTGACCACCTACCTTCAAGGAAGTCATCAAGCTTCCTGTTTTTCCTTTTCCACTAAAACCTATTTATGTTAAGTATTTTTTTCCTCATATCTCATTCCTTAGTTTGTAGAGCCTTTTTGCAAGACTGCTGGGCAGACATGCAGGTGTATCTGTGAAGAGCAGCTTGCCTCGGCTGGGTGGCCCGGAATCCTGGAGCCACAGGGTCAAGTGGGAATCGCTGGCTCAAGACTGGATTTCTAGCGGGGCGGGGGGGGGGGGGGGCTGCCTCGTCCAAGCCTACCTCTTAATCTTTGGGAGATAGCTTTGTGTGTGCGCGCGCGCGCGCGTGTGTGTGTGTGGGGGGGGGGGCTGCCTCGTCCAAGCCTACCTCTTAATCTTTGGGAGATAGCTTTGTGTGTGCGCGCGCGCGCGCACGTGTGTGTGTGTGTGTGTGTGTGTAGGGGAGCAGGGAAGCTCACCTGCAGAGAGCAGAAGGCCTGGGTGAAGGGAGGCATCCGGACCAGGTAGGAGGCAACAATGATGGCCGAGGAGTAGTGAGTGCAGTAGTGGCACTGGACGGTCATGTCTCCTGCAATGAAAAGGACATGCCTGGGGTGGCGTCCCCACCCGTGGGGCAGGCAGGAGACACGCAGGCTATCTCGAGAACAGCCAACATGAGCCCTGCTTAAGAGAGCTCCCGCAGGCACTGGAGCCTAAGCGTTCCGCACACAAAACTCAGTATAATTTGGCCAACAGCCAAATTTTCACCAGGGGTGAAAGGCACATTCAAGACCCTCAGCTGCACTGGCCAGGCCCCCAGGGGTCTGCCCTCAGGAAGGTGGCAGAGCCAGGCCATGAGGAGGCTGTGCTGAGGACCCACGGAGAGGCAGAGCTCTGCTCTTCTGACTCAGGGCACCGAGAGAGCCCTCAGGTGCCTACAGTCCCCTCAGCAGCACTCTCTCCTGGCCTCTTTTAGAATAAAAGTCCCCGTGTGAGGAAGGGGGGCTTGTTAATGCAGGGACACCCCCGGATGAGTGAGAACTCAGGTATCCTCATTCTCAGAGGGGCCTGGATGGCAGAGGCATAAACTCCCCCGTTTTGCTCCATCCAGGGTATGACGGAGCTGGAATGCTGAGGCAGAGACAGTGTCCTGGCCGGGCCATTCCAGCCATGCTGCTACTCGTGGACCTCGTGTGTGCTGTGTGTTCCCCGTCACACCCTCCCTGAGTCCACACAGCCACCCTACGAGTCAGAGCTATTCATTATCCCCGTTTCACCAGTGAGGAAGCCAGAGCGAGTCAGAGACTCGCTTCCATCGCCAGCGAGTGGCAGAGCTGGCTGGCGGCATGGGCTCCTCCAAACGTCGGCTCTGCCACCTCGCCGCAGCGCCGCACCCGGCCCTCAGCCCTCCCGGTGCTGTGCGAGTTCTCTAAATCAGAGGTGTTTGGGAGGTTGCTGGAGGTACTTGTGCAAGGGCCCAAACTCAACGTGTGACCCCAATGCACACCCAGGTTAGTATGGGAGAGAATGGTACCAAAGTGGGCTCTGCCTGGGACACAGCTGGGGAGAGCGGATGCTCCTCTGGCCTGCCTCTCTGGGAAGGATCCAGCAGCGCCTGGTGGAGCCAGAGGAACAGCACCTGGGGGCAGGTGGCGGGGACTGAGATGGGTCATATAGGTCGAACTTTAGCCTCAGGAGGAGATAAGCAGGGCAAGGAGGGCCTGCCCGCCCCTCCCATCTCCTCCCATCTCCCCCAACAAGTCTGAGTGCCAGCCCGGCACAGAGTGGGGACCCTGGGCAGAGGCCAGGGGCCTCCAGGGTGGTGTGGGATGCAGAGGAGCTCCTCGGCCTGCTGAGAACCTGCTCACCAAAGGCAGGGCCTCGGGGCCGAGTGAGCCTTCTGAAATGTGCCGCCTCTGGTTCTTGAGGTAAGCTTACATGGTTCGTGGCTGGATGTTCCTTATTGTAGTAGTGCTATGTTTATTTCAAAGTGTTTGAGAAAACCAATACAGCGGACATCAAATATATGATAGAAAATTTTCTCTTTAAAATACATCCATTGAAGTTTAAGAAGGGAATAGATCTAAAGAAAAACAGTAAGGCACTAAGAGGACAGCTGGCATGTGAAGGTGGCAAAAAATTGTAAAGGGGATGTGCAGATGAACAGCACTTGGGAGTTGGGTTCTAGAGCCAGACGAATGCAGGATCTGCCATTGAGAGGCTATCACCTTGAGTGAGCTGCTTAAACTGAGTTCCAATTTCCTTCTCTTTAAAAAGGACCATTGTGTGTATGAACGCAGGCTGGCCTGCACCTGGCATACGGAAGTGCTGAACGGATGTCACTTCCTTGCCTTTGCCTGCCTCTGGGAATGGAGGTGTTAGCTCTCAGCACCATAGTTCTCAGTCCTGATTTCATGTTGGAATCACTCAGGCTGCACCCCACCGTGACTTATTCAAATCAGAATTTCTAGAGGTGAGGCCTAGACATCAGTATTTTTAACAAGCTCCCCAGGTAATTCTCACATGCAGCCAGGGTGCAGACCACTGAATTCGAGGGCTCTCTATCCAAATGTAATTGTCTGTAGGCTAGATGACACCCAAATCGTTATAAACTTTCACTGCAAGGCATTCAGATGAAGAGCATTGCAGAAAAAAATCAAGCTGGGATCTACCCACCTTCAGTCTTCTCAACTTCTTTAAACCTCTGGATGAATTTCAGCTTCCTTTCCTTGGTCTGAGCCCCCATGGGCTTCGAAAGATCCCGGAAAGTCTTGGGATTCATCAAGTTCAATGTCTAGAAGGCAGATGTGCAACCGGAGTTAACTCCCCTGCACCCTCTTGTGCCCCAGCGAGACTGCCGGAGCCGCGCTCTTTAGTTTTATGGTTCTCTTTATTGGTTCATTGCCGTTTGGTCTGACCCCCTCCTCTGGTGATTAGCAGGCCTGGTAGGGTTTTATGGCCCCACAACCAGTGATCCACAAAGACTTAATAAGGGAGAGATAGAAAATGAGAGGAGGGGAAGATTGAGTTCACACTGAACTGTTCCAAGTTGACCCAAATCAGAACATAGCCACCAGTTACCCAGGAGACTTTCAAAAGAATTCCTGTTGTCAATGGACACTTGGCTCCTGCCCTCACAGAGCAGTTTGCTTCCATAGTTCAGGGTTCTTGCTTAGAATCACACTGATTTTCTAGGAATTTAGAAGTCATCCGTTTGCGGAGGAAATGAGAGCAAGGGCCTCGGGTTTCTGAAGGCGCACTCCCTTCCGGGTGATGAAAGCAGTAATGGCGACCCTTCCCCTACCCTTGGAATACACAATGGTGGAACCCTGAAGAGTTTTCAGGGCTGGGCGTCCTTGGGGTTTGCATGTCCTTTATAGAGGAGGTGTTTCTTTACACCCCTCCTCCTTTCCACTAGCAGTGAATCACCACAGTTCTCCTGGGGAGGCAGGGTCTGCCACCATCCCTCACCTGTCACAGCCAGGTGCGGGTGGCAGTGAAGCGGGCACTCCCGAGACCCCCGCGAGTCATGGCACTGTGGAGACCCCACACAGCTACAGCTGACTTTGCCAGGGCAGAATGGGGCTTCATAGTTGCCAGATCTCTGGATTCGCCAAAAGATATTGGAAACCCAGCTTTTTAGGAGAAATCTCCCAATTTTTGAACACTGTTAAGTAATCAAAATTTTAATACAGGGTATGGGTTAAATAAAAGGGCCTGGCGACCCCCCACTTAGCAACATGTGAGTTGAAGCTGGGACTGGCAAGTTTCGGTTTTGAAATACCTGGGCCTCAGACGATCACTAGTGCAATAAGCAGCAACGTGTGGCTGGTGAGAAAACGTTTGCTGTGTTAAGTGTCTTACGTGCGGATGGGAGCTCACAAAAAACTGAGGTCCCTTTTCCAAATTCTGGGGGTCAGCCATCTAAACAGCTCGAGGCAGGACTGGCTAGGCTGATCTGAAGCAGGACCCAGACACCTTCTGCCCTGTACATACACAGCCCAACACGCCTCCTGATGTCCAGATCCTAGGTGGTCAGGACACTGCTCCACAGCCTGCTCGTCCCCCACTGACGTCACCTCGGTCCAGCTGCATCAGCTTTCCCGCTCCTCCCTCCCCTGCCTGCTGAGGTCCTGGGACAGAGGTCAGAACAGCAGATGATCTGGTGTTGCCACTGACCTCCCTTATGGCTACATGTCCCAGTCTAGATGCGGGGTGATGTCCACATACCATCATCTCAGTTACTGAAGTCAGGTTACGGGGGAGGAGTTTGTTCTTGCTGGGTCTGTGTATCTGTCTCTCTCTTGCTCTCTCCTCTTCTCTCTCACCCTCCCTCCCTCTCTCTCTCTCTCTCTCTACATGTTGGTTCTAGGAACACATTTCATGGCCCTCTTCACTTGATGGACCAGTGTTGGTCCATGGCAGTATCTCAGCAGATGAGTATCTCTTGCCTTCATGGTAGTGAGTGAGCCAGGAAGTCCTTGGGGGCGTATGTTAACTACTGTCCTAGTCATGTGGGTCATCCCCCAAGTGGGGCTGGGACAGGGAACCAGGCAGCCAGACTCCAGAGGCCTCTTCCCAGGTGAGGGGCTGAGACCAGAGCAGCCCTCAGACCCAAGTGGACTGAACAGTGTCTCAGAGGCTCCGCGTGACCTCGGGTGCTCTGGTCGTCAGGGTCAGAAAGCCACAGGACACTGCAGAGCACCCACGTGAACACATACCTGCGAGGTATAGTCAGCCAGGACCCAGGGAAACACTGGATACTGCATGTAGTCGTTGTAGGTCCTCCCGGCCAGGGTGTTGAGGTGCATGAGATACTCGAAATTGCTCATGTCCCTTTTCTGCAGAAGAGTCAAAGAGGGGATAAACCCAACACAGTTGGCCTCCTCCTGAGGCCCATGTGGGTCTAACTCCCAGGCTTGCACAGGAAACCTCATCGTGTAGGTGGGAGCAGGCAGCGTGCACCTGCGCCATTCCCCGTGCACCTTGTGCTTGGAACTGGCCCAACTTGGGGAGGCCACGCTAATTCCAATATGAGCTGAAGCAAATTTAGTCAGGAAGCAAAGTCAGCCAGGAAAAAAAAAAAATACAACTCAGCAGTCCAAGCCACGGCTAAAGCATTCTTCTGTGTCACTGTTGGGTGATACTCAAAAGCGGATTAAAATAATAGCACAAATGCTGGGTAAACTTACTGCTGACCTCTTTATGATTGAAAACATAAGCTGGGGGGAATTTGCAGTCACCGGGAAAGAGGCCCTCACCAGCAGGCTGAACGGTCTGTCTTCCTCTGGGACTTCAGGAACTCTCTTTCCCCTGACTGTGCGTGTTTGGAAAACACTCACTTTTGGGCCCTCTGCTTAAAGTTGTCACAGGTGGAGACAGGGACTGCATGTTGGAAAAATTCATCAAGGCCAACTGGTGACCGAGCCGCCAGTGCAGCCATCGTCTCTGATGGGACCTGCATGCTGCACTCTCCCCTTTCCTTGGCCTGATCCTTGGGAAAGGATTTTGGACCTGAGTGACCGAGAGCTCCTTTCCTGTTGCTATGTGATCCGTAAGGCTAGCTCTCTTGGGGTCCTTTCCTTCCACTGAGAACCCAAGGCTGAATGTCAGCTCATCCAGTCTGGGAGCCACGTGTGACTTCCCAGGACAAGAAGTGAATGCTGTGCCTTCCTGAGTTGTGTGTTCATTTATACACATACACCTTCACTGATGGAGCGTGTGTGTGTGTGTGTGTGTGTGTGTGTGTGTGTGTGTGTGTGTGTGTGTGTATACAGGGTTTGTGTACACATACACACACACTCTCTCTCTCTCTCTCTCTCTCACTCCCCAGCTCTGACTCAAGAATCGCCTTTAATCAGTGAGATCTTTTCAGGGAAATACTTGGGACATTTTAACAAATTAAAAAAACAAGATCCTGGGACCTCCCTGGTGGTCCAGTGGTTAAAACTCCACCTTCCAATGCTGGGGGTGCTGGTTTGATTCCTGGTCAGGGAACTAAGATCCCACACGCCGCGTGGTGTGGCCGAGAAAAATAAAGAATAAAATAAAGAGCAATAAAATGAAAACAAAACAAAACAAAAACAAGATCCCTCCTGATCCATCCACATGCTTTCTCTCTTCATCCTGGGGGCCTGAGCTATTTGCTGATTTGCATTCCCAGAGCGTTTCCTCGGACCCAGAGTCCTCTGAGGGGTCACTTACCTGCCATTTCTGCAGCATGGTCCTGTCGGAGCCGGGGTATCTCCTGTGGGACAGAAAATGATGGGTGTGACCAAATATCTCAAGGCATGAATGAGGGAAGAGGTGGAACTTTCTGGGGCATTGTAGCGCCAGGGCACCCAGGAGAATCACAGACTTCCCAGGGCAGCAAGATTATTTCCCAAGCTCTCCCTGCCCCCTCGCTGCCCTACTGAAGGCTGGGTTCTTGCCATCCCTGTTGCTCTTAATGCAATGGCAGAATGCGCTGCTGCCTGAGGCGCGGCCCTGAGGAGTCCCAGGGCCGTGCAGAAGCAGGCTTGGGTGCCTCACGCTCCACACTGGGCTTTCACAGCCACATCTTGGTCTTCTTTGCCCATGTGCACAACATGCATGTGAATACATGTCACATGTGAATATATGTGTGTGGTTAAGAAAGGCAAACAATATGGAAGGTCATGAAATATAAAAATAATAGTCTACAGGGCTTCCCTGGTGGCGCAGTGGTTGAGAGTCCGTCTGCCGATGCAGGGGACACAGGTTCGTGCCCCGGTCCGGGAAGATCCCACATGCCGTGGAGCGGCTGGGCCCGTGAGCCGTGGCCGCTGAGCCTGCGCGTCCGGAGCCTGTGCTCCGCAACGGGAGAGGCCACAACAGTGAGAGGCCCGTGTACCGCAAAAAAAAAAAAAAAAAAAAAAGTCTACAAACCACTGCTCCCACTCAGGAAGTATCCACAGTTAATCTCCAGGAGCGTTTTAGCCACATACCAGTCTATATGCTCAAGTGGTTTTTAAACAAATGTTTTTGGTATGTGGGATCATCTTATCTGCGCGAGTCTCCTCCCGGCTTCCTTGGCCTGACGGCACGGTGGAGGCGGCCCACATTGCCCTGTGGCCACAACAGCAGGACACCCTCGTACAGATGGATGGGAACTCGTGGCAGCCTCCCCCGTGCTGGGCTTTGTCCTCACAAATGATGTTTCTGTGATCATCTTCGGACATAAATCTCTGTGACTTATGAGACTTACATCTCATGATGATTTCATGCCTTGAATCTTTGCGAGTGTAACCATGAGATACATTCCTGGCAATGGTACTACTAGGTTAAAAACTATGAGAATTTTCAAGTGTGCTACATATTGCCAAACTGTCCTCTTAAGAGGCTGTACCGATTTATGTTTCCACAAATACAATTAAGAAACACAATTCAAACCAAAGAAACACCATTTTTGACCCATGTGGTAGGGGAGAATGTAAAAGTGTAACAGGATGCAGTGCTGGGGAGGGCGTGGGAAGGAACCTTCTCCATGTGAAATGCCCCTTCCGCTCAGCAGGAATTTGCAGGGCCCAGTTCCTCGGCCTCTGAGGTCACTTGGTTCCTTTTCTAGCTGTGTTTTCTTTCCCCCTCTGTCTCCCTGAGACTCCCCTTCTACTCCCCAAACCAGGTTCTTGTTCAGGCTGTTCCACTGAACCAAACCAAGTCCTGCGTCTCTCCAGCCATGCCCTCTGCCTCAGTCCTGCTCAGGAACCCACAGACCCCGCCCCCACATGCATCCCACCGGGACGTTCCACCCACGGGGACGGCACCAGGGTGCTTCAGGCATTCGTGTGGACAAGGCCTGGCTCCCTGAGAGCCCCAGCAGGGGCAGCGACTCTTCATCTTCCCGTCACAGCAGTGCTGTCACATCATCTGTTCCGGGCTCCCCACCCTTCCTCATTCAATACTTTCCTTGGCAGACTTCCCATAAACAGAAAGCAACTCCCTGGCTGGGATTCACCTCTTCCCCCCAGTAGAGAAATCATCCTTTTGGGCCGTTTTATTCAGGCAGACAGTAACAACAGCAAACAGGCAAAAGCATGGTCCCATTTACTGCATTAGCTTGCAAAGGCTCAGGTGAAGATCTGGCTTTCCCGCCCTGACTGTGAGCCCGCCACCACCCCAGGTCCAGAAGGCAGACTGCTTTGAACGTTGTGAGTGAGGACGGAGCCCAGGCTGGAGACAGCCAAGTGGACCACCTCGGGAAAGAATGTGTTCTGAGCCTTTCTGAGGATGTGGGGCTGAGCTACAAGGATGTGGAGCTGGTATGGCAAAGCTGCGAATCTTGCTACTTTATTTTAGAAATCTGACAGTGGAAGGGGAATAGGGGAGCAAAAGGTGCCTGCTAAGATCCAGGAAATGAGACAGCCTGTTTTTCTTTTTCATAAAGAGTTCTAGAATTTTATCTGTGGTCTTTTGTGACATTGCCATCCGGCGGAATGGTGTGCGGAAGATAAAGGCAATTTACCATCCCACTGCTCATTTCATCAGCCATGAGCTCCAAGGAAGATCTATCATTTCATTACCATCAGAAAAAAAACGCCATTACCAGCATCTAGACACCTCACCAAAGGTGAGTTCTCTTTGAAAAAAATTTTTAAAAAAATTCATGTTCATCTGAAGGCAATTACAGAACTCCTGGAATGGTTTATGTGAATTTTGTAATATCTGGTGATTAAAGTATTTCTTTAAGAGTTGATACACTGCACTATTCCATTATTACAGTGTAAATTTTATATTAAACAAGGTGCCAGAGATGGCTCTTGGCTTTCTAAAGCCCTTCCAAGGTCCAAGGGAGGCAGCATGGGAAAGACCACTGGTTTGGAGTCACCAGAACCTGGGTTCAAATCCTGCCCCCACCACCTGACTGCTCTGAACTGCTGTTACCTCATCCTTCAAACATGGCTGACCCAGGAGTGCTGGGGAGCAAGTGTAACCACGGGTCTGGAACAGGCTAGCACAGGTGTGGACACAGGGCTCCCTCAATGGGCATAGTTCTAGTTGATGTTGATGCTATCCGAGAGCAGGGCCGATTTTCTTTTTACTCTGGGAGGAAGAAGAGTGTGGTGTAAAAGTGAAGACTTGCTTCTGGTCAAGACCTGCTTTGTTCTGCCAGTACCACTCTGTAAGATCTTAGAATAACTGTGCCACCTGTGAATCAGATCTCCTGCTCTGTCAGCTCAGGGTTTGCCACGGAGTCTATGGGGCAAGAGTCCAGGCCCTTGGGCAACCAGGGATGGTGTGGAGAAGAATGGATGAGTTCAAAGTCACTGAGGACTAGGTAGGTCACTCTGTCTAACCTGAAGGTGGCCTAGCACGGTGGGCCCACAGAGGACATCTTACCAACCTCACTCCCATCCCAAGACAGGTATCTAAACTGCTCTGGATGACTTCCAAAGGTGGGGCACTATCTTCAAGCTGAACTTTGTGTGTGGTCAACCGCTAGGCTGGGTCCAAATTCTTCCCGATTTTCAGAGGTGATTTTTATCTGCGCTGCTTCACTTTAAATCACATCTGTGTCCTTGAACTCCTAGAAGTGGTCTGAAGCGTGAGTGCTGCCGTCACGTGGCCTTGGGGCATTTCCTACTCCTACTTCAGTGCCCATGGCTTGCCTCAGCGTCTTGCCTTTGACTCTGCCCCTTTGGTCCAGCTCCACCTGACTGATACCTCCACTCTACCCTGAGCCTGTCTCCCAGAGTGAGCCAGGGCACAGCCCAGGAACTCACATCTTCCCTAGGGAGTCTGGCAGAGAAGCCTACCAGGGGCCTTCAGAGGGTGGGCTAGTCCAGGCCCAAAGGGTCTCTGCCAAGGAACTCATCTCAGCCCAGGAAGGGGTGGGAGATCTGCCCATCCTCCTCCTCCTCACCTCTGGGACTAGCGGGCTATGGCTAGTCCTTAGGCACTAAGAGAGTAACCTCGCATACATCCAGGGAGGTCCCACAGGGAAACTGGGCCTCCTGAACTGAAGTGGACATGTTTAAAAAGCCTGATGCCTCTCTAAATTCTCCTGTGTCTTTTCTACTTGCAAAACAGTTATGAGGCCATGGTGAAATGGGTTAGTGAGTAACCCATGGGTGTCAAGAAAACACAGACCACAAGGAGAAGAAAATTCACTCATCCTGGCAAACTAGAAACGTGTCTACTAATGGTCTGTGCTGTGCCTCAAGACAGGGCAAGTCCTGGCCAGCATCTTGCCCTGCCTCTTGCCTGGGTGCGCTCTGGAGGAGCATGCTGGGGAAGCAGTCTGTGGGGTGGGCAGAGTTTTCCACGAGGAGCCAAGAGGCTGGTAATAGAAACACACTCCCGCTCCTTTTTCCCTCCTCAGAAGCAAATCTGGGTTTAGCCTAGTTTTCAGACCTAGACTGTAGGTCAACAGAAATCCATTAATAGACAGGCGTTCTTGCAGTTCAGAGATGTCCTCCTGAATTAACAGGATATTGACCTTCTATAATATTTCTATTATAACTTCCTGTCTTTATTTCTTTAACATGTAGAAATTTTGCATACAAACAATAATAATAATTGTCTAATGCACTGGAAACTGCAAAGACTTTTTGTCAATTGTCTAATTTTCACAACGACTCAATGAGATAGCCATGATCTCCATCTTCAGATGTGGAAATGGAGGTGGGGTAAGAGATGGACTGCAGACTAGGGAAGCTCATGAGGGTTTGCTGAAGCCTGGTGCAGGCACCCATGAAAGCCCAGCACACCGGGCTGTGCAGAGCGCTTGCTGGACCACTCCTTGACCCCAGGCCCTGACTCTGAAGACAAGCGCACACAAGCAAATTAATAAAACGACAACAAAAATCTTTGTTCTGGCTGGATTAGAGGGCAGTTACCTGACAAATTGGTAACTTGTGTATATTTGGAGTTAGAAATGAACATGAGCAAAATTACAAAATGATTACTGCACAACCATGCCATAAACCTGATGCTGTCAATGCATGAAAAGTCTGGCAGTTTATATAACACAAAGTTACCTCTAGATGCTGAAACTGAGTGGCTTTAATTTTTATAAGGTTTTACATATCTGTATTTTAAAATGTATTTATCTAAACAAGTGGGACCTAATCAAACTTACAAGCTTTTGCACAGCAAAGGAAACCATGAACAAAACGAAAAGACAACCTACGGAATGGGAGAAAGTATTTGCAAACGATACAATCAAGGGCTTAATTTCCAAAATAGACAAGCACCTCATACAACTGAACAACAGAAAAACAAACAACCCAATGGAAAAATGGGCAGAAGACCTAAATAGACATTTCTCCAAAAAAGAAATACAGATGGCCAATAGGCACATGAAGAGATGCTCAACATTGCTAATTATTAGAGAAATACAAATCAAAACTACAGTGAGGACCCACCTCACACCAGTCAGAATGGCCATCATTAAAAAGTCTACAAATAACAAATGCTGGAGAGGGTGTGGAGAAAAGGGAATCCTCTTACACTGTTGATGGGAATGTAAATTGGTCCAGCCACTATGGAAAATAGTATGGAGGTTCCTCAAAAAACTAAAAACAGAGTTGCCATATGATCCAGCAATCCCACTCCTGGGCATGTACCCAGACAAAATCATAATTCGAAAAGATACATGTACCCCTATGCTCACAGCAGCACTATTTACAATAGCCAAGACAGGGAAACTAAATGTCTACTGACAGATGAATGCATAAAGAAGATGTAGTATATACATACAATGGAATATGACTCAGCCATCAAAAAGGATGAAATAATGCCATTTGCAGCAACATGGATGGACCTACAGATTATCATACTAAGCAAAGTTAGTCAGAAAGAGAAAGACAAATACCCTATGATATCACTTATATGGGGAATCTAAAATGTGATCCAAATCAACATATCTACAAAACAGAAACAGACTCAGATATAGCGAGCAGAGTTGTGGCTGCCAAGGTGGAGGGGGGTAGGGAAGGGAAGGACTGGGAGTCTGGAGTTAGCAGAGGCAAACTATTATATATAGGATGGATAAACAACAAAGTCATACTGTATAGCACGGGAAACTATATTCAATAGTCTGTGACAAACCATAATGGAAAAAAATATGAGAAAGAATATATATGTATAACTGAATCACTTTGCTGTACAGAAGAAATTAACTCAACATTGTAAATCAACTATACTTCAATAAAATTTTTAAAACTTAAAAAAAATTTTTAAAGGTATTTTCCTTGTGTATTTTCTCCCTTAAAGTACTGATTTTATTTTTGCTTATTTGTGTTTTATGACTTTCAGATTACTTATTTTCTAATTTAAATTATGTGTTTTTTGAATATTCTAATTAGAAATGCACTAAGTTGTAGAAGTTCAGGTAACTTTTAATTTTCTAGTTATCTTCATTTGCTCATTAAGTTAAATCCATTTATTGTCTAAATTAAATGATCTACTTTCTTTCATTTTGGATTAAATAGGATGGTGGTGGTGTTCATGTATTTAAAAAATTTTATAGTTAATTATATTTCTAATTTAATGATTTATTATATTTTTTAATTTAAACTTTTTCATTTTGCTTTTTTGTACTTGCCAAAATTTTCATTGCTTGGGTTAAGTTTGCATTTCAAATTATTTATTTGCTAATCATTTAATTTATTTTTAAAATTCAACCTGGGTAATACAATTTAGAGTGTTTTTATATTTTTGTTTCTATATATGTATTTTCTAATTGTTCTACAATGTTATTTTATTATTTGCAAAATAATTTTAACATTTATCCTTTTTGCCAAATTTCTCAATTTCTGGGAATTTAATTTAAAGGAAAAGAAACTGAACAAAAAGACTATAAATGCCCAGATATCTTCCTTGCAGCCTTATTCATGATAGTGCCAAACTGGAAACAACAGGAAAAGCAAAGTCCATCAGATTCAGTATTGCACATTCATTCAAAATGTCGAGTTTAGAAACTACATACTAGCATTGAGTGGCATAATATTAATTAAGAAAAAATCATTATTGCATGTCTGATTTTTATGAGCATTACAGTCACTCTGATCTAATCATGGGAAAAGGGCGTAAAGAAACCTGCAAGAAATAATTAAATTCAAATAAATAGATAAAAGAGAGCCCTCTCAAAAACCAAAGAGCAGAAAGAAATACCGGGGCAAATTACAAGGAAGTCGAATGATATTTCATGGGACTCAATGCTATAGAAGTAAGACACTTGTCCCTTCAAAGAGGCAAACGTGGTTCTTTCCCCTCTGTTAGCAACTCTGGAGGTCGCCATGGAAAGCAACCGTCCTGGTATTGTAATCCCCAGGGCACTGCTTGGGGAAGCCAGGAAGAAGCCCACTGCAAGCCCCAGGGGCCCCAGACCCTGTCCTGCAGAACCTTTCGGCACTGTGTTCTCTCACCTTGCAGGCTGGCGTCAAGATTATGCTAATTAACACCAGGTCGCAGGTCTCTTGTTGCCTGGTGACAAAGTTTCACAGTTGAGGAGGAAGAACCGGCAGAACAGGGTAAGTTTTCCTCTGGTTGCATTTATTTTACTTTAACTTTGCCAAACTACCTCTTCAAACTCTCTTTCTCTCAGCTTTTTGAGTAAGCAACTTTGGAAATGGCTGTCCTCCTGGTGTGCTTTATTTACAAACCCCAGACACCAGCTAATTCATTATGTAGGAGAGGAGGAAGCTGGCCCCGAGCCCCAGGCAGGAAGGGCAGCTAGCTGGGGACCCAGCTGGGCGTTCTCCGGCGCCTGGGCCATGGACAAGCTTGGGAGGTTAGTGTGGGAATCTGTAGGGCTTTGGGGTCATGCTTTATGATCTTTCCAAAGTCTCAGTCTCTTTGAACGTTGTTTCCTGCTCCACAAGCAGGTGGAGACTAGTGTTGGAACTGCTTCCTCACCCACCCAGTTACCCCTTTAAGGAAACTGCAGTGCTCGTTCAGCTAGGAGGCGGCAGCCTGTGGAGGTAACCTCAGCAGACCTCACCTGATTTCTGCTGACTGTGCTGGGGTTTGGAGCACAGTCTGTCTTTTGAGAAGTCTGGAGGCAAACCATTTCTACGAGTGATCCTGAACACTGCAGCCCACGAACAAATGGTTGAGTCCTAGGTTGGGCTGGGCCTCATAAGGAGGAATTCTTCATGGAACACACTAGAATCACGCCTCACGTCTCTATTTCCACAACAGGCAAAGGTAGGTGCCCCTACTTTGAGTCTTTGTGACTTTGGACAAGCTACTTGGCCTCTCTGAGCCTCAGGCACCGTATCTGTCCAGTGGAGATGAAAAACAATAAATAGATCAGGCAGGTGTAAGAATTATTTACAGTGTCTTTAAAATGCCTGGCCCAGAGGAGGTGGTCAGTATAATCCATACACGCAGTCTGAAGGCAGGAATCTAATCTGAATGTGTTAAATTGATTTGCAAACAGTCTGGCACATAGTAGGTTCTCAATACATTTACAAACCGTATGGCTGTTATGTGAACCAGGTGCTGATGACCAGCTCTCCTGTGAAGAAATGGGGAGTCAGAAAGGTCAGGAAACGTGTGCTAAGTCATACAACTAGGGAGGGACACAGCTCTGACTGGTCTTCAAGCTGGGGTGAGTCTGGGCTTGAGCCTCAGCCTGGAGGGGGAAGGGAGGAGCTGAGGCTGCCCCTGCCCACTCTTCAGTGTGCCTGGGCCCTACTGTTGTCTAGAGACTGACCTTTAAGGCCTGGTG
The DNA here is from genome assembly GCF_949774975.1 of Lagenorhynchus albirostris. Taxonomy (NCBI): domain Eukaryota; kingdom Metazoa; phylum Chordata; class Mammalia; order Artiodactyla; family Delphinidae; genus Lagenorhynchus; species Lagenorhynchus albirostris. The sequence goes on along the minus strand of NC_083110.1, from coordinate 38,029,027 downwards.
CTTGGCGGTGCCAGCTTCCTCTTGGGGCTCCAAGGGTCTCCCACTGTTGCCCACCAGTCTTAGCTTGGCAATGCTGATGAAAGGGGAGGACTTCATGCTCTTTCCCTCTACCCATCATCTGGGTGGGTCTTCATCAAAGCTAGGTGATATTTCCTGGTCCCTGGTACTCTTAGAACACGAGGCGTGCAGCTGAACCACGCCCCTCCAAGTGGGCATGATGGGCTACCCAGCTGCACCAACCATCACCAGTTTTCAGCTCATGGCCAGTTGGATTCATTGCCAATGTTCAATTTTTGAGCTCTCTACCTGTCTCACATAATAGAACTCATCTCAACCCCCAGAGCCGGGTGAGATAACACACGCGTGCCTTCTTTTCAGTGAAGGATGAGCCTTAAGGATGGGGCTTGACCTGGGCTGCTATGAACGTTCCCACAGGATCTAGCTCAGTGTAGGGTAGTGTCTGGAAAACATGATGAGTCAGGAGCTTCCTTGTCGGCCCATAGAGCCAAAGTTTGACGTTGTCAAGTCCAATTTTCATGGATAAGCCAAATGGCAATGAAGCCCACAGACAAGGGCTGGCTCTGCTGGACTAGCGTGTGACTTTGGCAAGGGATGTGCTCTGGGGCTCGGTGCGTTACCTGTTAAGTGGGCTGGATGAATTAAATGAGATAATGCACGCAACGTATTGTACCTTCCATAAAGTCCTCTGTCTTCATCTTCGACCCTCTCCTTGCTGACCCTGCTCCAGCCACCCCCGCATCTCCTTTTTCTCCCCACTGTTAGGACTTTGCACTTGGTATGCCCCTTTCTGGGGGTGTTCTTCCCCAAATCCTCCCACACGGCCTCTTAGTGTTCAAGTCTCAGCACAAACGTCACCTGGGAGAGGACTTCCCCGTCTATCTCAGTCTAAATTAGTCCCCCCCCCCGCCCGCCCCCATCAACATTCTCTCCTGACCCTGGGTGTTCCCTTTCACATCATCAGGTTTTATTTTTTGCAGAGCATTTAAACCACCTGACATAATCTTGGCTCTTTTTGTTTGTTTTGTTTTTCTTGCTTGATTTGCTTCTCCTAAAATAGGAGTTTCACGAGAAACATGTCTGTCATGCTCACTGCATATCTTCTCATCTGATCTGACCTGTAGAATGACTCGAGTACAAACTGTTGAACAAATGAATGAATGAATGAATGAATGAGCAAGTGAGTTGCCTGGGCTCTAGCAAGCTCTAGAGGTTAAAAGTGGACAAAGGTATTATCATATCTACAAGTTGCTGTTACATTTCTTTTCTTTTGTTATTATCACTATTATTACTAATAATTTGTGTTTAAAAGGCTGCAAAGACCTTTGTGCTTGGGAATCAGCAAAGATTGTTCCACAAATCCTACATCTGGGATTAATGATCAGTGGGGAGTGTCTTGGGGCTACTAATTTGAGGGAGGCAATCAATATGGTGCTGTTTGGTGACTCTATCAGCATTATTTACCATCATAAAGGCGCCAGGAACCAGATTACCATTCACTGAGTACCCAGTGCACACTAGTCACTTAACATACACTCATCACTTCATCTACTCTTCACAACAACTTGCAATTTTCTAACCCATTTTGCAGATCAGTAAACTGAGCTCATGATTAAAACCAGGTTGGCAGTGAAGGTGGGGATGGAGCCCAGTTCTATTGGCCTCAAAGCCTCCACATTCCCTGCTGTCCAAGTGCCTGTCTTCTATTGAGTTACTTTACACATAACAGGAAGAGAACAGACAGAATGGCTAATACATGGGTAATATCCCTATTTGTAAAATGCTGAAGAGCTTCCCTGTCCTAAACAAAGTGTGGGCCGCTATGTTGCCTTTGTTCACATCATTCCTAGCAAGTTGTATCTATTTGTCCAAAGTCGCCCGAAAAGAGTTCTCTCTTCTTAATGATAGTCCTGAATGTTTTAGTAATACTTCAAATAAGCCTGATGAAGACTCAAGGAGAAAAGGGAAACGTGAATTCAGAAAATATTTCTACAGAAAAAGGATTAGAAGTCACAGCATTTTTGAAAGACAGGTGCCTTACATACAAAGAGCCCCAAACCATCCTTTTGCACCCTTTTTCTTTAACCTAAAGTATCCCTTTAAAAATGAGACCATGGTCCTTCCAATGCCCTTCACCTCTGGATGGGGGGAAAGTTTAGCTGAGGTTTAAATAAACACACACACACATTGCACCATACTGCTGTCACCCATATGCAAAAGGCTATGTGGCTTTTATATCACAGTCATCTGTGCTTGACCAAGAGGTTTTAGTGCAGTGGTGGGCTTGCTGGTTCTGAGAGAACATCTCTAGAGGGAAACAAGAGTGGCTGCGTACCACGCCCCCCTCCCCTGACTCTCTAGCATGGCCAAGCTTGTCGGAGACTCAGGAGAGCATGGGGCTGTCCCGGGGCTGGGTTTCCTCCTGGCTCAGGTAGAAATTAGAGAGGAGAGGGCACGGCCCTGTCTGTGGTCACTCTGGGGGAAGTGTAGGGACTGGCCTTCTCTCCTTGGTTTGACACGCCCTGGAGATTTTTCTCACAACAGCTGAAGTATCATTTGAAAAATACGCCAGATCATGTCTGCCCTGGGTTTTGTTTTTTTAAAGTCATGTCTTTGGCCTCCCTGCCTTCCTTCTCTCCCTCCCTCCTTCCTTCTCCCACCCTCATGCTGTCCCTCCCCATCCCTCTGTCACAGAGCCTTTCCATCTGGAGCATCCTCTATCTGAAATCCCCTCCCTGCCTCCCTGCATCCTCACGTCCTTCCATCTCTGCTCGGATGTCTTCTGTTCAAAGATGCCCTTCCTGGTCACCTCTTCAAAAGACCACACCTCCCAACACCTCTCTCTTATTTCTTTTGCCCCTGCTCTTTCTGTTCTTGGCGCTCTTCGCCACCTGGTGGTGTTTGTCTGCTTTGGTTCATCTCCCTTTTAGGATGTGAGCAGAGCCTTCATTTAGTTTGCTGCATAAATCAGCGCCTCGTTGATAGTAGTTATCCAATGTGAACTACTGATGAAGAAATGAATTCCAAAGGGCCAGGGAAGGTTTGGCTGTTCCCTTACAGTTGATCCTCAGGGCTCCCCTTCAAGGTATCTCACAACTTCACAGGTAGGCGGGTTTACAGCAAAGCTTTCCTCGGAGCTAGGGACTGTTGTACAGCAAATGGAGGTACCGCACCACGGGGCTGGCCAGTGCACACGGCTGGGTACACCTGGGTCTGCGCCATGTCCACCCCTCAGCAAGTTCTCACTGGGGCCAGATGGGGTCATGGTGCAGAAAGAATGCACATATCACTGGGCACTTGAGAAATGCCCCCCACTCTGTGATCCTGGGTGCGTGGGTGGCTCTGTGCCTCAAAGGAGCTATATCTCTTTGTCCTCCAAATAAAGTAATTTGAGGTCTGCACCTGGGAGGTGGGAATGCCCCAGCAAGTAAGTACGCTGGGCTGTGGCGTCTGAATCAGGGTTTTACCCAGTTGGAATCCTGGAGCGCTGGCTCCACTGTCATCAGTTGTGCTGTCCTGTCCAGCTGTGGCTCCTCCCTGCACTCCATCCCCTACCGTCACAGCAAAGTCCTCCGAGGCCCTCACTCACCCACACGCCACCCTTCAGAAGCAGCCACTTTTGTTATCCCATTTACGGAAGTCGGGGCTGAAGCTCAGTGAGGCTCCACAGACTGTTCAGGGTCACCTGACAGTAAATGGGGAGCTGGGTGGCGACCCACGTGGGTCTAAAGCCCCTGCGCTTTTCGCCCTGCCAAGCCACTTCTCTGAGCCCAGCTTCCTTATCTGCAATGGAAGCCACGGCTGTGAGGAGAGAATGCAATCGGGTCCGTCTGGCAATAGCAGTGCTTAAACCACGGTGATTGAAATTGAATTAATGCTCACCTCTTGGGATTTAAAGGTGTCAGCACTGACTTCGGTGCTTTGTTTTCCGGGTGTCAAGGTTGCTTTGTGTGCTTTGAAGGTGTTGCTTGATGAACAAGGCATTTCTAGTCTGTTAAACTAATAATCTTAACATTTTATTTTAATTGTAAGGCACCTATTCCCTTTTGTTCCTTTAACAAATCCAATTAAAACAGAGTACATTCAGAATTACAAAATAGATGCTATTAAACCAATAAGAAATCATCATCTTTTGTTATTGGGCCATGTGACCCCCTGGGAACTTTTGCTCCAGATAAAAGTTGAATTCTTATTACCGGCCGGGGGGAGAGGGCAGTCTGACAGATAATGGCTTCCCAGGCAGCACATGTGCAGACCCACACTGGTGCTGAGGTTGCAGAAGTACACGATATTAGGGGTAGAGGAAGGTACACATGCATAATAGAAGATCCTTAGCACTGAGCTGATCAAATTAACCAGATAATTGCCAAATGAAGTGAACCTGATAATTTCCACACAGACACTCTGTGTGCTGTAGCTCTGATGTCACGGAAAGAACATCCCACCCAGAAGCCCTGGAGTAAGGCGAGCGGTGTGAGCTTGGATAAACCACTTTACACCCACCCCACCCCCAGGTCCTTATCTTTGGGTGGGAGGAATATTCCTACCTCAGAGGAGAGCTGTGAGGACTGAATGAAATGGTGAACTGGAGGGCGCCTGCTGTGTGAAGGAGGCATGAAGGGCCTCTAAGGGCTGGCGGAGAGAATGTGTGTGCTGGGGGCTGTAGGGGGTGGAGCGCATCGTAGGACTCACACTCGGAGAAGGCCTGCTGTTTGGGAACCGCGGAAGTGCGTCTTACAAGTGTTAGGTGTCCAAGTGAGCCCACGCTGTGAAAATCACACTTCTGGTGGCTGCACACAGCCTCTCAGGGCCCTGCACAGCCAGCAGCCCCCCCCCCCCGCCTCCCCACACCGGCCCAGGGCAGCAGAGGGCCGGCTTCTCTGGTGGGCACGTGGGAATGCTGTGGGCCAGGGTTCTGGGGCCATGCTGGGCGAAAACCTGCATCTTTACAGGAAGCTCACACCATGGGGGCTCGTGGGGACTGGAGGGGCCGAGGAACAACAGATTCCTGTCTCTATCACCGCCCACTTGGGGCACAGGCCCACTAAATGAACTGGCTGGTGGCATTACATGTACCCTTTAAACTGTTCCTCTCTCTACCTCCTTCTCTCCTCATCGATCTCCACGCTCTTACACTTACATGACTCCACTAGTAAAGTATGTTTAAAATCCGTATTATTCAGCTATATTCAGATATAGACACATATATATATCTATGAAAACAAGCACCCCACACATTGGTCCCTGGACAGTGGGATAACAGGCAACAAGCCTAAAGAAAAGGCAACAGAAGGAAAAGAGAGGCAGGATAGCGTAGTGGGATGATCACAAACTTTGGTATTACATACCTAGGCTTGTAGGTGTGTAACAGCTAGGTAGCCTAGGTTTGCCTGAGCTGTGTTGTCTTGTGAACTTGGGGAAGGCACTTGACTTCTCTGAGCCCCAATTCTCCTATATTAAAAATAGGACTGACACTTTGCATAATTACTACGGAGATTAGAGATACAGATATGGTCCAGCAGCACGCTTGCAATAGTTACTCTGGTACATATCACCTGAATGAAGAGTAGTAAGTGGCTCTTGACATTGTGAAGCATTTCCAAAATTGATGTCGGAAAACCCCCATAACTGTGGGGTCCCTGTAAGACTCTACCCCCACTGTCCACAGCTCTCTCCTGCTGTCATTCTCTCCATCATCTCTGCCAGTGGTGGCAGTATTGCTGTGAGCTGCACAGAAATCTTTCTGCCTCTAGTCTGTCCCCTTCCTAGCAATCTGTCCTTCTGCTCACAGGAAAGCAGGGCTCGATATAATGTAGCTGGGGGCAGAGGTGGAAAAAATAAAACCACTTAATGGTTATACCTCCAGTGAGTCTATACTCCAAAAAGCAGACAAAATTGTAAAGCAAGTAGTAGAGCACACAGTTCCTGGCCCAGAGTGGGTGCTGGACAAACAGTAATTCTTTCCTCCAGTGCAGACGATGCCTGAGTTGAACATTCGTGCCTGTTTTAGAGGTCTGGCAGAGCTTCTAGACACACCCACTCAACAGAGAGCCCTGCAGTGACCACTTACGTCTCCACCTGCCACAGGGCTTTTCACATGAACGAACAGCTCATTCTGGGAAGGGGTGGAGGGCACAGGGAGTGATCTGAAGGCTCATGGGAAGTCACAGCAGAGGCGAGGCTCTCCCCTTACATATCTAGTGAATGGGTCTTATGAGAGTTGGGAGAAAGAATAATGACGTTTGAATGAGTGCCTTCACTGAGGGAAGTTTGCATTACTTCCCCTTAAGAGATGTCCCACAAGCAAAAGACATTTCTCATCCACATGGCAGAAAGCTTGTTATGAAGTTAGTCCCAAATATTGACGGTGACTTTGGGGGTTTCAGTTGTACAATATGTCTATCCTGGTCTCAATGCATCGGTGAAAAGGGTGAAGTAATTATTGTGAGATTGTGTTAGCAAGATGTTTAAAGATATCAGATATATATAAACAAAGTCAGTCTTAAAAATATACATGAAGGCTTCCCTAGTGGCACAGTGGTTGAGAGTCCACCTGCCGATGCAGGGGACACGGGTTCGTGCCCCAGTCCGGGAAGATCCCACATGCCGCAGAGCGGCTGGGCCCGTGAGCCATGGCCGCTTAGCCTGCGCGTCCGGAGCCTGTGTTCCGCAATGGGAGAGGCCACAACAGTGAGAGGCCACAACAGTGAAAGGCCTGCGTACCACAAAAAAAAAAAAAAAAATATATATATATATATACACACATGAATGTGAAGCATCAGATAAACTCTAGTATCATAGTGAAGATAATGATCTTACAGCTGAAAATGCTTGCAAATATTCTGATGGCATTAAAATATAAGTTGCCATTACATTTTTAATTTAGATATCCATGGGGTGTCCCACCATGCTGTTTGATTCACAATGACTAGATAGAAAAATTAATTAGAAATTAAAGTCAAACCAACTGGTCCAGTTTTCCTAAAGTATAAAAACCAATTGTACAAGACAAAAAGTACATTTAGAAACTTCTCATATTTGGGTTTCCAAGCTGTTCATGTGAAATGCAATCTATTATTTGACTACCCATCTATCTGTCTGTTCATTTATCTACCTATCCATCTCTCTGATTATCTATTGACATTTCTTTCTCTCTATAGTTGCCAGCTTCCCTGGTGTGGACTGATCCCACGCTGATATTTGAGGATGCTATGAATTGATAGTAACAGTTCATCTAATCAGATTTAGTTGTATTGAAAGATCATCAGTTTCACACTTCTTTTGCCAATACTTACTCTCCTACCCAGTGGGCAGACCTGGGCAGGATGCTGACCATTCAGAATTGTATAAGAAAAGGGGTGTCCCTCAGCTTTGGGGGCTCCCGGCACCGGTCTGCTTCTAGTGGTTCTCACAGCTTAGAGGGGTCAGAATGGACCCTGAGCAACACACCCTGCCCTCCACAACCAAAAGCAAGGGTCCCAGCCAGGTAAAGCGGCCCTGAGGAGAAGCATGAAGAGGGTGGGGGCTGTCTGGGGGCCCAGATGCACTGAGGAGGAGGTGAGCTGCTTATCCCGGCCAGCCCCTACTTTGCCTGCAGGTGATGAATGAATGAGCAGGCTCTGAGCCAAAGGACCTGGTGGGGAGAAGCTCCTTAATGGAGAAGTCCCTGTGGACAGCCCCATGCTGCTTCCTCCCCATCAGTCATCAGAGAAGGGAGGGCTTCTTACCATGGGAGGGCTGTGGGGGACCAGGCACAGCTGGGCTCACCTAGCTGGATCTCCAGTCTACTGGAAGCATCCTTCCCATCTAGGCCCTTCTGCCCATACTTGATGTGTTTGTCCTCCCTCAGCTGAACTTTATCTTAAATACAAGAAATACAAAAGACAGCCTAGACTTTTTGGGACTCGGAATTTGGTGGCCAGAATCAGTAACAACCTAGATTTTAGCTCTTTGAGCTTAGAGACTGGCCCCACTTACTGTTCACCTGTATAAATAACACATAGGCTTGGTACCTAGTAGGCTCTCGATATACTTACTGAATTGAGTGTACAAATGAATGAATGAATGCAGGAATAAGCACACGGAGTTGGCTTAAATTAGTCCCAAAGAACTAACAAGGATCATGGACAAAGGAAACTTTACTACTTTTTCAGATCCATGGGATAGAGTTGTCAAATAAAATACAGAACTATGCAATGTTTGGGATATACGTATACTCAAAACTATCCACTGTTTATCTGAACCTCAAATTTAACTGGGCATCTTGCAATTTTATTGGCTAAGTCTGGCAACCTTACCATGAGAAATCATTGATAAACTTGATCAGAACTCAGGCTCCCCGATCTCAGTCCATATTTTTTTAATTAAGATTCTAACTCAAGTGCAGTAGGACAGTTTTTCTGATATGTCACCTTGTGTATAGCTGTTCCCCGCAGTGTGCATGTGTAGACACGCATACATACCCAGCAGTGCCCACATGATACACGTGTGGATGCCCTCCACAGGGCAAAACAAGCCTAAGTGGGGGCATGAAAACGTCACAGACTTCCAAGCCAGGCCGAGAACGACAGAAATAGACTATGGAGTCCCAAATATTTTTAAGTTTTTTAAAAAATTTAAATTTACCTACAGCAAAGTTGCTTCTTTTGTATACAGTTCTCTGAGCTCTAACATGTACAGCTTCACGTAACCACCACCACAATCAAGGTACAGGCAGTTCCAACACCCCAGAAAACTCACTTGTGCTGCTCTGTTGTTGTCAAACCTTCCCCATCCCTATTCCCTGGCAACCACTGATCTAGTTTCTGTACCTATGGTTGTGACTTTTCCAGAATGTTGTATAAACGGAATCATTCATGATGCAGACTTTTAAGACTGTCTTCTTTTACTCGGCAAGATGCTTCTGAGAGTCATCCAAGTTGTTGCATGTATCAATAGACTTGTTCTCTTTATGTTTAATAGTATCCATTGTAAGGATAAGCCACAATTTCTTATCCATCCACTGAAAGACCTTCAGGTTTTTTATTTCTGTTTTTGGCAATTATGAAGAGAGCAGCTATAAACACAAGTTTTTGTGTGAACATGAGGTTTTAGTTTTTTGGAGGGTAAATACCTAGTTGGGGGAATGCTGGGTCATATGATAAGTATACAGTTAATTTTATCAGAAATTGCCAAACTTTTTCACAGTGATTGTACCATTTTGAACCCCCAGTAACAATATATGAGCATTCTAGTTGCTCCACACCCTTGCCAAATCTTTGTATTATTGGTTTTTATGTTTTGTTTTGTTTTAGGCATTTTAGTAACTGTGCAGTGGTATCTGTGATTTTCATTTGCATTTCCCTAGTGACTAATGGTAACTGAGCAATGCTCTGTGGTTTTGTGGGCTTACTGGCCACTCATATAACTTCTATGGTGATATGTCTCATTAAATCCCTTGGGCATTTTTTTTTTATTATTGTATTGTCTTCTTTCTTACTGTTGACCTTGAGTTCTTTATAGATTCTGAATACTAGTCCTTTGTTGGATATGAATTTTTGTTTGTTTTACAGAGCAAAAATTTCAAATTTTGTTGAAGTTCAGTTTGTCAATATTTTCTCTTACGGGTTGTACTTTTGCCAAATTCAAGGTCATGAAAACCTTCTCCTTCGTTTTCTTTTAAAAGTTTTATGGTTTTACATTTTACATACCTATGATCCATTTTGAGTTAGAGTTAATTTCATTAGTTCGAGATTCAATTTTTTTGCATATTGGATAATCAATTGTTTCAACACAGTTTGTTGAAAAGCCTGTTGTTTCTCCATTGAATTTCTCTTGAACTTTTGTCAAAAAACAATTGACCATTTTGAACATATTTATATGGATCTAGTTCTGGACTCTGTTTTCTATTCCACTGATCAATATACTATCCCTTCATCAATACCACATTTTGTAATTACATGGTAAGTTTTAAAATCAGGAAGCATGAATCCTCCAACTTTGTTTCTTTTTCAAAATTGTTCTGAATTTCTAGCTCCTTTTCCTTTCAATATAAATTTTAGAATCTGTTTATTCATACATACAAATAATCCTGCTGGAATCTTTATTGGAATCACATTGATCTTTAGACCAATTTGGGATGAGTTTACACCTTAACTACATTAAGTTTTTCAGCTCATGAATGGTATGTTTCTCCATTTGTTTAGATCTTCTTTGCTTTGTTTCATCAGTGTTTTGCAATTTTCATCACAGAAATCCTGCACTTTTTTTTTTTACTTACGTGAAATATACAAGTATTTTATTCTTTTAGTTTAACTTACTTTTGTTTATTTAAAGTGTTTTTCTTATAGATGGCATATAATTGGCTCTTTTTCTTTTATAATCCATTCTGAAAACTATCCATTCTGATCGCTCTGGAGACTAAAATATACATACTTATCTTTCTACAGCCTACTTACAATTAACATTTTACCACTTCCAAAGCAATGTAAAAATCTTACCTACCTTATAGGTGTCATTAACTTCCCCCATTATGTTGTAGTTGTCATATGTATTCCATCTACATACATTGACAGTTATAATTTTTGCTTTCAACCATCATTCGTATTTTAAAGATTGTAAGAGGAGAAAAACAGCCTATTATATCTACCACATATTTACATTTCCATTGCTCTTCCCTTATTCTCAAGGTCCAAGCTTCCCTCTAGTATTGTTTCCCTTTCATCTAAAGACTTCTTTCATCATTTCTTTGATAGCAGTTCAACTAGTGGCAAATCTTTTTATTTTTCATTTATCTAAGAATGTCTATTTTGCCTTCATTCATAAAGGATGTTTTTATTTACTGTCTGGCTGACAGTTCTTTTTTTTCAGCATTATTTTAAAAATATTTTTCCAGTACCTCTGGCCTTCACAGTTTCTAGTGAGAAACCTGTAATAATTTGTATGCTGTTCCCCTGTAGGCTACGTGTTGTTTTTTTCTTTAATTTTTGCTTTAATTATGAGCAGTTTGATAACGTCTGAACGTGGATTTCTTTGAGTTTATTTATCCTGTTTGCAGTTCACTGAGCTTCTTGAATCTGTAGTTTTTATGTCTCTCACCAACTTTTGGAAGTTTTTACCCATTTTTCCTTCAAATATTTTTCTGCACCACAAGCCTTTATCCTCTCCTTCTTCTTCTAGGATGTATCTTTATATCTATATTGATATATACACGTATATTTTGAGCAGGTAGTCACAGGCTACAAGTTCTGGCAAACCTTCTGTAGATTCTGTAGACTACGTTTATAATGTCCATTCAGTTTGCAAAGAATTTACAGTACTATTCGAATCAGCCCTTCGTGTTGCTATCCAGGCACCAGTCTGAAACCTGCACAGTGCTCAATTCACAAAGCCTTTGGGTTCAGGGTTTGGGAGTAGGTACTCAAGACCCTGTTCAGGGTTTGGTCTATTCGTGGGCAGCTCAGGGTGTATCCTGGAGTTCATATACAACTTTATTAAACTCTCTCCTCTTTGCAATCTCTCCAACACTTTGTGGTTCCCAGGAGTTGCCCTCCCCTCCTTGGTCTTCTGGCTAGAAATCCAGGGAACTTGTTTTCTAAATCTGTTGTGTACTTCCTGTCACAGTTTCTCTCTCCAGGGCCAAGTAGCAGTGGGATAGAGAGGAAAAAAGCAAACTTCCAAACACCTGGGACAACAGTTTGGTCAAAGACAATGGTTCTCCCTGTTTAGAGTTTTAAGTGCCTGCATGCCTGACTCGAATGATACAGGATTGCCTGGGGCTGAGGCAGAAGAGAATGGAAAAGATGAATAGAAAGAAACGGGATCTCCCTCACCCTGACCCTAAAAGGCCCCGTCTCCCTGTCCTTGGCCAATGAGGGAGGTTTTTGTTGGAAATCTGTCATCACTGGTGCAAAGTTGGTCTTACTTTGAGTTACTTCTCCAATCTGCCTCATACCACTTATCTTCAGAGTCCCTGGGCCTTTTGCTGCATTCAGTGGGTGAGACGGGCAGAGCGCACTTACTCCATCTTAACTGTGACTGGAACCCCAGCTTTCATTTTTAAACTGCTTTGCCCCATCTGGTTCCACACAGCTGTGTAATACAGATATTTCAATACTGGTGAACACAGTACTGTCTTTGGTAACCAGCCAATCATGCCTGAATGTGGTCGGTTCACTGTTTCTAAAGAATAGGTTCAGCTTACAAGGCCCGCTCCAAAGAACATCAATGCGGCTGAGAGCTGAGAATACTCTCATCGGGCTATTGTGGAGGGCTCCATCCATCTCAGGAGGCTCTGATCCAGTAGGACTTGCATAGGGTGGAATCCTCAAACCTTCAGCCAGGAGTGGCAAGAGCAGGATTTATAATAAGCATGTGGGAGGCATTTCTACCTACTTGCCTTTGGCACTGAGGATTACTGTACAAGGAAAACATGTGATACTAGGCTCACACAGCCTGATTGCTGGTGCTCCATGTGTTACACAAACATGGTTCCTGATAAAGGGCCTGGATGATGAAGTAGAGAAAGCGCAGAGCACCTCTCCCACCCATCCCTACTGGAGATGGAGGAAGCAGTGCGAGCATTTATCTCCTGACAGCACGCTTCTGTCCAGAGTGGGAGCTTGGTCCAAAATAGCATCTCAGCGAGCAAGAGACACCAAGCTGTAGAAAAGAAAAGAGCCTCTAGAACAGGCAGGCCGTTGCGTCCTCCTCTTGACTGTAGACCTTCCTCCTCCTGAGCCTCGGTCTTCTTCTCTTTACAGTGGGGATAAGCCTGTGGATCTTGCTGGACTGTTGAACATTAAAATCAGTATGTGCCAGGTTCCTGATAGTAATGCTTAATAGTTAACACGATCAAGCTTTTACTATGTGCCAGACGCTGCTGTAAGCGCTTTATAGTTCAGATAACTTACACTCCCTTAGAGTCCTAAATGGGAGCTGTTTTCACAAATATGGAAATCGAGGCACTGAAAATTTAAGCACATTATTTATGGTAGAACTGGACTTCTACGCAAGCACTGTGAGGCCAGAAATTACCCGTCACTCTGTACGTTCTACTTCTCCGATGGCAGAAATCTGTTATCACACCTATCGGTGCAGAGGTGTCTACAGTTGGATCTCAGTGTGAAGAGTGTGAGGGGAGGAAGACAAGGTGGGTAGGAGGTGGGAGAAGGCAGCATTCTCTTCAATTCTGCCAGGCTCCACCCTGACCCCTCTTCCGTGCTCATGGGCATGGTGTAGGCACATTTTCCTACCTGGGGGCTAAGCAAAGACTTCTCTGTGCTGCATTTATTTGCACTGCAGTTATAGTAGCCAAGGCCTGACTAGTTCCTCTGGGTCCAGAAGGTGAGGAGGGATGTAATACACAAGTCATTCTTAACTCCCACCTTTATTCCCTTATATCCAGGCTATGTTCCTTCTGAGAACTCAGCAGTCCCACCCCAGGAACTTGTGGGATAACTCTAAGAAAAGACTAGATTTAAGTGAGGGTCTGGGAAATGGCAGATATCCAAGACATTATCTCCCGACCCTCCCCACACACACCCAGGAGGGGGAATATGTGAAAGCCCAAGACAATGGAGAGATTCCCAAGTCGGGGAATGGCACAGCCAGAGGGGTATTGAGCATCCTTCAGGCCAACCCTGAACCTCCCATTTTACATCTGGGAGCACTGAGGTCTGAAGAGGGCATTCAACTGCTGAAGATCTTCGGCTAGGCTATTTCTGCTGATGACCTAATTCCTCTCCACTCCCCTCTTTCTCTCCTTTCAAACCATTAGAAAGTGAAGCATTATGATGTGGGGGGAGTCCAGTACCCTTATGTCATCTCCTAACTGGATATCTTTTCTCTTCTTACCAGAGTCTATCTTCTAGCAGTTTCATGTGACTTTTTTCTCTAACTGATCACCAGTCAATCAGAACAACATACTTCAAACATACCTCCTTACTAAAAGAACATGGCCAAGGGTGGGAAACGCCCCAAGGGTAAAAAGATCACCCTCAGCGTGGCCAAGAATTGTATCAAGATCACATTTGATGGGAAGAAACGCCTTGACTTGAGCAAGATGGGAATTACCACCTTTCCCAAGTGTATTCTGCGACTCAGTGATGTAGATGAGCTCAACCTTAGCCGGAATATGATCAGGAAGATTCCAGACTCAATCTCCAAGTTCCAGAACCTGCGGTGGCTGGACTTGCATAGCAACTACATCGACAAGCTCCCTAAGTCCATCGGCCAGATGACCTCTCTGATCTACCTCAATGTCAGCAACAACAGGCTGACCACCGATGGGCTGCCTGTGGAGCTCAATCAGCTCAAGAATATCCGCTCTGTGAATTTCGGTCTGAACCACCTGGACCGCGTGCCCACCACGCTAGGCGCTCTGAAGGAGCTCCAGGAGGTGGGGCTCCATGACAACCTGCTGAGCACCATCCCCAACAGCATCTCCAAGCTCCCCAAGCTGAAAAAGCTCAACACAAAGCGAAACCCCTTTCCCAAAGCAGAGGAGTCAGATACGTTCGTAGATTCCATCAAGAGGCCGGACAACCTACATCTGGTGGAGGAGAAGGATCTATGTGGGCCTTGCCTGAGAAAATGCCAACAGGCCCAGGACAAGCTGACCAAAATCAAAAGCATGGCCACGGTGGAACCGAGAAGGGCCATCTTTTCCAGTTTGGTTTCACCCAACTCCACGGCCAAGGAATCCCAGGAAGAGTGGAGGTGACCTGGGACCCTGACCCTAAGGCAGGAAGGGAAAAGGGAGGGAGGTGAGATGACAATGGGCTACATCCTCACAAAACTGAGGGATTCTTCCGTTACTGCGATTAGCTCCTCCAGCCAAGCCCATAAAATCCCTTTCCCTACCTCCTTGGCTTGTGATTTTGTTGACCGAAGGGCTTTTAGTTCTTTGCCATGCCGTACACTTCTGTCTTCTCTGCGTGCACACACCCGCACATACAAGCACAATGAGTCAGGAAAGGGATATCTGTCTCACTTCTGCCCCAGAACTCTCCTGCCTACAGCCCGTGGCCTGGGCAGCTGACACCGCCAGCACACTCTTAGTCTCATTATCACACATTTCTGGACCAACTACCAGCTCCCCAGTGTGGAGCCTGTTCTATTGGAATGTTTTGGGCCAGGCTTCAAAAGTCAGGCATCTCTAAGCATGGGCTGGTAGGCGGCAGATGGACATATAGTCTTGGCAAGGGGACAAAACTGGACCACAGAGATGGGCAGATATTATCATTAAGTATTGGCATTAACATCTTGGGCTCCAAGCAGTCCTATCCCTTTCTCTTTTCTGTACTTGCATAGTTTGCTCTAGGAGCTTTCTAGACTAAACCTGCAAGCCCTTGACTGGCTGTGAATGAATGAGGTTCACTCCCATCTTATTATGTCCAATGCTTTTCCAGACCTTTGTGGAATAAGGAAAGAATGGGTGCAGATAGGGGTTGGTGTAGTCAATAGATAAACACCTTACTAGGCACTGTGCTAGGTGCAGGGACTGTGTCCAGTGGGGGAAAGCTTGTCTTGCCCTTTGCAACCTGTAGGGAAGACAAGTTGAAAGAAGACCTTGTTCTTTATAATGCCATTGTTTGAGGAAGTTAGGAGATCAGAGCCTAGTGGTGTGCAGGGCCAGCCTGGCATAGAGAAAAAGCCAAAGGCTCTGCAGTTGGACAGATCTGAGCCCAGAGCAGCTCTGCTTCTTACTTGCCATCTCCCTGGACATTTTACTTAGCTTTGGTCCTTTCATCTGTAAAGTGGGAGTAATACCAGCCCAACTCCAAGCGTTGTCATGCGTCTCAAGCAGATAGCTCACAGAGTGAGTACTCAGTAGAAGTCAGTTCTCTCTAAGAACTAGAGCTCGGTGCATCTTAAAGCTGAAATACTACTTTGAACAGTGTCTTCAGTCACTCTAGAACTCACAATAGCTGAGAACCTTCCCTGTACCCCTCACTCACACCTTTATACTGCCTAAAAGAAAGGGATCAAGGAAGATAACCTTAGGAAAGTTTTTCATTGTTGTTGTTGTTTGTTTGTTTGTTTTAAATCAAAGCTTTCCTGTGTTGGTGGCAAGTTTTGTAAGTGGTCAGTGGAAAAGCCCTGAGAGATAAATATACATTAGTTCAGCATGACTAACGTATTTCTTTTTCATGTTATAAACCACAGCAGACAGCATACTTCATTTCTTCACTCCTCACTGCTTATTTTCCTTTGAAATGCTTAGCTGTGACAACTCTATCATATTTCTAAAATCTCTGAAGATATAGATTCAAAATTCCCTTTCCAGTTTTTCTCTTTCTTAAATGTTTTCTATTATAAAAGTAACAATACCACAACATAGTTTTAAATATAGCAGCTTAAAGTATCCACAATTCTACAGTGTAAGCCAGCTGTAATACTGACAGATTTCCTTACCAGTTATTTTTCTGTGTATATTTTATACATAGTTAAAATAATAGCATTCACATCATTTTTATCCTGCTTTGAAACCCATTGTGGTTACATGGTCTTAATAACCATAATTTAAAACATCTGTACAATAGTCAAACATGGCTATACATAACTATAACAAATTGTTGGACATTTAAGTTGTTTCCTCTTTTTCACTAATAGAAATCATTTTGTGATGAGGCCTGTATGATTAAGATTTTTTTAATGTTGTATTAAAGGGTGTGGTTTTTAAATAATTTTTGATACATGTTAGTAAGTAGCTTATAAAAAGTTTACACCCATTTATATATCTACCAGTAATATATTAGGGAACTCATTTCACTGCACCCTTGTAAGCACTGAATGTCATTCTTTATATTTTTCCCTTCATTTAATGTCCTCAATGATTTCTTAGAAGCCCTTCTACAGATGAGAGGAGGACACATGTCTGTGAAGTGCATGATGAGTTGTCATGCCTTAGGCCCGGGAGACCCCACTAGACTGTTGGGCCTTGAACATGTCCCTAAGTACCCATCCTGCTATTTTATATACTTCTTCTCTGACCCAAGAAGCACAGAATCCAGGCAGGGGCATTTGAGCCAAACAGAAAGTGATGGCTAGTTATCTAGATACTGAGCATTTCTATTCCTCCCGCTTGAGACACTTTTTCTTCAGAATTAATGAGTTAAGGAAAAAGATCTCCCTGTGCCCCTACAAAGTGTCTTGGTCTGGACCCCAGGTTTGCCCCTCTACCCCCTCTCCTGACCATTGCAGCAACTTCCTCCACTGTGCTTGGTTTCCAAAAGCTCTCTCCAGCCCCTCTCCTGGATTTACCTCCAACTGAGTGGCTGGAATGCAAGATGACATTTTTTTGCCATCCTTGATCTCTAGGTGCTTTATGCTGCTTTCATTCTTATAGCCGTGTCTTAGGAAGGGGTTTTAAGTGCATTGAACCGCACCAGGATTGAGGAATAAACAAGCAGGGGGCTTTGACTTGCCCCAGGATACATTCACCTTAGACCCCTGGTTCATCAGAAAATCCGGGCAGTAAGATGAATTGAAGATGGGAGATAGAACTCAGTTAGGAAACATCTTCTATATTTTATTTCTTTTTCTGTCAAGGAAGGGTTTAATGTTAATGTTCCCTCATGCCCTAAAATACTGCAGTCATCTTTACTTTCTGGAGAGTATATTAGGCCCCAAAATACTTGACAGGAAAGTCACAGGGTTTTCTCTTTATTCAAATAGAACAAAACCCCTATTCACACGTTATAACCCAGTCACCACCCTCTCTGAAAGCCAGGCATGACCTAGGTGACCCCCGTGCAACCTCTGCTCTTGCTGTGTTTTGCCTCCATGACCTGGAGTAACTGCCTTGGCCTCTTCATCCCTAGGATACGCTCAACATCTCCCTAGAGTAGCTTATGACAAAAACTTGAAGGCTAATCAGCTCTGAAGAAGAAAAGCCCTCAGTTAGGAGAAGAGAGTGGCAAGGGAAACGTTCTGGAAGCCAGGCTCTCCAGTGCCGGCCAAACCACTGACTTGCTTCTTAAATTCATTTTGCCTCTCTTGCTTTAGACTATCTGTGTGTGAAAATGACTTTGGGAAATATTTTGTGTGTGTTTTTTAAATTTATATAGAGGAAATGTTTAAGAAAATGATAGACATAAATTATAGACAGTTAAAAACTGAAAAGAAGACTTTAAGACTTAAAAGACTTATGGTCTCTACACTTCACTTGAACTGGTGAAATCCCAACACCAGTTGCCTCTTATAAGTTATGTATGTAAAATGCAATACCTCAAGCAACTAAAATCTATACAAAGAATTTATACCAAAAACCCCCAAAATACTATAGACAAATCAAAGTAGAATTTTAACAAATCTTTCAGTAATGCAAAGGTAGGCAGGAAAAAGAGACAGAAACGAACAACAGAGGAAAAAACAGGAAATGAGAAATGAAATGGCAGACTTATGTCCTAACATCTTGAAAATTACATTAAATGTGGATTGTCTTCTTTACTTGTAATAGACCCAAACTAGAAACAAGCAAACTTCCCTCAAGAGGCAAGTGGTTAAACCAATTCTGATATATCCATATCATGGAATACTATTCAGCAATAAAAAGGAGCATATGATATACACAACAGCTTGGATGGATCTCAAGGGCATTATTCTGAGTAAAAAAAGGCCTATCTCCAAAGGTCACAGACTCTACGATTCCATTTATAGAAAATTCTCTAAACGATGAAATGGTAGAGATGAAAAACAGATCAGTGGTTGCCATGGGTTAAGGATGATGAGCTGTGTTAGAGGGTGGGCATAACCAGGAAGTGGTAGCATAAGAGATATCTTTGTTGTGATAAAAGTAATTGCGCATGTTGATAGTGGTGGTGGTTTCAAGAATCTACACATATGATAAAAAGGACAAAGAACTATGCATACATATCATGCCAATGTCAATTTCCTGGTTTTGAAACTGTACTATAGTTACATAAGATGTAACCATTGGTGGAATTTAAGTGAAGGCTGCATGGGGCCTCTCTATTATTTTTGCAATTTCCTGTGCATCTATAGTTATTTTAAAATTAAAAAAAAAATCTTACAGACTATATGCAGTAATAAACAGATCTTTCTGTATCTGCCAAGTGCTAATTTATGAGTAACTATGGCAAGCTTAAAGTTCCTCAATCATTCTGAAGAGTTAAGGCATTTCAGGAGAAAGAGCACCTTAACTTCAGATCACTGGCCTAACTTAAAATTATCCATGTTGATCTTACCCTTGAAGATTCCTGAGAAAGATGTTAAAATAATAAAAAGACAATGCATGGCTTCTCAACCCATGTCCCAGGTTTTCTGGTGGTGGCTGGGTACAAGTAGCAAGTGGGGTGGGGGGACTGTGAGCCAGCAAGTTGCTCCTTTCACAGTTCTGGACTTTAACGCACCTGCCCACTGCCCTATGGAAGCACCTTGAATGGGTGGACAAAGGGGCCAGGCTTGGTGCAGAGATCAGGGCTTAAGTTAGGCTTCTGCCTAGAAACAGGTCTGAGGTCACGGCTAAGGACAGAGCTAAGAGGAGACATGAACAAGTAAGACAAGGAACAACACGAATGGGGGCCAAAACAAGGTCTGAGCAGGACCCAGGCAGAGCTCACCGCAGGTCACTGGGCTCCACTACCCATTGCCCATTGAGCCAACCATGTGAGAAGCTCCACAATGCCAGGGCATTGGTTATCCCACCAGGGTGTTTAGTTCACCTCTGGTTCCAGTGATTCTGCTCTAACCCCAGGGTCTGAGCTGTATAGCCCCTACAATTGCCCTCCCAAGGTGTGCTTTACCAAGAAGCCCAAGGAGCATGTTTCCCCATTCAGTGATGGACCTGAAAGTTCTCTTTATCAAAGTAACCATGCACATTACAGACTCTCAGCCTCCCAACTGGTCATCAGTGATGATCTCTGGAAGAGTAGGGACTGAAAAGGCAGAAGTGGGGAGGTAGAGTCCTTGAAATTTAGCCTCCAGGCTGCTAGCAGTGGTGCCCTGATTATCGTGGAAGAATCATCTTCTTATGGGAATTTACAGCTTCTTATGGTTGTTTTTCTAAGTTCTTTGTTTTTCATTATTTTCAAAGATAGTCTGTAAAGGAAACTCATTCTTTAAAGGAAAGCTATAAAGGACAGTACATACTCAACTGCAGAACTTCGTGCCAAAAAATGAATTTCATCCAAACCATTACATTTAAGTTAGCTACACAACTGAGAGAACATTTCAGAAATTACAGACGTGCAGATACAGTAAGGCCCCAAGTATAAGCACTGCCTCACAACCAACAGCTTCTTCCAGCCCAGGGACACTTGTCTTGACGGCACAGCAAGTGAGTATTTCAGAACTTGTCAGGGACCATGGCTGTGGAAGGATGCCTTTAGCCCATTCAAAGGTGTGTACTGTGTGCAACAGAGATTTGAGAGAGGAAAGGCCAGACAGGCAACCAGGCCTTGTATTTCCCTGAGTTTTCTAAACTCTGGGCTCAAGAGGAACTGAGATCACTGGGAAGCAATGGAACTGAGCCAGATCATGCTAGCGCCCCAAAGAAATGTCTGTACAGAAATAAGCCCAAATATTAGGGCTCTATTTTTTCAGAGAATCAATATAGAAAATTATATTCTATAGTGCTCTTTTTCTTTTTTTATAGAAAGGGAATTACCTTCTTTGTTACCCACTATCCTATTTACTCAGTGCCAAGAGAAAGTATGTTCCAGAACAAAAAAGTCCCCCAAACTGTCTGTTTCTTGTGATCTGTCACTGGAAAATGATGTAACCTAGCACAGTTGTGTGGTTTTTCTTAGTTTCAGGACAATTACAGTGACTAGATCATTCCAGGTACCTGATATCACATCTATGTTTTTGTCCTTTAAAGGAGTTTGGGAGGAATTTTTAAAGGATCATTATACCCTGTATTTAGTTTTGAAACTGTTTCCAGCCCTTTGTGGAAGGGTACAGATAACTTTAAGTATAAAGATGTGTGTTTCTTCACATATTCATTTTCAACTAGCTTCCCTTTCCCTGTAACTTCAGCTATTCTCACGTCTCTGCAGAGCCTACCTATGTCTAACGTCGTGGAGTTTTCTGGCCATCAGACACGTATCCAGGGGCATCTAGCTGCCTTTACATTAGAAGCCCCTATATGCTTGCAGAGCCTTGCACCTCAAGATGTCCGATTATGCCACCATGCTGGCTTCAGAATGGTCTAGTCTTGTACCATGGGGAGACAGAGGAGGATTATGGATCCCAGGCTGACCTCAGCTTTGCAAGTATTTTCTACTTGGGATTCAGGCCCATAGAACATCCTTGGAATTCAGTTATGGAGGCAGCCATTGTCACCGAAATTCTAGGCAAAACTCTGGTATCCAAAAGCTCTGGTTTCCTGTACATGGGAGATGGCCTCTAGAGGGGCCAGATCAGTCGTGAAGAGCTGGGGGTTGAAGATATGAAAACCTGTAGCACAGGCCAAGCATCTTGGGCCAGGTGAAAACCTGCAGGATGGATCATGCACTCCTTCAGAGAAGAGCAGCTCATGTTTGCTAGAGTGTGCAAAGTGCAGGCAGGCATTTTGAAAGACTCGGTGTATGAATTGGGCTTTGTCCTTGGTAATCCAAACAAAAAATGGCCAAGTTCATTCCAGGCATGGGGCAATGGCCAGCCAAGCCTTTCTTAGACTGGGAGCCACTACTGCCTTCCCCTCTGAAACTCACGTAGGCACACTGTGGCTGGTAGGAGAAGGGCTGGGAGAAACTCAAAGAGCTGAGAACACAAACGCCTGTATTTAATCAACTGCTCCATAAACATGCCCAAAATACACAGCAGTTGATTCTAAAACTAAGCAAAGGAATTACATTTATTGAGCACCTACTATGAGCCCAAATCAGGTTGATCCCAAAGTCCATGGCTGACCGCAGCAGCACAGCCTCACCACACGCCCTGGCTGCTTGGGTGGTCTCAGAGCCTAGAACCAGCTCTTCAGCTTCCTCATTTTGTCAAAGCTCTTCTCCCATGAGCTTACATATGTATTTCTCTGGAGCACCTCTCCCTTGACTTTCGAAACATATATCCAATGACCTACATGACATCTCCACCTGGATATCTGAGAGGCATCTCAAAATTAACACGTCCAAAATCGAGCCCCTGATATCCACTGCACCACCAAAGTAGTTCCTCACGTGGTCTTCCCCATTTCATCTTCCAGTTGCTCAAGCCCAAATGCTTGGTCTTATCCTTAAGTCCTTTCTCTCACACACACATTCCCCACCCACACTTGATTTGTCAACAAATCCCACTAGATGTACCTTCAATCATGTACAAATATGTCCACAATCTGAGCACTTCACACCATCTTTACTGCCACCACCACCCCCAATCCAAGCCAGCATCATCTCTCACCTGCATTACTGCAAAAACCTCCTAACCAGTATCCTAGCTTCTGCCTTTGACCTACTATGTTCTATTCTCAACACAGAAGCCAGAGTAAGTCTTTTAAAATATAAGTTAGGTCACAAGATCCCTCCAATGTTTCCCATTTATTCAGAGTAAAAGGCGACCCCATTAGCATGAGCCCCCAAGGCTTACATGAACCCTGCTCCCTCTCTGCTCCCACTCTCTGCTCCCACTGACTCACTGCACCCAACCACTATGGCCCCAGCCAAGCCCACCACACTCCCCCTCGGGGCCCTTGCTCTCCTCTTTCCTTGGCCTGAAATGTGCTTTCTTCAGTTATCTGAATAACTTGTTTCCCCACTTTGTTCAAGTCTTAATTCAAATATTAACTTTCTGGGTGAGGTCTTCCCCTACCAACCTAAGATTTCAAACCCTACCTCGATCGACTTTGGTTGTTATCATTATCTAATATGCTTTATATTTCATTCATTTTGCTTGCTTTCTCACAAGAATGTAAACTCAATAAATGGGGAGATTTTCAGTATTTTGCTTGTTTCTGTGAAGCAGCGAACACTACACATAACAAGCTATGGGTAAATCCTTTTAAATAAACTGATGACACCCATTCCATAGTCATTATAAATATTTTGAACATATCTCCTCCCTGCCCTAGCCCCACATACTCCTGGAGAAAAATAGCAATCACTGTCCTCTTCCTATTCCCCTTCCTAACTGAAATAAAAGCACCTACCAATCCGGAACTGGCCTTCCAGAGAACTGGGTACTTGTAAGGCAGGGGCGGGGGGGCACTTAGGAAGGGGTCGTAAGCACCTTGTTTCCTGGGAAAGAGGCTCCATATCGCAGACTCATAAATTAGCATATGCTTTGCACATCACTGTACATTTATTTATTTAGCTTCTGAGTTTTCAGAGCCTCGAATAGCAAGGACAGACCTGGGACTGCGCACACCTCAACCTGAGGGCCTGACACCAAGGCTGAGCCTGGGCTGCCCCCTCTACGGGCAACCTGCCCCCCACCCACCACAGGCAGAGGTGGTTTCCTGCCATTTTGGTCTGAACAAGCCTCAGAGCACTTGGGACTTCAAGTCTGTTGTAGAGGTTTAATTGGCAGAAGGAACTAGGGGAGTAGGATGAGGGTTGTATGAGGATGGGAGAGAGAAAAATTAAGCAGAAGGCAGACTGACACGCTCTTTGCATGCCTTCTTAGTAGCAGGGTCAGGCCAATGAAGAAAGTCAAAGCAAGGCCAACACCTTGCCCAGAGAGCATGGCTGGCCTCTTCCCTGCACGTTACCTTAGGTTGAGCGGGTCCTCCGTGAAGCCTTTTCCTTTCAAGCCAGGTTGGAAAAAGCAGAAGCTAGACAAAAAGGGAAAGGATTATTCTATCAGCAGAGTCAAGACTCTTTCACCACCATGGAACATTTTCAGAGGCAGGCTAGAGGTTGGGTTTATTCTTGCCCTTCCAGTGGGCCCCATTTGCCCCTAGATCAGGGTGTACCTCTGAGGCATCCCATCAGCACCCTCTGCCATTATATGCTCTAGCCTTAATAATAGCAATGATAACAATAAAACAATAGTTACAATAAAAATTACATGTTTTAGAGACCTCCTCTGGGCCAGCACTGGCATTTCCATTGCTGATTTTAGCAGCCACTGTAGTACTCTAGGGACAAGTCCCATCTTACTTTCATGCTCTTTGAACAAGGGTGGGGTGTGGTTGGCACTATTCATTGTCTGAGTTATGGATGTATAAGACTTCTAGCTCGACTGTGAAAAAAACGTCGTTTAATGCACAGAAATCACAAGGGAACATGAACCTGAGGTTCAGCATTGCATGTCTACTTCTTCGGTTTGGTCTAAAACGGAACTTGAAGACATTTTAGGAGGCGATATAACAGCAGTCCTTCGAAGAACCTCAAACGGAGAATCACAGTCAATGGAGACGCACCCAGAGCTGGCTCAGACAGCCTCTCTGCGAGAGTTGTTTTTCTCCACTCTGGCCCTTGCCCTTGGGACCCAGCAGCTGGTCCTGGTGCCAGTGACTGGCCAGGGCCGACAGGAAGGTAAGGCTAGAACCTCTGAGCACAAAATGGCCTGGAACATGCAGGCCAGGGATGTCAAATCTCACCTCAGAACTTGCAACCCTAAGTGGAGCTAAATGTGACCACTTCTCTATTAATCCAGCTTCTGTGTGGTCTGTTCATGGCTAGGAGCCTGCCTTTCCTTTGGCCTCTTCTAGATTATCTACATATCTCTAACTTTAATAATATAAATTTAAAATTTAAACTCTAGCTTAAACTCCTTAGATTGATTAATCTCTTTGGATAAAGAGAAGTTAAACTAAAACAGCATGCTTCTCTCTTTAAGAAAAAAGATGTTCCGTGCGGAAGTGGGAAATCAGTTGGTAGGAATACTTTCCAATAAAATATGAAGTCAGAATGAATAAAACTGGCAACTGGGATCTAAAAGGAAGATTAAGCCAAAATAATTACTTGGAAAAATTTAAAATAAAGCCGGAAAATTCTGGAAGGCCCATTAAATACGTTGTGTCTGCAGATTTTTTTCTCCCTTCAGTTATTACTGTCTCAAACTACTTCAGCTCATGAAACAGAGCCAGTTTCCCAGGATTTAGGGAAGGAGCTTTTATAGTTTTCTCTATACTTTTTTCCATCACTCAGCAGTTCTGTGGGTAAGTTCTTTCTCGTGTCTAACCTAAATCCTGCCCACTGTGGGTTGGGAACAATTCTCCTGAGAACAGAGCTGTTCCTCTCCTATTGGGTCATGATTAGTCTCCTTAGCGGAGGATTTTCAAACCCTTACCTTTTGAAGACCTTACTCCGATCACTGTTGTGGAAGACAAGAAACTTGGAATATCCGTTTCGGAAAAAGATCTCCAGGGCAATGTCCTGTAAAGAGAACCCCTTTTACTGCTCTGCAGTTTCCTGGAATGGAGAACCACCCCCCCACCCCCTCACCAGGGCAACAGAGCCATGGCTGTGGGTCATTTGGGACTCTGTGTCAGGTGTGAAAGGATTTCAATCTAAAATGGAACCAAAAGATATGAAAGGGCGAACCTCAGGCATGCGCCCTCAGATAAACGAAACTTAAGAACTGAGAGACTGATTTCCCACAAATGCCTGATTTACAGAAGATCGAGACTTACCTCGTGAGCAATGAACATCCACCAAGAACCCCTCCCATCCTCAAGCCAGTGAACTTACAGCTTGGACTCTGGCTGGACGCCCCCACTTGTGCTCCTTGCCCATAGATACAGCTGACCCTCAATGGATTCGCCTGTAGCTCCAGACAGCCTGCGTTTCATGAATGGCTATTCCTCTGCTATTCCTGAATTAACTCAATTTCTGCTAATTCAAGCTTGCCTCAGTTTACCTCTTTATCTAGGTTGACACAGGCCTTGCAACCTCCTGCAGGGGATATGAAGACCTTGGTGACAGTGACAAATGGGGTCTCCACAGAATGAGTAGGAGGGCAGGAGAACTAAGGGCTCCTTTGGCTGAAGCAGGAAACAAGAGCCCCGCTCCCAGGGCAAGCGAGGAGGGGACAAAGAGAGGAAAGTGCCCAGTAACACCTCTAGACACTTTCACTTCCCGGTCAAGGGTTTCATTTCCTGAACCAAAGGGTCATCTTACCAGAAACACTAGGGGAGTGGGTGCCAGTCCCAATCTGGGCAGCATCTTACGCCAACCCACAGACTTGAAGGCACAGGGTGCTTTGCCAAACCACTTTGCTGAGCCATTTTGACGTGGCCACACTGACATAACAATGTTGTTGCAAGGGTATTTTGTTAATGCCTAAATGAACTCTACCTGCTTTCCCTTCTTTTTCCTTTCCTCCTCCCTCCCCTTCCTATCTATAAATAACAGACTTGGAATAGTGATAGAGTGAGTCCACATATAGATCAGATGGGGTCAGCCAAAGAATACCCAGCATTTGAGGGAGGGCCTGGGAGAGGTGAGGCCTGGGCATGGAAGGAGAGACGGGGAGGGAGAGGGTCAGACTCAAAGATGGGGTCCTGCATCCAACAGCAGTCAGGTCCTGCTCCTGCCTGGCTGGAAGTGAGTTCTCAAAGTCCAGTTCACTAGATTCCTGAGCAGAGGGAAAGTGTCTGTAATGATAATGAAACACCCCTCTCCTCTGTGGGTACACATAAGAGCCGCAGATTTGTCTTCTACAAACAGAAATATAAACACTGTGCAAAGAGATGATGAAAGCAGAATTTATGAAGGCTACAGCTTGTCCCAGCAACCTTAAGTGCCCAGGCTCTGACTTTCCTCTGGGAGAATCTAGGGCTGGACAAATGGTGGCCTTGCTCATGAAGCTCTCCCAGCCCCACTTGGCCATCACACATGCTCTCCCACTTCTGGTTTCCACCACGGTCAGGCTAACCAACCATCTGGAAACAATCCCCTTTTACTGGGGAGAAAGACACTCACTTACTGATATCTATTTGCTACTATATATAACCTGTAAGTACACATACAATTATTTTTAAAAAAAGTGGTTTTTTGAGTACTTGCTATGTGCCTAAAATGTGCTAAGTGCTGCTATATATGTAATGGTGGAAAAGACAAGACATGGTCACCTGTTCACTGGAGGGAAATGGAAGCCCAGAGAGGTGCCCGACTGTGCCAAAGCTGCAGGGCTGTGCTCAGGACTGGGCCCATGCTGGCTGTGGTCAGAATCATCAGGGCAGGGCCTCCTCCACCCGCCCCTTTCTAGTTCACTCTCCTTTCAGAGAAGGGCACTAAGGGCAGGCAAAATGAGAACCAGATCTTTGTGGGCAAAAGCAGCGGAGAGGGAGGGAGAGGGAGAGAGCTGGGTCAGATGTCAGCAGCTTGCTGGACCCTTGTCTGCAGGGCAGCTGATCCTCCCTAGAATGAGTCCCCCCCCTCCCAGCCCCCGCCGGCAAAGGCTCCCTGGAGCTTTAGTTTCGGATAATAATATGGAGGCCTCCAGCAGGAGGATCAAGGGACAAAGAAATTTACAAATGAAAGGCACACTTACTCTGTTCCCCAGGGCCTAGCACTGTCCCTGTTGGCCTAGCAGAACAGAGACCCTGCAGCAAGGGTGAGAGGGGAGGGATCTGGGCTCCTCCCCACCCCCAAGGGTGGTCCCTCATCTCTTCCTCCGCCAGCTGCCTGGGAGGCCCCTGGGCACGGATGCAGCTTTGCTATTGCTGAGGTTGGGCTGGTGAAGGCAAGATGTGTTTGAGGCCAGTGGGAGCCCCAGAGTTCTTCCTCCTTTTGCCACTGAGGCGATGCTCCTAAACCACGTGATGTTTCTCCAAGGTGGGGTATGAGAAGCATGTGGTTGTGACTAGCTGACAGCAGAGCTCTGCCTCTGGAAGGAATCAGCTCTGTTTAGTACCTGGATGAGCCCTTGAATGCACTGGACAAGGCTCTGGGATCCTGGCTGGAGGGGACAGTCAGGAGATCTCTAAAACACCTGGCCCAGGAAATGACCAGGAGCTTGAAGGTAGGTGAAGCTGTGAGGAGGGCAGAGGGTAGGGGCTGTGGCCTGAGGAGGTGTCCACGTGCTCAGAACAGAGGGCAGACTGGCACTCCACTCTCAGTCACTGGCTCTGCCACGAGGCAATGGAGCTGCCCTGTCCTGTATTCCCGAATCTCCAAGGCAGCTCTGGGGCATGTCAAGGGGAAAATAAAGCAAAGAGGCTGGATCCTAAATGACACGGTGAGAGAGAGAAGGACCCAGTGGCCAAATGGCAGGGACTGTGGAGAGAGTGAAACAGAAGGCAGAACTCCATCCCAGCCAGGGGACCAGCCCAACATAGGCCACAGGGATTCACAGGTGTCTCAAAGGGCCCTGGGCTGTGCACAGGTGAAGGGGGTCAGGGAGGTGTGTCCCTCACATTCAGATGGGGCCTCAGTGGCACCTGGACCACCTGTGCCCGGAAGAGATGGTCCTCTCTCTGGCCCCCTCCCGGGACACACCTGCAGGAGGAAGCGTGCCTGCCGGAGCTCCCTGAGGTCACCGTAGCTGTGGCGCTGGCATGAGTAATGGTCGGAGGACCTGTCTTTGCTGCACATGTTGAAGATGAATGGATCGCTAATGCTGAAAAGGAAGCAAGACACACAGTGAGAGGGTGTCTGGTAGGCTTGTTCCCCTGCAGGCACCGTGCGTGGCCCACCTGAGTTTCTGGGACACACTGGAGGATGTGTCAGCCCCCACTGACCTCATAAACCCTGTCTGAGCGCCTGTCTGTGTCAGCCGTGCCCTGAGGAGGAAGGCGGATCACTGCCCTCACCAGGGGAGGGACAGCAAGACAAAGGGCCCACCTCCAGGACGGATAATGACACAGGGTGTAAGTGTGAGAAGACTCTCTGAGTACAGGGGTCAGAAATGGGCTGGGGGTTTATGGGGGAAGAATGAAAGAGATGTGTAGTTAGGTCTGGAGAAATTTCAAGCTCCTGGAACATGAGGCAGAAAGACAAGCCCTGTCCAGCATGGTGTCAGGCAACGCGGAGCCCTGGGAGGAACAGCCGTGTCAGCCGGGCTAGCACCTAGTGTAAAATGGGACAAAGGGGCAGAAAACTCTGAGTCTTCAAAGAGGCAGATGGCAGGGCTGACAGCACTGATGGGCTGGAAGACGATGACCCCAGCGTTAGCAGTGGACCCCAGAGCACCATGCCTGGACCAGGGACTAGCGCCATTGTAGAGAGCAGAGGATGGGCCGGCCAGGCCGGATGCTGGATGCCCGCTCCCGGAGGTCAGAATGACTCCCCTTGGGAAGAAAGGGAGAAGGGGGGAAGGAGGAGTCCTGAATTTGACTAAGTATTTATCCCAAAAAGAACAATTTTTTCACTGGAAGTAACTGAAATACCTTCAGATAACCAACCAGGTGAAGCTTTCCACCGCCAATAGAAATGGGGACTTGAGAGATAAATCTGATTTCAGTAGGGACGGTTCCATTCCTGATCATCTGAGTTACACAGCAATTCTGCATGGCGCACATTACCACAAAGCGCTGATAAAACACCCTTTTAGCACTGGAGAAAGGAAGGGCCTTCCAAGCACCTCGGCCCTCCGTGAGACTGCGTGCCCCCGCACGGCCGAGGAGCCCCGCACCAGCACTAGGTGGCGGGAATGTTTTACCTCCTCCCACCCCAGCTCCAGGGGCGGCCCTCACCGCCCAGCCTCCAGGGCAGGCCACGCTTCCAGGGGAAAGGGAGAGAGATCAGGCCATCACACAGGCCCGCAGGACTTCTCTGGGCTGCGGTCAGAGCTGGTCCAGCATCTGCAGTGCTAAGAGCTCAGACTTGCACACTCTGCAGAATGGTTACTGCCAGGTAGAGGGGAAGGCTAGCTGCGTGGGACACAGCCTGAGCCGGCTTTTCAGCACCCACATGGCCAGACCGCACCCTTGCGGACTCCTGCCCCTGCTCAGAACCACGCTCTCAGGGGCCCTGTTCTGGCCACACTGCTGTAGGACTGTTGAAACACAAATGTGGCTGGATGGTTCTGGATGCTTCTGCTTGGATGTTTTCATTCAAATCTACTGCTGGCTGAGGCCCTCTGTCCATTATTAATGCTTCCCTCTGGGGCTAAGCTGAGCTTCCCCTAAACTTCCCTGACTCCCAGAGAGGTCGTGGAGGTAATTCTGGTTCCTACCCTTGACTTAGGCCAAACAGCATTCCAGGTAAAGGCACTTGTGACAGTGACAATGATGTGATCTGTGGCCTGTGGTCCTGTGGCCCCGTTCTTGTGGGAGCACAGCAAACATTCTCTGTACCTTAGCTGCACCTTTGGTTGGTTTCTCTCCGCAGCTGACTATGAGTGAGTTCTTGGGGGCACAGACCTGTGCCCATGGTTCTCATCCTCCACATCTTTCCTGGAGCTCTGGGCATGTTTGCTGAGTGGACTGACCACCGTCATGCTCTACAGCCTGCTCAATACTTCCCTGTCCTTGATTAATTTGATCCACGTGATGAAGCCTTACTGAGCATGTGTTGTTAGGATTCCCATATCAGAAACGAGGAAACTACATTCCAAAGAGAAGAGGTGACTTTTCCAAGGTCACAAGGAACTGGATTCAGACCAGGTCCTCTGAATCTAAAACTCAAGCTCACGCAGCCGCACCTTTTCTCCCCTGAGGCAGACAGGCTGGCTGGCAATTACAGAGATTCCCCCACCAGCTCCCTCCTTCCAGTTTACTCTGTGCAGACTGATTCTCAACCTAGGACTCTGAAACACTGGTGACATGAGGAAGAATGCTCTGGAGAATGCTCTTAGGAAGGAGCTGTTAGGAGGAAAGATGGTCATTCTTCTCCTGCTTGTAGGGACTGAATAATCCATAACGCAGGAGTGCTTAGACAGACTCAGTTTCTCAGGAAGACTAAATTGTGAATGACATTATTGAGTTCACTGATGCAGGGTCCAGACTGGAGTTCCGTCGTGCAATGCATGAGTCACACAGCTAGGACTGCGTCTCTTTGCCAACACTATATTCTACATGTGCATTAAATCAGAGTTCAGGGCCCCAAGGTCAATGAGTAGAAAGGAGTCGCTGATCCATGTTCTTCTTTAGATGGAGCTGTGGCCACAGTTCAAAGGCTGCTGTTCACAGCTCTTGCATGACACCTATAATGATATATGCAAATTGCCCAGGGTGGTCATAGTAAAACTTCTAATATTCTTAACTAGGGAAATCACAGTAAACTAAATGATAAGCAAGATATGGATTGACTGGGTCTTTGGTAATAGAAGTGGCTTTCAAACTAAAACATACTTTGATTTGCCCCACATTTGTATGTATCCAATTGTTGTCAGGAATTTATACCTGGACTTTATACCCAAATAACTTGCTAGATCCCAAACGCTTTACCAGACTCAGCCCACATCTGACTGATCTATGTATCTGTGGAGTCTGCTACAGTGCTGGTACAAGACAGACTTTCAATAAGTATTTGTTGAATTAAACAGAGAGATGATGCCTTAAAACTGCTGACTGATGTGAAGGAGATATCTGACTAAAAGCACCCCGTCACAAGGAGCCAACTGGATGGTCTGGATTCCCACCAAATGAATCAAACGCTACGCACTGTGAGCTCGGCTGCTACTGTTATGGGTTGAATCGTGTCCCCTAAAAGATATATGTTGAAGTTCCTAATCTCCAGTACCTCAGAATTTAACTTTATTTAGAAATAGGTAAATAACAGAGGTAATAAAGGGAGGTCATTGAGATAGGCCCTAATCCAGTATGACTAGTCTCCTCATATAAAGGGGAAACTTGGACACAGAGACAGACACACACGGGGAGAAGATGGCCATGTGACCGAGTGATGTATATACAAGCTATGGACCACCAAGGATTGCCAGGAAACACTAGCAGCTAGAAGAGGCGAGGAAGGATCCTCCCCTAAAGCTGTAGAGGGAGCATGACCCTGCCAACACTCTGATTTCAGACTTTTAGCCTCCAGAACTGTGAGACGATAAATTATTTTTTTTTAAAGCCACCCAGTTTTTGATACTTTGTTACAGGAGCCCTAGACAGCTATTGGGTTGGCCAAAAAGTTCGTTCAGGCTTTCTATAGGATGTTATGGAAAAACTCTAACGAACTTTTTGGCCAACCCAGTTAGTACAGTCACCCTATTCTGCCAAGAAGAGATCCCACTGAAAGCAAAATATAACCTTCTGGAAAGGGTCTTACTTTCTAAGGAAAGTTCCAAAGTACACAAGCCAATCCCTGCTGGAGGACTGGCAGTGCTCTTGAGTTTTGTTTGGGATATTTTCATGGCACGCTGGGGAGTCTCCTTCAAGGTCTAACGCTCAACTGTACTCAAATTGATGGCAGTCTTCTAGAGAAACACTTCGGAGGTGACTTAGCTTTATGTTTAACTGGCTTATTTACGTATCTTCCTTAGTCTCCATGGTCAAAATAAGACTTAATCCCCATGGATCTGACATGATCTAATGGCCCATCTCTGAGAACCACAACTCCACGAGTGCCAGCATTTTCTTAGGGCAGTAGGCAGGGGATCAGAGAGAAAGCACTGTCTGGCTAACAAACACTTCTTTGAGGTACGGTGACTAAAATTACCTATGGCAATTCCCAAACGATATTCCAAGGTGGTAATTTATTCTCACTACTCTCCTTGCATTCTAGAAAAGTACCTTTCCAGACTTGAGTACGTCCAACCTGACAACTGGGCTTCTGTTGAAAGTGCAGATATAGTCAATTTGATCATGATTACATACACCTCATAAACACAATTTACCTAATCAATAAGGTCTTATCTAATACCAACTCAATTTAAACCAGAGGTGGAGAGTGAAGCAATGGTTTATGCAAGTCATTTCATGGGCACGCCATGCATATACGTAGAGGAGAAAGCTTTCATCAGCTCTCAGAAAGGCGAGTCAGCAGACCCATTGTCCATATTGATCAGTATCAATAAAACATGAGCAATAAGATGGGATGAGTGTGCCAAGTATTAATTATGCTCCTGCCTTGGAAAAGAACAGAAGACTCACTGCAATTGGTGAACGTTTGGTATGAATAAAAGATGGAAATTAGCAGAGAGAAAAAGGCCAAGCATTTTAAAACAAACCTAAATCAAAGGAGGGTGGGCTGACATCTATCCTTCCGTGCTCCTTAAACTCTTGCTTCCTGACATAGGCTGGAAATGATATGACACCTGGGAGTTAAAATTCTTAGTTATTGGCAGGTAAGGCTCTGGTTCCTCTGTCAACAGTCT
This sequence comes from Lagenorhynchus albirostris, assembly GCF_949774975.1. Taxonomy (NCBI): domain Eukaryota; kingdom Metazoa; phylum Chordata; class Mammalia; order Artiodactyla; family Delphinidae; genus Lagenorhynchus; species Lagenorhynchus albirostris. Next base: position 37,995,916 of record NC_083110.1, on the reverse strand, counting down.
TAAAGAGTGGTTCTCAAAGTGTAGTCCCAGACCAGTAGCATCAACATTAGCTGAGAACTTGTTAAAAATCTTCAGCCCTAACTCAGACCTACCACATTAGAAACTGGGCTGATGAGGGGTCCCAGAAGTCTGTTTTAACAAGCCTTCCAGGTGATTCGATGTAGTTTAGTTTGAGAGCCACTGGGCTAAGAGGTCATTTTGTCATTACTTGAGCCTTAGCTAACCAGAAAAGAAATCTACACCTAAATTTCTCCAAAAGTGATGAAAACATACAACTTGAGAACTGAACCTTTAGCAAAAGTGCAAACACAATCAATTTGGTTTTGAATGGCAGTACTTTATAAACACTAGAGAATTAATCAATAAGAACCGAATGAACCCAAGTAGACCAACTGCATTGGATCCTAAAGAAGAACCTCGGAATTTCCTGCCAAAGACCTCTGGTATTAGTTGGTGTAAAAATGACTCTTCAGATTTCTACCCAAGTCTCACCCATCCTTCAAGACCCAGATCTTAGCCTACTTCCTCAAGTACCTGTCCCTCACCACACAAGCCCCATGCCATCTCTCCAAGCATGAACCCCGAAGAGTCCTCAAATAACATGTATTTTGTCCCTTGATGACAGTGTGTTCCAAACTCTTTCCAAAAGAACCTGTTTATGCTGCTGATTGCGCTCATGTGCCTTGCGGGCATGAAGGGACAGGGCCTGATGTCTTGCATAAGGATGAACAATCAAAGAAGTTGTTGAATGACTAAGCTGATGGGACTGGATTCTATTACCCAAACAACCGAAGGACCTATGCCCTTTGTCCTGTGGTGCATTCCATAGCAGGAAAGCCCCAGGAGCTGCTGCATTGTTAACCGCTCCAGATTTTAGCTTTGGGGAACCACAATCATGATGCCTATGCCTTAAGGTCCCTCTGTTTTATCTCGTGGCTCAGTTTCAGGCCCAAACCTGAGCCCATAGAAAGAACAAGGTGGGAGGCATAGGCATGGGGGTGGCTGAGAAGGCAGCTTGGGGCTCAGGGCAGAATCTGCCGGGAGGGGAGGGACACTCACTTGGATAAGCAGTGGCGGGTGCAGTAGACATCACCCACGGGAGAGAGTGTGAAGTTCTCGCAGATGTAGAAGTGCTGCTGGCCAAAGAGCAGGAGCCCTTCGCAGACCAGGTGACCCTGCACGATGACCAGGGAGTACTTCTGTGTCACCTGCAGGGAGAGAGTGCCAGAGTCAGGCCACGTGCAAAGGAAGCATGCCCATCTCCTTCTGGAGGGCAGGAGGGCAGTGGCCGGTCGCCCACCAGGCCCTTGGAGGTGACAGTAGCACCCTGTAAATGACAGAGCCGCTGCCCCAGAGCTGCACTGCTCTTCACAGTCTAAGTTTCATTTCGATACCCAACACCCTGTTTCATTATTTCATCTACCCAAGGCCACCCCACCCCCACCGAGGCATGTGGATGAGTGTTTATTGCTGTGTTGAGCACGTTGGCCTTTTTTTTCCTCTCACTTTAAGCTCCTCTACAACTGTGCAAAACATTCCTCCGTAAACAAAGAGGAAAGTTTTCAAGGTCCAAGGCATCCCTCAGTTACAAAGGCGAAGGAGCTTGTCCAGAGGCCAGCTGGAAACTGGCTGAGCCAGGACTGGAACCAGGTCTGCCTAGAACCACAAGGCAAGACTGGTACTGCTGTCTACAAGGCCAAGGCTGGTCCAACGTGTGTGCAGAGGTGGCATGAGCTCCGCCCAGGTCTCGTCTTTCAGGCTCAAGCACGTTCTCTCAGCAGCTGAAGATGTTGGCAGCTTTCCAGAATCCCTCAGCTAAAGAGAGTATCTGGCCAAAGGTCATGTCCTCATCCCAGTGGCCGTCCGTACCCAACAACTGGTCAGAGAAGGAAGGGCCAGACCTTTTGCCTCCACTCAGGTCAACTCTGAGCTCCCGTGGGATCAGCCAAGGCCTTGCTGAGTCTGCACTTCTCGCTGGGCCCAGTCCAATGACCCGCGCTGCCAATGGACTTGCTGCACGCACATCTCTGGCTCAACATGGGCTTTCTGGGGAGCCTGACCTGAGAGGGTGTCTTATGACCCAGAGTCCCGCATGAAGTAAGGACTACGTGGGTCCTTACATGGAAAAAATCTCCAAAGGAACGAGTGAGAGAATACATGAATTTTTAGATGTCGGGAGCCCAAATGGACCAGAGTAAGACCAAGACCAACATTTTCTCAGGGTAATTCTGTGCTAATTCCAGTTATCCAAAAGAGGACCTGACTTTTTTTTTTTTTACTACCTACTTTTTTTTTTATAACCATTGTAAACATTTTACACATATTAACCAGTATAATCCTTACAGTTGGGCAAGGGTAGTTGTACTACTCTAATTTAGAGATGGAAAAAAAAGGGGTCCCAGAGATAAGAATCTCATCAAAGATGGGTAAGTGGCAGAGCCTGGGACTGAAGTTAAGCTCTGTGCTCACCTTTGGGAGCAATGATAGGACTGCAGTGGTGAAGCCTGGAAAGCAGCCCTGGATACCAGTTCTCACACCGCTGCATCAAACAGGATTAGTCAAAGTCAGGAACAAACAAGATAAACAAGAACCCTACAACCGTGGGACTTAAAATCCAGTGGGGGAAGACCCATCAACTAATAAACTATCACAGACTGTGATATGTGTTGAGAGAAAAAAAAACAGGTTGATGATAATAAGGCAGAGAGAAACTTGGAGGGGACACTATTTTAGACAGACCCTGAGACTTGAAGGATGGAAATGGGCAGTCATGCAGAAGCTGGGAGAAGAAATTTCAGGGAACGGGAACATCCAGCTCAGAGCCTAGAGGCAGGAAGGGCAGGTTTGGGGAGCAGAAGAGAGGTCAGCGTGGCTGGTGAAGCTGCAAAGTAGGTGTGCCCAGATCCTGGGGGCCTTAGATGTCTTCGTTTTCCTGTGAAGCCTCCCGTGTACATGCAAAAATAAAATCTGTACACATTTCTCCTGTCAATCTGTCTTCTGTCCACTGAATTCTCAGGCCTAGCTGGAGACTCTAAGAGGGTAGAGGAGAAGTTTTGCTTCTCCTGCGGTATGTTATACTGAAGAGATTCGGTGAATACACAGCATGTTTTGTACATATTCTCTTTTTTTACACAAACCGCATATTCGTATAGTTACTGGTCTGTATCTAGTTTTCTCCCTTAATAGGCCATCTAGCAGACCCTTCCAAATCACTTCTTATAGAGTTGTCTCACTTTTATTAAACGGTGCAGACCATTCCCTTGCATGGACGTACCACAACTTATTAGACCGACCTCCTACTGACTCAGGTTGTTTTCAAATGTTTTGACATCACAAGTGATGCTACAGTGACCAGCCTTATACACATGTCCCTTGGGACACATGAGTAAATCTTCAGGTTGAATTCCTAGAAGCAGAACTGCAGGTCAAGGATGTGGACATTTTAAGTTGTGATCTAGTGCCAGCCTGCCCTCCTGCAAGGTGACACTAACTTACACTCCCAGCAGCACTGCTGCAGGGTGTTTATGTCCCCTATGCCGAGCCATTGAAACGTTTTTCTTATGCCTTTGTATGGAGGATGCTTCATCCTCACATTCACATGCTCACATGCGGGGCCCAAGCGCAGTCCAGGCCTATGTACCTCCCAAACCTCTCCCCTCCCCATGATGCCGCTCCCTCACCCAAACTCTGTGCCAAGAGCAGGGGCTGCAGCATGTTTCCATATCTCCTGATGTTTTCCCTTGGGGAGAAATAAGTAACAACCAGAATAAACGAAACCACAAGAAAAACGTCTGGTGAGAGCTGGGTTTATAGCTTAAAAATGGACTCTGCTAGGAAAGAGCGGCATTCTAAAAACTGGAAAATGAATCCAAGTGAACTATTCCCTGCTCTTCCATTTAAATTAGTCCTGAGAAGGCTCCACCCCCAAGTTTAATCATGATTAGGAATTCCCTCCTGCCATGATTCTACCACTTTAAAGAGAGTGGAACTTCAGCTTGATAAGTAGAATTTTTTAGGATCAGCTAGATGATATATTATCGTTCCTGATGGGTGAATAACCAAGTACATGGCCACACCTGGTTCTGCGTATGATAAGGAACAGGTTGTCTGGAAATCCAAAACTGCCAGAGCTCAAGTTAGAGGGACAACAGTTGGCTGGGACATTCTACGGAAGCCCACGCCAGCACATTCTCCTAGAGGCAGCCCTCAGTGTGCAAAAGGGGAGGGCAACTGGAGGCTCCCTGAAGATTTTTTCCAGCATTACTAGTCTGCAGTTGAGTACAATGCTCTAATTTTATAGGTAGAAGAAGTGAGATTCAGAGCTCATATGAAGTACCCAGTAAGAGCGCTAACGTGTACATTCTCTTATACTTGTGCGAAAAATCTACTGCAAAGAAAGCTTCAACCGTGCTCACATGTGTCACGCTTCCCCTTCCATACGTCTGCTCACCTAGACCTTGTTATCAATACATTCTGTTACAGTGGTGTATGGAATAAGTATTCTCTTATCTCAAAAAACAGTACAGATTGCTGAGAAAAAGTTAAGTATCAAAAAGGAGAGAGACTATTTCAATTCCATTTGTGCTGGCTACCTATGAATTCGGGCATCTACTTTTTCTCTATTGATCACTTTTAGATGGAGCATTCAGTCACACTAGTAAGCAAAGAAATGTATATTAAAACAATAAGGAGATATTATTTTTATATGTCAGTTTGGCAGATCTGAGAAGTAATATAACACTTGGATCTCCTGACAGCAGCTCGTATTTTCAGGTGGAGACAAGGAGCAGGGATGCCCCCTGCCTGCCTGCGAGTGCCACTTGCACAGCAAGCCTGCCAACAGGCAAGCCTCCACCCTTTCTCTGCTGGCTCAGGGGAGACCAAACGGAAAAGGATTGAAACTGCACCAGTATAATGTGAAAAGGATCACAAGTCCTGAACTGTTCAAAGCGCAGTGTGTAGCATTAGCTGCATTTAGAATCTGCACTCAGTGACTGAAGTTGAAGCATGTTTCTAGCCAGGGCAGCTCCGTATATCGTAAAACCCAGACTTGTGGATCTCAGCATTTATTTGAAAAGTTAGTATGTATGAGAATCACCCAGGCAGCTTGTTAAAGTTCATCTTCCCAGGTTACATTCCCAGTTGTTCTGATTCAGCAAGTGCTGAATGGGCCCTGGAATTTGCATTTTAATAGGCAGCCCAGATGATTCTGACGCAGACAATCTGAAAACCATACTTAGAAACCAATCCGTGGACACCAGCGAGGCTATGAAAGTAGAGGTCCCATCACATGCAGGCACATTGCTATAACTCATCCATCTGCTCATGCTTTCATTTAATAGATACATATTGAATGTTTGGCCTGTGCCTCCACACAAACATAAAGGGAGGGAAAACACATCTTGTGGTGCGCATGGTCTAACAGGAAAGAGAGAAGAATACCAACTGTCCTGGTACAGCATGGGGTTGGGGGAAAATACAAGCATTCTCAGGGCACAGAGGAGAGTGCCTGGCCCAGACAGCATCCGGGGAGGGGGGGGGCCGGTGACATCAGAGAAGTGGATCCCAAGGACGTGACCCCAAGGCTGAGGTTGGGTGTTGAGATGATGAAAACAGGAGAAACTTGGCAAGGTACAAAGTCTTGAGCCAGTTGGATATGTTTAGAGATTATAAGTCGTTCTGCATAATTAGAGTAAAAAGGCAGGTGTGTATGTGTGTGCACACACTCGCCCACTCATGTAAGGGTAAGGGAAGCAAGTCCAGGGAAGCACAGGGCCAGCTCAGAGTGGCCCTGTGCACAAAGTATGCCAAAGAGAGTCTCAGACGGTGTTCAGTAGGGATGACCTGTGCAGCTCTGCATTCTAGTCACTCGTGGCGACTCACCCAGGGGGGAAGTTACTACGTGCAGAGGTTAACACAGTTCTTTGCCTTCTACAAATGACGTCAGCTAAAAATACCTAGGAAGGGCCTGATGCCGCTCCCTGCTGTTCAGAGCAAAATGATCTCCCTGTGAGCTGATTTCATTTCTAACAAGGTCAAACTAATATTTTAAATTGAGTTTGTATGAAAAAAAAAAGTTTAGTTTTTCATGTAATTAGAAAGAACAGTAACAGTAAAAACAACTCCCATGTGAGTTCTAACTCTGGACTGGGTCTGGAAGCACATTTTTTTAAGTGGAGACTCACTTCACTTCTGTGAGCAGCTCTGTGGAGGGGGAACAAGGGACCGTCCCCAACCATGCGGTGGCTGACACAAGCCCACAGTTAACATACATTAAATAAACCACTCCTCATGTCAAATGGAGCTGTTTGCAGAGAAATGTGTTCATGGTTCTGGGAATCATTAATCAATGACGCAAAAGTGGCACAGAATAATTACCATCCCAGGTATCGCTAGAGGCGATCAGAGCTCCAATGTTCTCGCAAAGAAATGAGTTAAGCTGCTGCCATTCCGAGCTCCAGGTCTGCCTGCTTCCCCCAGAGGCCTCTGTGGGGACAAGCCATCCAGAAGTCTGGAAGGAGATGTGCCCCGGAGTCTCCTGGGCTGCATCGGCAAAGACCATGAAAGCAAGCGCTTCTGAGATGGCAGGGGAGGAGGAGCCAGGGCTCGCCACGGGCTGCCTGCCCACTTTACGTGATGGCCACTTGAAGGCAGGTGCTCCGGGCGTTCTGAGCCTGGGCGCAGACCCACCATGTACACCCTGCTGTGGGGTGCTTTCACTTAGAAAAAGCACAAGACCCAAAAGGTCTTATGGAGACTTCTTAATTAGGGGAATTCTCAGCTTACAACAATACTTGCCTCAAAATGTTTCAACACAGCAGAAAATATTAGTCTGGGGAAATGCAGAAAATAACCACCTACTCGCACACACACACACACACACACACACACACACACACACACACACACACACACACACACACACACCCACACACACACACACACACACACACACCCCTGCCGCGGTCAAATCCTCTATATGTTTGCTTAAACACGTTCATGGTTCTAGGGTCAGTGCAACAATCCTCCCTTCCTCGACTTCCAGTTTCTGTCCTTGACAGTAAGTAGAATGACCAAGGGTTAAGGAGTTGGGGCTAAGTCACGTGCAGGCAGGCAGGCTGGCACGTGCGTGTCACGCTATGTCCTGGCGGAGACGCCGTGCACGGTGAAGAACCTGGAGGCCTGCCTGCCTGAGGCGGCATTAACCGGAACATTCGCAGAGGAAGCAGAGGGGTCCTGGAGCCAACATGTCCAAGGCCAATACAGGAAGGCTGCTGAAGAATAGGGTGGTGGAGAGTTTATGTAACTTGCCCAACATAGTAGGCTAGGAGCTAGGAAAAAGAGGGAAAAACACACGAACTTGGAGTAAGACAGAGCTGAGATGAAATACGAGCAATTCCAGTTAGCAGCCTCTCTAGGCTCTGGTTTTGCCATCTTTAAGATGAAAATGATAAAGCCTCCTTCACAGGGCCCATGGTGAGACTCGATGAGATGTATGAAAAGCACCCAAAGCAAGTGCTCCAGACGTCCAGCTACTGACACTTCTGCCAATAATAGTGATAAACAAAGAGCAGAATGAGGCTCCCCATCCAGTCCGAGCACTTGCCCTGTGCCAAGCTGCCCTCCTGGGCATGAACTGTTGGCATCTTCTTCCTTGGTGGTGGTGGATTTTCAAGGCAGCCAGGCCTACTCCGCCACGCCTTACCTGCTCCCAGAGGGGCTCCCCCAGTGAACGAGGTAGGCCCAGGGCATGCCACCCCTCAGGCCAGTTCCCGAGGTTCTCGAGAGCAGACCCATGTCACTGTGGTGGGCAGGCTGCCCACGCCTGGAGCCCCTACATTGCCGCAAGGCACACCGGAGTGGGGGGCTCCCAATGGACAGTCCGTTGATACAGCTGTGTTCTCCAGTTCAGCAGATCTTTCCAGAGCACAGATACTACGAGTCAGGGAAGGGAGAGACAAGAATAAATTCCAGCCTGTCCCTGCCTTTAAAGGCATCACAGGAGGACTCAAGAATAATTACAGAGCCGTGTGACAAGGAAGATGCTGGCAGCAGAGTGAGCAGAGTGCTGTGGGCGGCCCGTCGCTATGAGTGCTCTGGGGACGGACACATCAGCAAAGGCTCACCCAGGAGCGGGCCTCTGGTTGCAGGGGAGTGGTGAGTGGGTGGGCATGAGGCTGCAATGACGCTAGTAGAGGTGTGGGCAGTGGAGGGGGCCAGGTCACAGGGCCCGCTCCACAATGAGCTCTGCAGCCCAGACCCGACTCAGCCCACTCTTCCAGCCCGTGGATGTCCCTGAGTTCCCAGGCCTGCTTCCCTATGCTCCTCTCTGCCTCAGGCTTTAAATTCAGGGGACTCACCACACATCAATCAAGGCCCCAAACCCAGCAACTTCCCTCTTTCCCACAAAATGCTGTATTTTGTAGTGGACATAGAACCCTAGATGGGCCCCATCCCAGCTGGTCAGGTTTCTCGTGGGCTCTACTCTGACCCTCTGTCACATCCTCCACCATCTCAGCAGGAAACAGACCCACTCAGACCTGGATTCTCCCATTTTGTCCAAGCTCAAAACTTGCCCAACCTCCACAGTTCCTGGCTTCACAGGCTCCCAGGTGCATCCTGGAAGCCCTGGAAGCCGGCTGGGGCTGGGTTTAAACAGGAGTGTTTCCTCATTTGCACTGACAGGCCCTTTCCCACTTCCTCAGGGCCATGGCTTAGGTACCAGGGTTCATACCCCACTCCTCCCTCCTTCTTGGAGAGAACAAATGCTAAGGTACCATTAAAAGAGCCACAATCACAGTGATAACAGCAGATACAAGCCACCGAGAGCTCCTCTGCACCGATCTGGGGCAAAGACACGCAGTGTAGATGGTGTAGGTGGGATTGGGACCAGGCTAGAGCCTCTGTCCACCTAGCCTCCTGGGAGCCTGTCCCCATGTGACCCTGGCCAGTCTCCTAGACCTGCTTCTTCAGGGAGCAGGTGTGTCCGGTTCCAGTGACCTTGTAGGAACTCAGGCTGAATTGGAAAAGAATCTCTCCCACAGTTTACCGTGAAGTCAGAGGCAACAAGCACAACCCAACGAAATGGATCAAAACAACTCATGCAAAGAACCAATGTCTTGATAATGTCAAGAATCGCCTTGCTTTGCCCTGCTCAGTCCCTTTGTGCCCCACCCCCCAACCTCGTGTGGCCCCTCCCGGCAGGTAAGGGGACACCAAGCACTAAGATCCTGCCTCAGACCCTGCTGCGTTTCATGTGCTCCTGTCTGCACAGCTTGGAGTCCCTGCCACCACAGTGAGCCACATGTGGCATTCTGACAGCTTCCTACTGTGTGACATGGAGATCCAGAAGGACTGAAGTTTAAGTACAAGGCAGGGGAAAACGAGAGAACAGCCGCTCTCTGCTCCTGACCTGCCTCTCAGAGGTTGGGAAAGTCAGTCACCTGTGGGCTTCAGGCTCTGGCTCCCCCAGCAAGACCCCGGAGTGAAGTGTTGCTGGGTGGGACAGTTAGCAAAAATAAGACTCTCAGAGACCAGGACAAGTACCAAAGGCGAGAACCTGCTGCACAGGCCATGCTGGGACTGGCTCTGGCTGTGACCGTAAACTCCAGACCTCGCCCTCAGCCCAGCCCGGGGGGACTGGAGCCACCTGGCTGGTCTTGGCAAAAGCACATGGGAGTCAGGCCATCTGCAGAAGCCCTTCTTGGAAGGCGGGACATGGATTAGGTGACATGTGGACCCTCAGTGATACCAGATATTGCAGGCAGTATTTGGGGACAAAGATGTCCCCCAAGAGCCTCATTCCTGGTTATCCCATCATATACTAACCTAGGTGCTGCTTGAGGGCTTGAAATTATTTTTCATTCCAGATGAAATTAAGGTTGCAAATCAGTGGACCTTAAAATAGGGAGATTATCCTGGACTATTTGGTGGGTCCAATTCCCATGAGACCTTAGCAGCAGAAGAAGGCACTAGAAGAACTGGTGGGAGAGATTCAATGGAAGAGGGAGGCAGAGGGGAGATGAGGGGGAGGGACGATGAGGCAGAAGCAGCTCAGAGAGCTCTGTAGTGTGAGGAGGCTGCTGCAGCTGGCCTTGAAGATGCAGGAAGAGAGCCACAGGCAAGGGTTGTGGGTGGCCTCTAGAAGCAGAGAACGACCCCTGGCTGACAGCCAGCCAAGACCCGGGAACTCAGTCCTACGGAAGCATGGAAGTGAATTCTGCCAACACCTGAACGAGCTTGGAAATGGCTGCATCCCCAGAGCCTCCAGAAAGAGATGCAGCCCTGCCAACACCTCGGCTTCAGCACTGTGAGCAGAACCACAGCAGAGAACCAGCTGAGCCATGTTGCGCTCAGACTTTTGAGCTAATAAATGTGTGCCGCTTTAAGTCACCAAGGTTTTGGTAATTTGTTATGGCAGCAATATAAAAGTAATACATCAAATAAAACCAAAGCATTGCCATTGCTCTCTTCTTATCAAAATGATGAAAAGAGCCAATATGGAGACAATATCTAACCCGGTATTTCTTTACCCTATCAGGAAAGTAGCAAGGGATGGCTGGGGTTTGGTTTTAATCTGTTTAATATGCATCCATCATATCAGGATTTCTCACCTTGACACTGTAGGCGTTTGGGACTGAACAATTATTTTCTGCTCTTCTGAGCATTGTAGGATGTGAAGTAGCATCCCTGGCCTCTGCCCACTAGATGCCAGTAGCAACCCCTCCCCACCAGGTCATGACAACTAAAAATGTCTCCAGACATTGGCAAATGTCCCCAGGGGCGGGGCAGGGTAAAGCTGCCCCCTGCTGAGAATCACTGCTTTATATGATCCTTTAAGGGCATAAGGCAAAGAAACGTTTTAAGAGTAAGAAAGCATTGATCTCTTAGCTGTTTTCAATTGACCAGGCATTTACTAAGTATCCACTTACCTATATGAATATATATGATATGTTCAAACTGTTATCAGCTGTTAGTACTCAGCAGCTGGATACTGTGGCTATGTATACACACATATATAAATATATATGTTACATATGTTATGTTTTATATCCATTTTTTAAACTTTCACACATTAGACTACACTACTTCCATAATCAAAATAAAATGGGGCTTCCCTGGTGGCGCAGTGGTTGAGAGTCCGCCTGCCGATGCAGGGGACACGGGTTCATGCCCCGGTCCGGGAAGATCCCACATGCCGCGGAGCGGCTGGGCCCATGAGCCATGGCTGCTGGGCCTGCGTGTCCGGAGCCTGTGCTCCGCAACGGGAGAGGCCACAACAATGAGAGGCCCGCGTACCGAGAAAAAAAAAATAAAATAAAATGAACATGAATATAATAAATCTTCATTCATCGGTGTTTACTGAAAGGCTTCTCCAGGCATGCCCGAGGTTAGGCGCCTGGGGGTCCCCCCATGAAGGAGCATCAGTAGAGTGAGAGAGGCAGAAGGTGAAGTGGTGAAGGTTAGCCTGAATGTCAGGAGCAAGGGCAGGTGGAGATGCAGTGGGCAGTAGAGACAGGTATGAGGGAGAGACCAGCTCTCCAGGTTTCAGATTGGGGACCAGTCATGATGGGCTTTGGAGAGTCAGCTGCTAGGAGTCTAGTGTGCAGAGCACCACAGACAGACAAACCAGCATGAGCAAAGGCATGGTGGTGAGGTGTGAAGGCATGGTGGTGAGGTGTGATGGGGACTTGCAAATGTACTCTCTGGCTGAAAGCTGTGGGTTCAGCATGTACAAAGACCTTGTTGTTCCAGGATTGTTTCTTTTTTTTTTTGCGGTACACAGGCCTCTCACTGTTGTGGCCTCTCCCGTTGCGGAGCACGGGCTCCGGATGTGCAGGCTCAGCGGCCATAGCTCATGGGCCCAGCCGCTCCACGGCATGTGGGATCTTCCCAGACCGGGGCACGAACCCATGTCCCCTGCATCGGCAGTCGGACCCTCAACCACTGCGCCACCAGGGAAGCCCCCAGGATTGTTTTGATTAACTGCTACCCAAATCTGAAAGCAGCTAAACACTCGGCAGAAGTTCTGCAGTCATCCATTTGGCCAACGCACTTTAAAGTCAGCCCTTTTACCCAACCCCTGGAAGGAGTAAATCCCAGTTTGACACCCTCCAGGAGTCTCTGCAAGGAATCTGCCCCTGGAAAGACATGCTTCGGTTTCTGCACGTTGCTCACACCCATCACAAGCTCTCTGAGCTTGTCACTTGCTCCTGGATACCCAGGCTGCTTACTCAGTGGCCCATAGTTCAGCTCCACTCTCCTCCACCCTGCAGCCAGACTAGCCCTCAGCTCTCATGCATTCATCTCTGGGTAGCCCCTGCATGTCTTGCCAGCCCCGCCCTGCCTGCTCCTCTGTTTTGCTGGGGCATCTTCTTCACTTACATCCCCTACAGAAGAGTTGATGGAAGAGACAGATGGAAGTCTACCCAGCCCTTAAACCACTCAACCTTTGGAAAGGGAAGAGAATTAGTCTTTAATGAGCCACCTCATGTGTGCTGGGTGCTATGCTAGTCACTTTGCTTCCATTATCCCATTTAAGCCTTATGAGAATTTTGTGAAATGGTTGCCGTGCACTCCATATTAAAGATGAGAATAACTAACTGAGGCTCACGAAGGTTAGGTAGCAGGCCATTTAATATGTGGCCAAGTTGGGGTTTTTAGCTCAGGTCCGTTTTACTTTAAGACACGTGCTTCATCTTCCATACTTTCTTAGACTTGTGTAAGAGGGCCCTTCCCTGTTCCTGTACTTCAGGGGGACCCCCTGACCCTCTTCCAGTCATACCCAGGGGACATGCATGCACACCAAGAGCCTGGGCTCCCACAGTCCAGCTCCAGGCATCCGCAGCAATGGATTTCCCTGCTAACTGGTCCAGCCTGCCTCCTGGCTGCGCCTACTGTCTCTCCAGGTCCACCCTTCTGAGGGCTGAAGGTGCCTCAAGTGTGCTTCCTCTAGGCCTGAGTGGTGGCCAAGGGGAGCTGGTTTCAAGGCGAGGAGTGTGGGGACAGCTGGGACATATGGGTCAGGTGTCCAAACACATCCACCAGGGCCCCTCACTCAGGCACGGGATGGATCCCTCAAGTGGTCAGGCTGTGAGCGGGGGGCCAAGGTGCTGAACTACAAGGAGGTCAGGAATTCTAAATTTGAAACTGGCCCCCCAGGTTATTATAAAGGTCAATATAGGGCATTAGAACATATTTCACTTAACAGTTTATTAGCTTGATTTATATTTTCTAAACATTTTGATGCAAGATGTGTGGGCATTTGCACCCTTGCTCTGGGCCCATAAATTTAGGAGCATGCCGTCGCTTTTGCTCATTTTTTTATGGTGAATGGAGATATCACCTCCCATGTGAGTGCAGAAAGCTTAGTTCTCTCATGTCTGATAATCTTTAAAGAATAATCATGATGGGCTGCGTTACCTTTTCATGATCAAGAAGCTCTTGTAAAATGACTTGTCTCTCCCGACACAGTTCCAAGAAATCTTCAGAGTGCAGGCTTTCGTGTAAGGCGGGGAAGAAGGTCAGCTGGGTGCAGCCTACTGCCTCATCTCTCTCGCTCTCAGCTTCCTGTGGTGTCACTCCATCTGCAGCAGCAAAAAGGGACGTATGGCTCGTGCAGGAGCCACCTGGAGTCACGAGGGACAGTGCACAGCCTGGGCCCGAGTCCCTGGGAGCAACTGCAAGGCTTCAGGGCAGCCGCGAATGACGTGGATCCCAGCGGGTCCCTCACTGTTTCTGAAAGTGGACACACCCCTCTGACCCTATCCTGTGGTGAACACACCTGCAGGTTGATTCACTCGGGAAGATGTACCCGGGCCTGGCTGCTCTGCAGCTCTCCAGTGACCACGGGGGGATGTTTCAAATTCACCTTCATTAACCAGTAAAGCAATTTCCTAGAGGGTCCCAGAGGGTCACCCAAGATTTGCTTTTTCTGAACTTCACTTTATTCACTTTTTGTTTTCTTTTTTTTTTGGCCACACCAGGCGGCATGCCGGGATCTTAGTTCCCTGAGCAGGGATCAAACCCACGCCCCCTGCAGTGGAAGTGCAGAGTCTTAACCTCTGGACCGCCAGGGAGGTCCCCTGTTCACTCTTTCAAGAGTGGGGTTTTTTTCCCTAATTATGGAAATACTATCTTCTTAATGTAAAACACTTGGAAAACGCATGAAATTGTGAGAAATTAAAAATGAGAAATAAAACAAGTATCACCCGTGCGCCCAGAGAGAGTGCTAATACCAACAGCTCCTGTTTAGCGAGCACCTTCTCTGTGCTGGATATTTGAATGACATTTTTCATCCAGTCCTACCTAGATTGTAGAGTCCATTCCATCCTCACTTTGCAAATGAAGAAATTGACAAAGGCTAATTATTTTGTTCAAGGTCATACGGCTACTAAGAACTAGAGGCCGAATCTGAACCAAGTCCCTCTGAGTCCAGAGGCTGATCTTTTCATCTCTAGTCTGTCTGTCCTCCCTGGCCACAATTTGGTTTAATTCTGACATCTTTTTTGTACATACATGTACATGTACACACATAACGTAATTTGTGACATGGTAAGAATTATACTGAATTTATAGTTTTTCTTTTCTAACTTTTTGGCTCAAGATTACACCATGAGCACTTTCCCATTCCATTAAAAGTTCTTAGAAAGCAACTTAAGTGGCTGTAATAATCTATTGTGTGACTCTTCCATAATCACCCAACTCACCTCCTATTTTTTAGAGATACAACTAGTTTCTATTTCTACACTACCAAAATCCACTGTGCTGCAATCATTTGTGTGTCCATCTAGACTTATTTCCAAAGGATGCACTCCTGTGCATGTGCCTTTGGGCGCCAGCTAAGTACACACCTGTGTGGATCTCTAGAGTTTTCTCCTCCACCCTGTCCTGGGTGTCCGCCTGCGTGGAGCAGCACATGGCTGCAAGGTCAGGGTGTTACTGGACATCTTCTTTGTGGCAAGATGCTCATCTCTTTGACCTCCTCCCCACCTGGGAACCTCACACTTGGATGAATGTAAGCGCCTGCTGCTCACAGCAACAGCCATCAGAGACTTTTCCTCAGGCAGAGAAAACACTGTGTAGATACAGGCACCCAGGAAGGCATGGTGAAGGATCACAGCCCTTCTTCTTTGACTGAGCTCCCTACTGGGAGTTGGGGGTCCATGCTGGAAACATGGAGGAGGCCTGGGATCACAGGTGACCAGAGGCCCTGCATATAGGGGATGAGGGGACTTAACAGCCCATGGCCCTAGGCCACATAAAATCAAACACCTGCTTTCTACCACTGTACCCTCTGCAGCCACCCATTTTGAGAGGGAGAGCAGGCAGATTCTCCTTCTGATCTTAGGGTTATGGGGCTTGGGATGGAAAGAAGAGAAGCCAAAATATGAGTGTTACACTGTCATCCCAAGTCCCAAGTGGGACTCCCCAAATCAACCTGGGATCAAGATCCTCACTTGTGGGCTTTGTTACTGCAGACTGACAAGACAGCAAGCTCCACGCAAAATCCGGTGCTAAGGCACTAAATGAGACAAGTCTGATCAGCTCTAGGAAGGTGTCACTTGGTTAAGGGTATGATATAAGCTGCAGCCTAGGATACAGTGAAACTCACAGACAGAGAGTGTCTGAAACAAAAGGCAGAGTCTTTGGTAGAAACACGAAATCTGAAATATAGTGTATGTGTCTGTGTGTGTGTTTGGTATGTATTTGATGCGTTCGGGCCAACCTGACCTCTGAAAATAAACTAGATTTTTAGCATATCAACTCAACCAAATTCCTCCATGAGTATTACACAAAGGGTAAGCATAAACATCAACAATGATTCAAAGTGCTTTTTTAAATTGGAGAAATAACAATGACCATTATATCTGTCATCTTCACAATCAGAGAATTCAGTGTTAAGCATTAAATATCTATCCCATCCAATTTTGCTCTAAAATATTTTCCTATTTTCCTCCTAGGTGTTTTGGGTCACATACTGAACATGTATTAGTATTTGGGGGGGCACTTTTAAGGTTTCCCTCATATAGCAAATTGACAGGATAGTTTCCCTGAAAAAAATTCTTACTGTTGCAACCTAAATGCAAACTCCTTCCCCCAGTGGAGCGTTCAGGTCCGGAATGGGTCCCTCTTCATTCTGGAGAGCACAGTGATGAAAGGCCTTGCACTCCCTACTCTAGACTTGCAGCATTTTCTTCCCACAATATATTAACTTCATATCTTTAAGGAGATGTTAAATAAAACCAAGAATTGCTTTAACTGTTAAATAAAAATACAGATAAATTGAATACCTTGGTTTTCAGCATTTAACTGAGAAATATCACCATTTCTGTCCTGACTTTCCTGAAATAAAACCAGAGAAAAGAGAAATTAAATCCTGGATACCTATGGTATCCTATGGATACCTATGGATACCCCCCTTTCCACAGGTTCACAAACACATACACACACATGCATATGGCTCCTTCAAATCACTCAAGACTCAAAGGCAAGGGGAACAAAATGCCAAATCCGAAAGGACCACAATAAAATGCAAGTATTAATGTTCCTGAGTCAAAGGGGAAAAAACCCACAATCTTCCATTAAGTAGGATTTACAGTAATTACCAAAGATTATGTCAAATGGGAGTAGAGAGTATCCTGGCTGTCTGTGGTATGGGCCACCCTGGAGAGGGGACCAGGGACAGGGGCTGGGGCTGGACAGCCCAAGAGACCAGAGACTAGGTTCCACAGCCAGTCTTCGGCCTTGACATCAGCACCACGGGCAGGCTTATTTTTCCTGCCTCCATTTCCTAAGAAATGTATTGAGGGAAAAATACTATATATCACCAGATGTTTACAGACAATACACTCAAAACTAAAACGTCTACTGAATAAATGAAATATAATTTTTTCATTAGGTTTTATAAAGGATTTAATGTGGGTAAAAGATTCTGAGGTTACAGACTAGAGAAGCAGCCCAGCATTGTAACTCAGGATGAACGCAGAAGGAAATGTCTTGCGTTCCAGGGTGTGGAAAGGCTGCTTTTCAGAATATCTTAAAGCAGAATTGTTCAATGAGGACATGAAATGCTATTAACAGATTCTTCTGTATCCACTACCAAGCCAAGGATGGTTCTTCATCATTTAAAAGGCAAAAATGTGAGTTTGACAGAGAGTCCAAGCTTCCTTACAGCAAACGCCTGGGGACTGTCCAGATTCCGTTGCCTGGGAATCCAACGCAGCTTCAGTGTCATTTGGACGAAGCGCGTCACTGGCTCAAGCTTGCAGAAATAGCTGAGTTCAAGATATTTCCATTGTAAGACTTGAGTCGGGATTTGCTTGCACAGTAATGCCCACAGAAGGGCTGGCCATGACTGCTCTATGACACATAACTTGTACAAGAGACAGTGCCCACCACGTGGCTCTTTTCAAACGCTGGCATCCGGACCATTCTAACGGACTTTTATGGATGTCAGCGTGGTACTAGGTCAGTGGTGTATATATGAACCACTCACTCACTTATTTTTTTCATTCATTCAGGCTGTAGTTATAGCATCCCTTCTATGTACCTGGGGAGTTAGTGATTCTTTCCTTCTGGTAAACAGCACCAAGAATGCATTACAGCACTCCTACAGTGAACTGCACGCATCACCTCGCCTACCTGTCCATGCCAAAGCACTCCTGATGGAAACAACATCAGGTGGAAAAGCTAAGGAGACACCTCTCTATACACTGCCTGTCTGGAAGCATCCTGTCTTGTTGCATCTAATTCTTACCTTGAGCCTTTCTCGACTCAGGGCCTCCAGCGGAGACAAGCGTCTGATACGTTTCCTCATGCGAGCTGGTCCTTCTCTCCAGTCCAGTTCCCACCGGGAGCAGGGTGTGGCTTCTGCCATCTGACGCCACAAGCCCAGCTCCCCGAAAAGCTGCTCCTGGATCCTGGCCCAGTCGTTGGCTGCCTTGATTTTGCCACATCTCCGCCTCTGGGAAGCAGAAGTACAGCGTCACCTCTGGACACATCTCCTCACCAGCCTGGCCCAAACCTCCTGGGGTGAACAGACCAAGCCCCCCATAATTGCCTGAGGAAAATCACCCTTATAGGCAGCTCCAAGCACCTTCAGGGTGTACTCTCTGGAGCTAGGACCAGGCCAGGAGAAGAAATCAGTTTTTCAGCTTTGAGACCATTTAATTCAGCTTCGAGGAGAAAAAAAACCCTCTGCCCTTTGGCCCACAGAGCCCCGTGACTGCTGGGCGCTGTGCAGAAAGTAACAGGTCCCAAAGGTCCCCATGCTATTCATCAGAGGATTGGACAGCTATTTGGTAGAATGGACACAGAACCTCACCACAGCCCCTACGCTTCAAAATGATGCTGAAAGCCCTCCTTCCAGTGTCTGGGCTGGAAGTGTGGTGAGAATGTTCAAAGAAGCTAAAACCTTTGATGTTAATGAAAATTATCCTTCCTAATATCTATGGAATCCTCATAGTTTGCATACACAGCATTTGACTGTTACACCTTCTGCTAGAGTATAACTCAAACCTTTTACAAAATACATCGACACCCCTAAATTGCTTTTGTATGCCACACTGAAGTTTCCTACATCATCTATCAAGGAAACATTTCAATTCAGTTTGGACAGCAGAATCAACTTTGTCTGCAGGGTGAACTTTTCCAACTATTCAAATATTTGATGGTATGTGCCCTACATTTTAATTTTTCAGAAAACCGAAAGGTGAAAGTGCTAAGGACAAGAAGCACAGACCTCACAAAAGTAACATAAAGAGAAAAGAAACTCATTGTCATGTACCAGGCTGAGCCTCTCACCTGCTCTATCTCATTTCCTCTACACAATGACACCATAAGTGAGTCTTGGAACTTGTTAAGTACTTTCTATTATCCTCATGAAGGAACCAAGTCTAGGAGAGGAGAAGTGACTTCCCCAAGGACCAACAGGTGACCAGGCTAAGACTGAAACCCAGCCTGTCTAATTCCAGAGCCTTCACTTCAGCCTGCGTGCTTGATTCCTTTCCTAGGGCCCTGGTATCATTTCATTAAGTCGTGATTTCTGCCAGTATTACTTCAAAGACTGGCAGACTTAGATCCATTTTGAATGGGAAAATCGTTCTCAGAACTTGAAAATTCTCACAAAAACATGACAGATGGTATAGTTCTAAGTACTTGGTCTTTGGTGTCAGATGAACCTGGGCTGTCACCATGTTTCTGCTTTTCACTAGCAGTTTAATCTGAAGGAGACTTAACATCCTCATCAGTCAAATTCAGTTAGTAATATTTCCACAATAATAAAACCACGGGTTTATGTAAGGATCAAATGAGACAATATTTTCCAGAGTTTAATACGGTGCCTTACCCAACTTAAGCAGTTAGTATTATTATTGTGAATAAAGCAAATTCTATTTCAAAACAAGATAATTTTGTTTCTCCACAGTTCTTAGATTCATATCCTAAATAGTGATAGCATTTTACAAGTACTCCAATTGTTTAATAAAAAACTCCAGAAAAATAATGACTATCCAAAGCCTTTTATAGGGATTTGGTTATATGAAATGAACACGTGTTTGGGGAAAATATTTCAGCACCTGGGAGATTGTTGCTGCATTTGTAGTTCCATATTGAGCTTCACAGAGGATGAACAATCCCAAGCTACTGGGTTGTTCATCCGGGGTTTCAAATTAGTCTTTTAAGAGCATCCCTTCCACCCTAAGACTCCACCTATGCAACCTGGAGGTTCCCAGCTGCCTGAGTCTTCATCACAGGACAAACGTGTTGTCTGCATACCTGCAGCTAGACAGACGTGTGTCAGGGATAAGATCCCTCATTCATCCTTCAGAGATGAATGACTGTTTAGTCCATGATGGAAGGCTGTATGTGGTCCCAAGACAAAGGACATGAGATGAGTAAATAAGCAGAAGTCCTGAGCTCCTGCACCCGCAAGGTGTTCTGTAATGCCCATGCTTCTGCACAAGGTAAGGTCCCCATTCAGTTCAAACCTCGAGTGGGCCAAATGCCACACCAGACACAGGGGCAGGGATGCTGGTGTATTAGAGGCAGCTATGATTCTCGGCTGAATAGAAGCTCTTGGGTAGCATCACTGAGACTTGCCTCTTGGCAACCAGACCGTCCCTACTTTCAGTTCCCAGTGCTGGGGTCCAGCTGACCCCAGCCCTGGCTTCAGTGGGTGATGAATGGTTGTGGGATGGGCTGGTGAGCATCATTCTCTGGGATTGGAACTGGTTGTCTCTAGAGCCGCATAGAGCAGACTGCAGAGAGGTGGATGTGTCCACGTTCAGGGCTGCTCACCTTGCGCTGGCCAACCTTATGTGCATCAGGAAAAGGCACCTGATGTATCTGCATTGAGGCATACACAGCCTACAGACAGGCCTCTCAGCAATGAGACAGTCCCTTTGTGCAAGTTACATAATTTCCCACCCTTTATATGAGCCCTGCCTGGTTCCAGGATGTACAGACTGGGGAGCAGAGCATGAGTTCATGCCAGCCTCAAATGCTCTCTCCTCCATGTGCCTTGTTGCCTAAAACATATTAGTAATCTCATACACTTGTGTGTTTAATGTTTGTGTGAACATGTGTTTGTGTGTGTGTACGAAAAAGAGAGAAAGAAAAGAGAGAGAGGGAGAGAGGAGGCAGATTCCTTAAAGCAGAGTTTGAATACCTGGATCCAGCTCTTCTTGAACTGTGATGTGCTCCTGGATTTTTCAAAATATTTCATGTGTTGCCTAAGCCAGTTTGAGTTGAGTTTCTGATACTTACATCTGAAAGAGCTGTTACCAAAATGTAATGGATATATAGAGACTGAGCAAGAAATGGAAACAGTCTGTTGGCCCCCAGAGAGCCCAAAAGAGAGGGGACAGAGCAATGCCCCTCACACACTAAAAGAAAGGCCATTTCTGGGGTGGAAGGCATCTTGCATAGAACTTTAAACGGTAAAAACTGTAATTTTAAAAAATATATAGACAAAATGAGGCATGTCTGTAAGGTATGCTGAGGACTCAGTATAAGAACAGGTGGCCTGGGTATATCACAGAGCAGCGCCAGAGCAGCCGGACCACAGAGAAGAGAACAAATGTTAACTGGAAATGGCAAAGGGGCATCTGGGCAGGGCCAGAGCAGAGGCACCTGTTTTCGTCGGCACTTCTGGAGTGATGGGAAATTGGGGAGATTAAATATCAGAACTGCACGATTTGCTGGTGATGGGATGATGAGGTATACTGGATGCTTGGGTTAGCTTCCAGGGCACTGGGTGACGCTATCTTGTCATGCTGTGAGCACCTGCATCGCCAGTGACCTCTCAGGTTAAGTAAAATGCCCAGTTGGAAAAGTCTTACGCAACCTGTTACTGAGAGCCGTGTGGGCGGGGGCCCTTGAACCTCATTATCTCCACCCTCTTGGAAGGACCTCACGGAGTGTAATTAGGAGAAGCTGTCCTTGAAGAACATGGCATATTTCACAAGGCTGTTTTCTTTCCAGAACTTGGACTTGACTTCTCTGGAAGTGGAGTGCGGCCTTCGTCGGGAAAGTCTACTACACCCCTTAAAAGAAAGCGGGGTGAACACTCCAGACCCCATTATCTCTGGCAGACGGTGATAACACCTGCATTCTTTTAAACATCGAAACGATCTGTCTTAAATATTTAAACACTTGGAAAGTATCCTCACGGATTAGCCTCAAAACGCTGATTTTCTCAAAAATACTTCAATCAACAGTAAAACTCTGTCCCACTTTCTCAAGTACCCTCTGAGCCCCAGTCAGGCCCGCTGCTGAAAATAAGCCAGACTGATGTTCCAGGAGGCTGGACCCTTGCCTTATGGGCTCAGAGCCTCTGCCGAGGTTCTTCTGTCCTTCCCCATTAACCTTCAGTTTTTCAAATTTCAGCAGAAATCCACCAGTTACCACAGAGCACATTTCTCCTAGCCATGACCAAATCTTCCAGGCTTTTCCAACCATAAGAAGAGAAATGGTCAAACTCTCGACTAGATGCTGATTTGAAAGTTTAGATAAACAACACCCTCTGTCTTGAAATGGAACAAGCGTGATGGGGATATCCCTAAATAAAGGATGCGATCCTAAATGATTCATCTTACTTTTCCCCCAATGGCAGCTGAATTTATCAGCCATATTGCTAGTCCTGAATGAAGCTGGTGAATTCAAGTAGTAAGGCACTCACATGCGAGGTCCTGTCCAAGGGGCGCAGATAACACGCAAATATAAGCCAGCAGGACACCTATCCCCAAACCGCCTCTCCCCGCCAGCATGTCTGATAAACTGCCCACCTCCTTATGTAGCACAGCCTGGGAGGCTGTGTTGCTAGTCTGTATGTTTCTGGGGTGCACGCTGTGCATCTCACACATCCCTATTCGTGGGGGCATGTTGTGGGCTCCCAAACAAGCACGTATGGAGATAACTGGATCAGGTTACTTGGCTTAAGTTGATCAGAGCCTATTTTGTTTCCCTTGAACTTGGGGACTACTGTTTTACCATTCCTTCACCCCTCGCCTTACCCCAGGCACACCCAATGGTTCCTTATACCCCACTGCTCCTCTCTTTGTAGTACAACATCCTAGTATTGGCCTTATCACCCTGCTTTAATTTCTTTACTCTTGGTCCCTCTACTGAGTGTTAAGAACCTTCAACCAGAGGAGTATCATTATCATCTCTGCCTTTCCTACACCTAGCAAGGCTTTGGCACAGAGAAATTGTAAAGTAAAAATATAATTTGTGAAGTTTTAATTCTACTGTTGTGTTCTATTACTAGCAATCATTTTAGAAAATTTTTGTTAACATCAATAATACCACCTAAAAATGAACTTCTTAGCCATTCATTAACCACATATAGGACATCTATTCCCTGCCAGCCACTGTCTAGGTGTTCCATACTCACTCTTTAATCTTTACAGGTAGGCAGTATTATCCTGTCTTAAAGATGGGGATCCTGAGGCTCAGACTAGGCTCAGTCCTAGGAAGGGGCAGACCTGAGATTCAAATAGAGATGTCCCTGGCATGACAGCCAGTGCTCTTTACCTAGACTGTACAGAAATCACTCCTAGAGAGAGGTTTTCAACATCTAAACCTACCCTCATCAGTGGCAACCCACTGTCCTTAGGAGAACAAGCCAAACCCCTAAGGTGGCAGCAAGCCCCTCTGCTTGCTTCGGCCCTGCCTCATCTTCATTCACCCCTGTCCCTTCCCAGCTCAGATCATCCCAGTCACTTCCTCTTCTTCCAGTTAACGGATGACATCCAGTGCTTTCCCGACTCAGGAGCTTCACACATTCCCTCCCCTTAGTCAAAACCACTTCCTTAAAATACTTTAGCCCATATTCCTCCTTCTTCAGATTTCAACTTAAAGATCAATTCCTTGGAGAGGGCCTCTGATCTGCCCAAATTAAAGTCTTCCCCTTGTTATAATCTCCCATTATACTTGTATTTTCCCTGTCTATTGCTCTTTCCAAGTTATAATGATCTATTTATCTGTGCACTTATTTAATGTATATCTCTCCTTTAGAGTAAGCTACCCGAGAGTAAGGCCCACGTCTGCTGTGTTTACAATCGTGCCCCTAGCTCCTAGCACAGGATCTGAGGCACCCAATGGATGAATGAGTAGATAAGTGGATGGAAACACTGCCTATCTCCTCAGCTGCTGACAGTGTGGGTCCAAATCCCATGGCACAGGTCATGAAGGTAGGACTGACACACTGATGACCAATTATTGGCTTAGCCAATTTAGAATTTAAACCAAATGCTCTTATGATTCTTTATTTCAGGTTCAAGGTAGGTTCTGGTCTACTGTGCAGAGAAGGGAATTGCCTTGTTTCTTACCTGTACATGATCTTTGTATAGAGATGCATATAGTTCCTGTCCTTTTCGTCTGTAGTTCTCGATACATGACACGAAGTCCTGGAGAAGAGACAAAACAAGTCACAACTAATAACAGCTGTGATTTTAGGTAAGAACTTCTCTATTCTGACCAGTTGTTGGGGGAAGTAAGAGTTACAGGATTTGTTGGTCAAATCAATCACAACCTCATGAATATATGTACCACCTATGCTGTTACATTCACATACACACTCACATACATGCTTATGGGTTACTTCCACTTCCAGCTACGACAAACTAGCTTGTAGCAGATTAATCTTCCTCCCAAGAAAAACTAGAAAAGCTAGAATATAATAGATAAATTAAAATGGAATTCTAAAAAATGTTCAAGTAACTCACATTTATGGAATAGTGCACCCAACAATAGTAAAATACACATTTTTCAAGCCCCCACAAAATATATACCAAGACAAACTACATGTTGGACCATAAAATAAATCTCAATAAATTTTAAAAAAATTAAAACCTGCAAAATATGTTCTCTGACCATAAAAGAATCAAACTGAAATCAATAACAGGAAATCTCCAAACACTTGGGAACTAAACAATATACTTCTAAATAATCCATGGATCAAAAAGTAAGTCTCAAGGGAAATTTTTAAAAATACATATAGTACAGTATGTATCAAAATCTGTCACATAGCTAAAACAATACTGAGAGAGAAATATATGTCACCGAATGCATGCATTAGAAAAGAGTTAAATTTTAGAAAATCTGAACAGACCAATAACAAATAGGGAAATTAAATGAGTGATCAAATACTTCTCAAAAAAGAAAAGCCCAGGACCGGATGGCTTCACAGGAGAATTCTATCAAATATTCAAAGAAGAATTAATACCAAACCTTCTTAAATTTCCAAAAAATAGAAGAAGAGGGAATACTTCCCAACTCATCATATGAGGCCAGCATCACTCTAATACCAAAGTCAGGCAAAGACACCACAATAAAAGAAAATTTAAAAGCAATATCCCTGATGAACACAGATGCAAAAATCCTCCATAAAATACTGGCAAACAGAATTCAACAGCACATTACAAGAATCATATACCGTGATCAAGTAGGATTTATCCCTGGGATGCAAGGAGAGTTCAATGTATGCAAATCAATCAAGGTGATACATCACATTAACAGAACAAAAGAAAAAAAATCATCACAAAGTTCATTATATATATGTTTTATGTATGTATAAAATTCAGCCTTTAAAAAGAAGGAAATTGTGCTGCTTGCAACAACATAGATGAACCTGAAGGACACTATGCTAAGTGAAATAAGCCAGAACATTGCATCTCACTTATATATGGACTCTAAAATAGTCAAATTCATAGAAGGAGAGAGTAGAATGGTGGTTTCCAGGAGCTGGGGAGAGGCAGAAATGGGGATATGTTGATTACAGGATACAGAGCTTCAGTCATGCAAAACAGTGAGTTCTGAAAACCTAATGTACAGCATTGTGACTCTAGTTAACAATATTGTACTATATATTCGAAATTTGTTAAGAAGTTAGAACTTAAGTGGTCTCATCAGAAAATAAAAGGTAACTATGTGAATTACCTTGATTGTGGTGATTATTTCACAATGTATATGTGCATCAAAACATCAAGTTGTGTGTCTTAAATATATACAATTTTACCCTAATACAGATGAAAAGATTTTAAATTAAAATATTTTTAAATGATGTAATTTTAAAATGTTTTGTATCATAGAGCCTATCTGAAAAAAAAAAAAAGAGTACAATTTTTAAGTCAATCTAAGATCCCACTAAAGGAACTAGAATAAAAGAGAAAAATAACCCAAAGCAAGCAGAAGGAAGGAAATAATAAAGGTAAGAGCAGAAATCAATGCAATTAAAAACAGAAAAACATGGAGAAAATCATTGAAACAAAACTGGTTCTTTGAAAAGATCGATAAAACTTACAAACCTGTAGAAATACTGACAAAGATAAAAAGAAGACACATATTGCCAATATAAAGAATGAAAGGAGAGGCTATCCCTACAGACCCTGCAGACATCAAAAAGATAGCAAGGGAATATTACAAATAACTACATACACATAAATGTGACAACTCAGATTAAATGGACAAATCCTTTGCAAAAACATAAATTACTGTATGTCAACCAATATAAAATATATCATTGGAACAGACTATGACAGTTAAGGAAATTGAATTCATAATTTAAATACTCCCCCCAAATAAATTTCCAGGTCCATATGATTTTGCTTGAGGATTTTACAAAATATTTAAGCAAGAATTAACATAAATCTTACAAAATATCTTCCAGAAAACAGAAAAAATTGGTACACTTCCCAATTTGTTTTATGAAGCTAGCAATACCCTTATACTTTTACACCACAACCAGACAAACAGAGTACAGGAAAATAAACCTATCTTTCATGAATAGAGATGCAAAAATTCTTTTTTTTTTTAACATCTTTATTGGAGTATAATTGCTTTACAATGGTGTGTTAGTTTCTGCTGTATAACAAAGTGAATCAGCTATACATATACACATATCCCGATAGCCCCTCCCTCTTGCGTCTCCCTCCCACCCTCCCTATCCCACCCCTCTAGGTGGTCACAAAGCACCGAGCTGATCTCCCTATGCTATGCGGCTGCTTCCCACTAGCTATCTATTTTACATTTGGTAGTGTATATATGTCCATGCCACTCTCTCACTTCATCCCAGGTTACCCTTCTCTCTCCCCGTGTCCTCAAGTCCATTCTCTATGTCTCTGTCTTTACTCCTGTCTTGCCCCTAGGTTCTTCAGAATGAGTATGTGTTTTGCTTTTTTTTTTAAGATTCTATAAATATGTATTAGCATACAGTATTTGTTTTTCTCTTTCTGACTTACTTCACTCTGTATGACATTCTCTAGGTCCATTCACCTCACTACAAATAACTCAATTTCATTTTTTTTATGGCTGAGTAATATTCCATTGTATATATGTGCCACATCTTCTTTATCCATTTATCTGTCAATGGACGCTTAGGTTGCTTCCATGTCCTGGCTGTTGTAATAGAGATACAAAAATTCTTAACAAAATATTAGCAAATAGAGAACCTAGCAATGCATAAAAAGAATTACATACAATGACCAAGTGGATTTATTCCGGAACACAAAGCTTGTAAATACCCAAAAAGCAATCAAGATAATCTACCGTATTAGTAGGTTAAAGAAGAAAATGACATGATTGTATCAACTGATGCAGAATAGCATCTGACAAAATTCCACACTCATTCATAATAAAACTCTCAGAAAACCAGGAATAGAGGGGAACTACCTTGACATAATAAAGATCATCTATAAAACCCCACAGCTAACATTATATTTAATGTGAAACAATAAATGCTTTCTCTCTAAGACTGTAAACAAAGCAAAGATGTCTGCTTTTTCTGTTCTCATTCAACAAATCGTTGAAGTTCTTAGATTTTACACCAAAAGCATAAAAGAAAAAAAATGAATTGGATCTCATCAGCATTAAAAACTTTTGTTCCACAAAAACCCACATAAAAATGATGTAATAGGGCTTCCCTGGTGGCACAGTGGTTGGGAGTCCGCCTGCCGATGCAGGGGACGCGGGTTCGTGACCCGGTCCGGGAGGATCCCACATGCTGTGGAGCGGCTGGGCCCGTGAGCCATGGCCGCTGAGCCTGTGCGTCCAGAGCCTGCGCTCCGCAACGGGAGAGGCCACAACAGTGAGAGGCCCGCGTACCGCAAAAAAAAAAAAAAAAAAATTAAAAAATGATGTAATAATAAGCTACAATCTAGGAGAAAGTATTTGCAAGTCACATCAATCAAAGGACTAGTATGAAGAACTCTTAAAACTCAAGAGCAAAAAAAAAAAAATCCCATTAGAATATGCACAAAAGACATGAATAGACATAAAGAGGACATGCAGATCACATGAAGCACATGAGCACGATGTTCTACATCATTAACCATTAATAAAATGAAAATAAAAACCACAATGAGAAATGACTACACACCTATCTGAATGGCTAAAATTAAGAGGTGACAACACCAAATGCTGGTGATGATACAGAGCAGCTTGATCACTTATACATTGCTGGTGGAATGTATGGTACAGCCACTCCAGAAAACAGGTCAGTAGATTTTTTTTTATATCTAGGCAACTACCATAGTATCCAGCAGTTGTAACCTCTGGGGATTTATCACAGTGGAATGAAAACTTATACTCACACAACAACCTGTATGTGAATGTTTATAGAAGCTTTATTCATAATAGACAAAAACTGGAAACAACCCAGATGACCTTCAATAGGTGAATGATTAAAGAAACTATGGGGCTTCCCTGGTGGCGCAGTGGTTGAGAGTCCGCCTGCCGATGCAGGGGACGCGGGTTCATGTCCCGGTCCGGGAAGATCCCACATGCTGCGGAGTGGCTGGGCCCGTGAGCCATGGCCGCTGAACCTGTGCGTCCGGAGCCTGTGCTCCGCAACGGGAGAGGCCACAACAGTGAGAGGCCCACATACCGCAAAAAAAAAAAAAAAAAAAAAAAAAAAAAAAAAAAATTAAAGAAACTATGAAACATCCATACCATGGAGTACCGCTCAGCAATAAAAAAGAATGAACTGGGCTTCCCTGGTGGTGCAGAGGTTGGGAGTCTGCCTGCTGATGCAGGGGACGCAGGTTCGTGCCCCAGTCCGGGAAGATCCCACGTGCCGCAGAGCAGCTGGGCCCGTGAGCCGTGGCCGCTGAGCCTGCGCGTCTGGAGCCTGTGCTCCGCAACGGGAGAGGCCACAGCGGTGAGAGGCCCGCGTACCGCACACACAAAAAAAGAATGAACTGTTGATACATGCAACAACCTGGAGGAATCTGAACAGAATTATGCTGAGTAAGAAAAGACAATCCCAAAAGGGCAATATGAGAACTTCTTGTAGTGATGGAAATGTTCCTTGTTGTGATACTGTATTACAGTTTTGCAGGATGATACCATTGTGGGAAACTGGATAAAGGGTACATGGGATCTCTCTGTATTATTTCTTGCCATTGCATGTGAATCTACAATTTCCAAAATAATCATTATATGTTGTCCTCACCACTAGGAACTCACAGGAGAAAAAAAATCTTCACTTAAGAATGTCATTGATGGGGCTCCCCTGGTGGTGCAGTGGTTGAGAATCCACCTGCCAATGCAAGGAACATGGGTTCGATCCCTGGTCTGGGAAGATCCCACATGCCGTGGAGCAAGTAAGCCCATGTGCCACAACTGGTGAGCCTGTGCTCTAGAGCCCGCGAGCAACAACTACTGAACCCGCGTGCTGCAACTACTGAAGCCTGTGCACCTACAGCCCGGGCTCCACAACAGGAGAGGCCACCGCAATGAGAAGCCCGTACACCATAATGAAGAGTAGCCCCCGGTCACTGCAACTAGAGAGAGCCCGTGTGCAGCAATGAAGATGCAACGCAGCCAAAAATAAATAAATAAATTTATTTAAAAAATAAATAAAATGGAAAAGTAAAAGGGTCCTGCTACATAGAAGTAAAACTTCGAAAAAAAAAAAAAAGAATGTCATTGATGAAACAGTACAAATGATTAATTTTATGAAATCTCAATCTTTGAATACAGTCGTTTTTAATAGTCTGGGTGATAAATGGGAAATCTGCGTAAAGCACTTCTGAACACCAAAAACCATGATGGTCATTTCAAGGAAAAGCACTCACATAATTGTTAGAGTTGTGAGCTGAACTAGTTGCTTTTGATCACTTTAATTTGAAAGAATGACTGACAGACAAAACTAGTTATGAAGACTTGGATATGTGGCAGATCTTTTCTTGAAAATGAACAAAGTGAACCTGTCATATCAAATAAAACCACTAACAGTATTTTCTGCCTATGATGAAATTTGGGCTTTCAAATTTCGAATATCAGAATGTTGAAAAGCTTGTACCTGCCTCTGTGAGCCTGACAGTTTCTCAGTAAATATTTTTCTGATAAAATTGGTGGTACATGAATATGATTTCTCCATATTGCATAATGAAACATGTCAACATTTGGGAGATCTCGTAACTCAGGGAACCAATATTCTCATTGTATGTTATTTTCATGCTCCAATGCATGTTACAAATCATGTATGGGTTACAATATCCATTCAAAGTACAAGATAATCAATACATTTTAATGTAACAGAGTACAAAAATTTCACTGATAAAAGTTTCAAGTAACCTTTCAGAAACTACTACTTGTTGAATTTTGGTGTAGTATCAAAGAAGAATATCTATAATTTTCTGAAAATTCTATTAAAATACTCCTTTCTTTTCTAACTACATATCTGTGAAAGACCAGATTTTCTTCATGTATTTCAACCAAAAAATAAATAAAAAAGTATTACAACTGATTGAATAAAGAAGCAGATATGAGAATCCAGCTGTCTTCTAAGCCAGATAGATATTAAAGAATTTGCAAAAATATAAAACCGTACTACTCTCTTCAAAATTTTTTGTTTTGAAAAATCTAGTTATTTATTAAAAATGCTATTTATGCTTATATATAATGGATTTATTACTGCTATCTTAAAATGAATTAATAAATGCCTTATTTTTAAAATTCTGTTTTAATTTCTAACATGATAAATATCAATAGATACAATCGATATAAACAACAGCTCTTTGAAGTCTCAATAATTTTTAAGAGGGTAAACAGGTCTTGAGACCAAAAAGTCTGAGAACTCTATGAAAATGTTGGTCAACTGCTATGAAAGTGAATGAACTCCTACTTCATGAAAAGACATGGATAAATTTCACACAGTTTGGAATGAAATAAGCCAGAAAGAAGAGCATATGATATGTTATTTCACACACATAAAAGTAAAAAGTGGAAAACTGATGTATGATATTAGCTGCCAGGAAACTGGCTACTTTGGGGGTGCTAGAGACTAGAATCGGGCATGGAGTGGGGGGTGCTTCTGGGGAGCCATGAATGTTGTATTTTTTAATCTGGGTAGTGGTCACATGTTCACGCCATTAAAATTCTTAAATTTGTATATTTATGACTGGAACACTTTTATTCTATGTGTGCTAATACTTCAATAAAATAAAAGAGTATTTACCAGCAAAGACTCAAAACTATGGAAACAATATAATTTTTAAAACCCCAGTTACTGTTTTGGAGTAGTGGGAATAGGGTGATTTCTTTCTTTCTTCTTCTTTTTTTTGTTTACAAAATTTTCCTTAATATTGCTGTTACACGTTTATACAAGTAACATTCTTTATGAGCAGTGCAAGTGACATAAAATGCTGACAAATTTGACTAATTTTACATCTAAGGCCAAAGCCCAGTCTTTTTTCTAATATGATGCTTTGGAGATGTGCAGCAGGAGAAGAGAACTCGTGGGGGAACCTGGACACAAAGCAGCCCCTGTCAAACAACGAACGTGCTATCTCACTGAAGAACAGGCCTGGTGTGGATCATCCCAGGGGGTTAAGTGGGGGAGTTTCAGGCAGGGACACTCCGGCAAGATATATGAAAAGATATTCAAACTTTCATGCTGTTCTGAGCGCTGCTAAATCAGAGTGTTTCACGTAGAATCAAAGTCCAGACAGCTTGGTTCCTGGCCCTTACCAGCCACATTCCACGGGCAAATAACTTAATATTTCCAATTTGATTTATCATCTATAAAATGAAGGTAACAGTACCTCCTCTGTCTAGTCCAAAGAGATATTATAGAGATAAGATGAGACAGTAAAATGAAACTTCATAAAAGGGTCACCCAGAGACTATCTGGGTGTAAGTCATGGGTAAGATCAGTTGAAAAATTTGACCTAGATGGTCTCTTCTGAATTAACAGTTATAGAAAATGCTGTATGATTTCAGTTATATATCATATTTACTCTTCAAATAAATACCCTATCGACGATAGCTGCAGCCCAGTGTTGTTTACACCCTTGCTCAGATATTCCATGTCTACCCTCAAATTTTCTCTCTGTTAAGTTCAACCAATAGCCATTGTCCACCTACCATTTTCCAGGTCCTGCAGTACAAAGACGAGCCCCATATCTGCTTTTGTGGAGTGCAGTGGAAGAGCATATAATTATGTGTCGACATGGCCAATGTTGAGACAGAGCTATGTTTGGGACATGGTGACACAGGTCACAGTCAGCACAAAGAAGAGGACACCATGGTGTTCAGTGAAGGCTCCCTGGTTGAGATGCTGCTTTAGCTGAATCTCAAATGAGAGGTTTTAAATAGAAGCCTGATGTGGTTCCATTAGCATTTTTGCTAACTCGCTCTGGTAGCAATTTGAAGGATGGATTTAATGAAGACAAGACTAAAAGTAGGGAGCTCCCTTAGGACACTATCATGACAGCGCAAGTGAGGGCTCACAGGGTGGAATGGGTAAAGTAGAGGAGTCAAATTCAAGAACAACATGGAAAATAAAATTGGGATAAACTGGTGACTGTATGAGAGGGTAAGAATTACTCTAAAACTTCTAGTTTGCCTAATGGAACAAATTAAATTAGATAAACTAAGAAAAATTAATAGATATCACAAAAACAAGAGAAAGAGCAAGTTTAAGCGATATGAGGACATGTTGAATTTGAAGCGTCAGTGGTACAGCTGGACATCCCTAGAAGAAAGCTCAAGTGAGAGTTCCAAGTTCTATATAGATCTGTGAGCCACCAGCAATCAAATGATGAATAAACAGTGAGAGATGATAAGATGCCTCATGGAGAATACGTGCAGAGAGGAGCTTGATGAGCCAAGGTCAGAAACCGGAGAACGCTAGCAAAGTTTAGGATAGGAAAAGAAAGGTTAGAAAAGTTTAAGGAAAATCAGAAAGAGAAATGTCATGGAGACCCAGGGCTGCTTAACCACAGTGATTGCATCAGAGAAGTCCTGTAGGATGAAGCTTGAAAATGTCTTGGATTTGTCTACAGAAACTGGTCTTTGGTAATTTCTACAAGTTATTTCAGAGGAATGATTAGACGGCAGCGAGTCAACCAGAAATTTGGAGATAAGGAAACGGAGACGATGAATACTGCCAACTCATTCAAGAAACCTGAATCTGAAGAAGAGAAAAAAAGAGGTGGGAGTAGGGCCATGCAATATAAGAGGAAGGATACAACCCAAGTGTATTGCTAGGCTGTGGGGAGCTTGGCAGTAGATGGGAGAAGGTTGAAAAGCAAAGGGAAGAGGAAGGTGGCACAGGTTCCACGGGATAAGAGAAGAGAGGATGGAATCAGCAGCCCATGTAGAGGCTGACCTGAGCCATGAGGAAGGGCTCATGCTTGGAAGCTGGATGGAAGGACCTGAGGATGGGTGCAGATGTGGATGAGTGTGTGAGCGGAACACTACAGAGTGAGGTGCTTCACACGTGATGGCTTCCAGTTCCAGGGCAGAGTAAAGGGGAAGATGGCTCTGCTTGCCCTGAGCGCTGAGCAGGGGTGAAGGTTTGGAATAGTGGATTAGGAGGATGGGAGAGGGACCTGACCAGGGACCTAACCTGATGAGTTATATAAAAGTGCTGACAGCCCAAATATTTGTTATCCCTCGGTCCGTTCTCTCAACATTACATCCAGTTAACTAATTTGCACATAGCACTTTACAGCTGACAAAGGAGTTTCCATATGCATTATCACATTTAATATTTAGCCACCTGACAAACCTGTATTTTACGGAAGAGGAAGCTGAGGACAAGTGAGATGAGTGACTCCAACAATACGGGAGTTGGCAGTGCTGGAAGATGACTTCTTGGATTCTGCCATCACGTGAGTGTCTCCCACGTGGTTTCCACCCTGTATGTTGCCACAGTGCTAAGCAAACATTACTTTGCAATTGCTTTTGAGACCTTTCATGCCCTGAAAAGTTGTCACACTCTGGATGTGGAGACAAGAAGAGGGCGGTTCAAGGGCAGAGGCCCATCTGCCTGGGCAGCAGTGAATATGGTACATCGATGGGAGACAAATTCAGAGCAAAGCTCTGCATTGCTTATTGGAGCATAATAGCCTTTGCTCAGCAACTGCCTGTGTGTTAAAGAGTTTGAGAACCTCTCAAGTAGGACCAAGGGCCTCAGAAGGCCGTTTGGAGATTTGAGAGGGAAAGCAGATCTGGTTTAAAGAGCCTCTGCCTTGCTGTCCCAGTGCCTCCTTAGGGAAGGGTTTGGCTACAGAACACAGATCACATCTTGGAATGGGGAACAAGGCACAGCCTACCTGGAGGGTCACCTTTAAGTGAACTGACCTCAGCTTGATGGCGCCCAGCTTTGCCAGGGGCACCCCTGGGGCTGGCCAGCTGCTGGTGACCCTCCTGCCCAAGCTCTCCCACAGGAAGCGCCTGCTGTCACTGATGACAGTCATTACATTGTTGGTTTAAAGCATCGTTAGTCCTGTAATTACAGCTGTATGGCCTAGCCAGAAAGGAGAAAGACCCATATCTAAACACAGCCTCTCAGATCCTGCTTGGAAACTTAGTACCAACGTTACAGTTGTAGGTCCTGGACTCTCCAGCCAAGCACGGCATGTGTCGGGTCTGGAACTAAACTCAGTAGTAAGAAATGCCACTGTATCTACCATGTGCTGACACATATGCATGTCATTTTAATCCTTTGTCTCACAATTTTCACTGCTAGTCACTTACACTAAGGAAATCATAAGATATATGCACAAATATTCACTGGACAGTATTTTCCACCATCTTGTTTATAGCAGCATAAAATGAAACAATGTAAATATCAACACGTGGAGGGATGGTTCATCCTTACTGTAGAGCATTATGCAGTCACAACAAATTATGCTCACAAAGGGCCACCACTAGCCCATACAGCACCTTTGTGTCCCCTTTGGGCAGATGCCATCCTGGACCTGCTTGGATAACTTGAATAGTGGGACAAAGGCTGGATTTCGGCTTCTTTTTGCCACGCTGGCCAGATGCCCTCGTGCGTAACCTGCACAACTGTTTACGGCAGTCCTGGTGTCAAAGAAGTTTTGATGATATGGAACCAGGTTTTTGATGTACTGAGATTTTTTTTTAAAGGAGGTTAGAAAATAATATGCTAACAATAACAACAATTAAATGTGTATCGATTTTGCATGGAAAAGAAAAACTGAAAAAAAATATAGGGCTTTGGTCGTTAGTGCTGTTTGCCAAATATTTCCAGTTCTCTCCTCCTGTAGCTACATGGCATGATTCACCCTTCCTGCCACCTTTGAGCCATAGGTGAGGCCAGGGAGAGGTGCGCCGAAACTTTAAGGGCTCATGCTCTGTTTGCTAAGCTCTTTTTCAATTGCCATGGCAGTGCTCAAAGTTCTAGACAATGGCAACTCCATGAGCTGGTATCACTGGGCGAGGTTAAGGCACAGAAGACTCCCAACCAACTCACAATGCACGTGTAGCACAGGTGAGAAAGAAATCTTTGCTATTTTAGGGCAATTCGTTTTGGGGGTGTTTGTTACTGTAACATAACTTTTCCTGAATAATACACACACCAAAAATGTCAGGAAGGGTTACAGTGAAACTGCATTAAAATACATAAAATTCATTTGGATTCGTATTTGTGATCTGTGAAAAAAGATCAACAGAGCTAAGTGAAAGCAAGTGTGAGATCAATTAAATATTATGAGCAAAAAGCTCAAACAATTTGAGCAACAAGATAAATAACAGGCTTAATGGATTATAGCCCAACTTATAAAATAAATACACTACTCACCTCTCCTCCACCGGTGCAGGCTGAGAGGATGAGGGATTGGATTAACAGTGTCGTGTAGTTGGCTGGCAGTGAGCAACCGAGGAAACCATGTCTGTGTGAGCCCTTTGTCGTGATCATGTAACTGGTAATTATCAAGAATTCTCTTGCCCAGCACGCCTCCTCAGGGCCCCGGGGCAGAGCGCAAAGCCTGCAGAGGCAGTGCTCCACATTACAGCGGCTGGGTTCCCCGCCTGAAGCCCCCCTAGAATAAGCTCCTCAAGGACAACGTCCATCCCTGTTCCCAAGGGTCTGGCAAATGGAGACAACAATAGACGAAAGTTTGAGAGACTGAAATGAAGCTCATAGATTTTGGCACTCCTCTGAGCTAAATTCTCTGCAGCTGCTCACTTCCTGCCCAGAGTAAAACACTGCTGATGGTCAGATATAGGGCCAGGTGATAAGATTTCTGGGTCTGCAAAGAACAAAGGTCAGGAGCTGGGCAGTTCTGGCCTTCACTTCCACTGCCACGTTTAAACCCGTCTGAAATTCAATGTTTTCCTGGTTGTGAAACATTCAATAAACAGATCACATATGCAATTTTTCTATTATGCCTTCTCTACATAAGGTTGATATATCTGCCTTCAAATATAAGTTCTTACTGGAGACCTGGCTTTAGTTAAAGGATAGAAGCAGTTAATGAGAAAACAATGAAATGCTTTCCCTGTTTGTTGGTAAATCTTGTATAATACCTACATGTGCACCTGTAAAAGGTTAGCAGTTCGTTATGAAGGTAAACAGGAACTAAGGGACAGAACGGCCTGGGTCTGCATCAAGCCACAGTCAAAGTGTCTTTGGAAGATATCTATTTGGACGACTCAGGCCAGGAAATGCTCTTTTCTCCAAGTGCCCAGATAATTGCACTTTTCTCTACTGTGGAGACACAGCCCCTGGATTCTTAATAAATGTCAAGCAATACCAGAGTAATAATCATATTTCCAGCAATAATGACAAACAACTGGTGCTTGGAGTGGGTGAAGAGGGACCAGATCACCACAGCGCAATTCATCTCTTGTTAAATTCACTCACATATTAATTTCTAAGATGAACAGTGGTTTCTAATTTGTCTTTTTTGAACTGTGCTGTTTTTATTAAATTCAATTGTCATGAGACTGACTACTTTTAAAAAAAGACACTCCCGTGTAGCAAAGGACAAAAGCTTTGGAACTGCAGGTACCAGGCCTCCTCAGAGAAGCCAGCTTCCCTCCTCTTTTTCTCCTTCTTGGGCATCAGAGCCTCTGTGAGACTCAGACAGATGGGAAGCATCACCACACTGACCTTTCCTGAACTCAGCCACGTCTCCTCAAGTTTCCGTTATCATCTTCCTCAGAGGTGAGGCTCATGGAGACACAGACCTCCTCGGGCAGGAGCAGAAGGTTAGGAATTACTTACGAGAAGGGGTCTGGGTGAGAGATGAATGTGAGGCTCTACCTTGGAGGAC
Organism: Lagenorhynchus albirostris; assembly: GCF_949774975.1. Classification (NCBI taxonomy): domain Eukaryota; kingdom Metazoa; phylum Chordata; class Mammalia; order Artiodactyla; family Delphinidae; genus Lagenorhynchus; species Lagenorhynchus albirostris. The sequence goes on along the minus strand of NC_083110.1, from coordinate 37,958,882 downwards.
TGCAACGCATGGAAACATTTCCCCCTGAACACATTTTGAGACTTGAGGCTGCTGTTACCGACTGACTCGTGTTCCCCGCAAATTCACATGGTGAAGCCCCAACTCCTAGTACCTCAGAGTATGACTGTATTTTAGAGATAGGGCCTTGAAAAAGGTAATTAAACAAGGCTGTTAGAGCGTGCACTAATCGAATCTAGTCAGCGTTCTCATGGGAAGAGGAAAAGATCCTAGGGATGCTCCCGTGGAGAAGACGGCCATTTACAAGCCACGGAGAAACCAGTCCTGCAGAAACCCTGATCTCAGATTTCCAGCCTCCAGAACTGTGAGAAAATAAACATCTGTTGGTGAAGCCCCTAGCCTGTGGTATTTTGCTAAGGCAACGCTGGCAAACTAATTCAGCCTCCTTGACTCCAAATGATGTCTAGCACTAAGAAAGCCTGGACACTGAAACTGGCATTTCAAGTAGAGATGACAAATGGGGGCTGGAGCTTATGAGGAGGGTTCCTTCCTTAGGCTGTAAGGAGAGAGACTAGGCCACTTTGGCCAGGAGCAGCATGTCGCTGTCCACGACTAGAGCAGAACCCTTGGCTTGAGCTCTCAAGACGTCACTGGGTGCTATCCGGGCCCACACTGGGATCTTCCGGAGGGCAACCGTGACCACATCCCTGTGCTCCGGGATGCTGCACACACCTGCTCACCTCGGCTCCCTTGGGAGTCACACTGGGACTTGTCAGTAGGTGCCCACTGTTGGGCTGAATGTGCCTCACAGGTAACATAATCAACACTAGCCCGTCCCTCTCCCTTAGGCTTGTCCCGCATAGATGTGGCCACTGTGAATTAAAAATAGTTAACTGTAGCCACAGGCGCCACGGCCAGGCAGGAAAGGGCTTTCAGAAGGGACAGTGTTTTTAGAGTACAGGAGAAGCAGTTGGTCTGATGGGAGGGGGAGGCTCTTCCAAGCAGATGGGACCACATTTGCCCAAGGGTAGAGATGGGAGAAGACAGGGTACATTACAATAAAATATGGAAGCGGGCCCATTTGGAGCAAACACTGTGCAAGATTGTCACAGGAGAGAAACTTAGAAAAACAGTGAGAGTCAGGCTCCCTGCACTGTGGTCGTGGGTCTGAGTCCTCTTCTGGACAGTGTAGGAACAAATAATGTTTTTTAATCAGGGACATGACATGATCAGATCTGATCTTTAAAAACTCACAATGGGGGTGGCTTGAAGGGGTGATGAGGCAGCGTAAGCTGCTGGGAAGGACCATCTGCTTTGTTCTCCCTATGTCCCTGCTCTCGAGCACTTCTGCTCCCTGGCAGAAGCATAATTGATGAGTGAGGAATAAATATATGAACTATCTTACCTACCACTCCACAATGGCAGCCAGAAAGCTCACGCGTGGTGTAGATGTTTGGCTGTAGGCCTTTATGGACTGCATATTTATGATCTTAATTCCCCAGGAATTGACTTTCTTCTTTTAATTTTATTTTTCTTGATCTCATTTCTTTATTTTATTGCATGCATCTCATCTAGATATCATAAATCCTCTGGGGATTGAGTCAGACTATAAATAAATACATGGGATTAACATAAACTGGATATAATACTCCAGTAATACCAAGGCAGCAGCTGACCCACAAGGCTGTCCCTTTATACCTGGAGGGGCCCCTCCCTCACCACCAATCTTCCTTCACATCCTTCCTGCTCCTTCTCCTCCTCCTCCTCCTCCAAGTCTCAGCTCAAGCTCAGCTTGTTAACATTTTAATTATTTCACCTACCTAGAAGGTGGGGGTCGCAGGTCAGGGACTTGTGCCTTTTTCTGTCAGTATCCCCTGGCCTTAAGCCAAGGGCCTGGGATATGGCAGGAAGTCGATGAGTGTGCACGGAATGTCCAGAGCAGGACTGGGTGTTCAGTAGATGAGAGGGGGGTGGGGGTCGAGATACGTATGCAGATGGAGTCACAGACATAGATGTATTTTCTGATGCCCTAGGCAGTGGTCCCCAACCTTTCTGGCACCAGGGACCGGTTTTGTGGAAGACAGTTTTTCCACGGACCGGGGTGGTGGGGGATGGTTCAGGCCCTAATGCGAACGATGGGCAGCCGCCCACCACTCACCTCCTGCTATGCAGCCCGCAGGCCTGGGGGCTGGGGACCCCTGCCCTAGAGAACTGGAATGGCTCTTGACAACTGGCCCCTGCTGCTCTCCTCCTGGACCACTCCGTGTTTGATCTCTGTGCTCCAATTATAAGGATCTCCCTCTGTTCTCAAATATACGAACTCCCTCCCACCGTTGATCCCTGGCCCTAGCCGAGTCCTTTTCGGGAGTTTTCATTCCCCAGGTGCCCAATGGCTACTCTTCCCTCTCAGCTTTATTATCACTTCCAACCTATGGCAATCACAAGTCAGTCTCCAGCATATCATCTGTTGCCTTCAGATTACGTAACAGTAGCTAATATTTTCTCATCTATTCCCTTTTGCTTACAGTCTATTTCCCTAAACTGAGAGCAGATGCCTCATCTGTCCCCCAACCCATACAGCAGATCCCAGACATAGAAGTCTATGAGTCAGGAACCATTTACAAGAAACTGAGTTATTTGTAGTGAGGTGGATGGACCTAGAGACTGTCATACAGAGTGAAGTAAGTCAGAAAGAGAAAAACAAATACCGTATGCTAACACATATATATGGAATCTAAAAAAAAAAAAAAAATGGTCAGAAGAACCTAGGGGCAAGACGGGAATAAAGATGCAGACCTACTAGAGAATGGACTTGAGGATACGGGGAGGAGGAAGGGTAAGCTGGGACCAAGTGAGAGAGTGGCATGGACATATACACACTACCAAACGTAAAATAGATAGCTAGTGGGAAGCGGCCGCATAGCACAGGGAGATCAGTTCGGTGCTTTGTGACCACCTAGAGGGGTGGGATAGGGAGTGTGGGAGGGAGTGAGATGCAAGAGGGAGGAGATATGGGGACATATGTATATGTATAACTGATTCACTTTGTTATAAAGCAGAAACTAACACACCATTGTAAAGCAAGTAAACTCCAATAAAGATGTTTAAAAAAAAAATTGATCGGACACTCAAGGCTCAGCTACTCCTTCTATCACTCCTAATTGTACTAGTAGATACACTAGCACCCAAGGACCCATGAGCGGCCTCCCAGGCCCCCAGGCCTGGACTGCCACACTCTCTTTGGCTGTCTTCACTCTTTCCTCCAGGTTCAGGCCCTCCTCCCTTCTGTGCCAGGCGTAGAGCCAAGTTTGCACCAACCCCCATTGACAACAGTGGAGAGAAGAAAATTTCAGAACTTCCTGTTCTGAGACTTTGAAAGACTTTGTTTTTGTTTTTGTTTTTTTTGCCGTACGCGGTCCTCTCACTGTTGTGGCCTCTCCCGTTGTGGAGCACAGGCTCCGGACGGACGCGCAGGCTCAGCGGCCATGGCTCATGGGCCCAGCCGCTCCGCGGCATGTGGGATCTTCCCGGACTAGGGCACGAACCCATGTCCCCTGCATCGGCAGGTGGACTCTCAACCACTGCGCCACCAGGAAAGCCCTGAAAGACTTTTTTAATTAACCAAAATGGTTTCTCATAATAGATGGGTCCCAGGACGAGAACACGACTGTAACTTACACTGCAGGCGCCTCACGGCTGATCTGGGAGTGAGGAGCTAGTGGTTGTGAATGGCAGCAGTGCCTTGGGAGGGCCCCAGACTGATTCTCCACTCCAGGACCATGTGCCGTTTTATCATTTATATAGTTTGGGACATTTCTGTCTTGTGAACTCTAAAAAACATTTTTGCATCGATGGATACGTTTAAGTTTTAAATATTCAAATTTAGAGAAATAAACAATCAAAAAATGTGTTTTCCCGAGCCATAAGTCACAATTTTTAAAAACTGAAAGCCTTTCCTGGAATGATGATACCGTACCCAACCACGACATTAGTTTTTGGAATGCGGGTATACCTCACATTAGGAAATCTAATCTATAAAAACCTGAACCTCAAAATAGATACCTGGATATAATAGGCCTTCAAAGTAAAGGACTGTATTCAGTTTTCAAAAGGATTCAACCCAGGATTTCTTTAGGTTGCCAAGTTCCTAAATTAATTTCAAATCGGTTTTAATTTACAAAATATTGACATATACTTTTTTTTTTTTCAGAAACCCAGCTACTGTAATTCTTCTTAGATACAATATAATCTAGCCAGGGAGATAAACAACCAGACTACAAGGACTCTTTAAATAGAAGGTCATGTGCTACTCATCTCTATATTCTTAGGACTGCTATATCTTCAATGAATTCATATGTTGTTGAATTGCACATGATGACGTATTTATGTACCTCAAAACACTGTGGGTTGAGCTGAAGACTTGGACCTGGAGTTACTTTGAAATATTCCTCAGTGACAGCCATCATATATGGTATATAAACACAACCTGATTTTGTAATAAAATAAAATACTATAGAAGAGAAAGGAAAGAAAATCAGTAAATAACTAGCAGAAGGAGGTGAGAAGATCTAGTTAAACTTTTCTAACCTTTTCAGACTGGATGTTTCTGTCTTTGGAGAAGAAACTGAACATTCAGCCCTAACAACTTTTCAAAAGATGGTTTAGATTCGATGTGCCTTTCAATGGGCAGTGTTGAGAATATTCCACTGACTTGTGGAACTTCCATAACCCCAGTGCCTGTTCTCTTGGAGAGGATTCAAGCTATCATCTTGCTTCCAAAAACAAAACAACTTTAACCCCACTTCTTGTGAGGCTGAATGATCAAAAGTGCACTCAGAGAGGTGGCTTTGGGCTGTTCCAAGGTGGCCGAGTGGCACCTGTGCTTTTGTGGAGCACTGTAATGGAGCCATCCCTTAGTGTCAGTTACGGCGACCAGCAGGAGGCAGGGCCATGAGCCAGCCATGGGATGAACTGAGTTACTGTCAGTATTAAATATGCGTTTATTGTGTGGACTTTGCATCCTTAATAAGTCATGATAGTGTAGACCATGTTAATTTTTAAGAGTAAACAGTTGACATATATAAAATGGAATATTACTTAGCCATAAAAAAGAATGAAGTAATGCCATTTGCAGCAACATATAGAGATTGTCATACTGAGTGAAGGAAGTCAGACAGAGAAAGACAAATATCATATGATATCGCTTATATGTGGAATCTAAAAAAAAATGGTACAAATGAACCTATTTACAAAACAGAAATAGAGTCACAGATGTAGAAAACAAACTTATAGTTACCAAGGGGGAAAGGGGGGGAGGGATAAACTGTGAGATTGGGATTGACATATACACACTACTATACATAAAATAAATAATCAACAAGGACCTACTGTAGAGAATCGGGAACTCTACTCAATACTCTATAATGATCTATATGAGAATAGAATCTAAAAAAGAGTGGATACATGTATATGTATAACTGAATCACTTTGCTGTACACCTGAAACTAACGCAACATTGTAAATCAACTATACTCCAATAAAAATTTTTTTAAAAACGAGTGAACAGTTGAGACGAAAATTCTGGTAGAGAAATTCTATGTGCTAGTTGAGGTAGGTACTTGCTGCACATTACGAGAGGGTTGCTGTTATGCAATTTTAGCAGAAGGATCCCCTGGTCAGGTCAGGGTCTCTGCTAGCCTAGCCACTGTCCTTTGCATGAACTGGAAAAAGGAGTCCCCTCTGGACAGATGGTGCCCTTCTCCCAGATCAATGCAGACCACACCAGAGCTCACAGCTTGCCAGCAGAGCTTGGACAAAAGTCAGGGTCCACCTTAAACTGCGCTTCTCTATGCAGAGCCCTAGTCCCATGCAGGTGAGTTTCTCGGAGTGGTGCCACTGCTCACCACAGTCCAGCTGGCCTCAATCCACCACCAGTCGTTGTGCAATGATGTCTGCCCCCACCCACCCCAGGACACAAGCCTCTCCTCTGCTTGGACTGCAGGGATGTCTGCACCCACAGTGATGAGTAGCTAGTGGTTCTGCAGACTCTACTCATGCCCAAGCCCTGACATTGATCCTCTCAAGAGGACAAGAGACAGTCTCTCTTAGGCCACTGTATCTCTCTGCATTTATCTGAAATCTTGTCCCCACATAACTTAGGTGCCTGGATCCGGCACCAGCTAAATCCATCCCTGAAAAATATCATCCAAGAAGTGACTGAAGAGGTTCAATATCACGAGCAGAACTTTTTCCTCCTCACTGAACAGGTGACATCAGCTAGATGCTCAAATGACCCAGCGTCTTCAAGGGAGAAGATGGCAGAGGTGGCATCACGAGCATTGAGACCTTGCAGTAAACTGTAAGCTTTAGTAAAGGATGGGCATTCCAGGGTTCCATTAGGATTGTTTGAAGAAGGAAAGCTTTGGGGCTTTGGGCATGGTGGCTTCTGTCTTGGGAGCCTCTTTTCCAGAAAATGTCTAGAGACTGTGATGTTTCAGGAAGGGTTCTAACCCGATGAAGTTACCGTATCTAGAATTACAACATGCCCATTCCAGTTACAATCATTCATCAGAAACCAGGGGGCTGCCCTAAGACAGCAGAAACATGTGAACTTGCAACCAAGGACGGCTGGACCACAAGTCTGATCTGGGCAGCTTCCATCTTTCCTGTGTGTGTAGGGACACATGCTCTGAGCGAGTCACTGATGATACTCCCTGAGCCTAACCTGATGGAAAGAATACACTGAAAGGTTTGACCTCAAATGCCTTTAAAGGGCAAGCTCAGCTAGAGAATTTAAGTTACAGAGTTTTCAGAAAAAAAAAAACTGGTTGTGATATTGTTAAACACAAAGGACACAAACACACATGCTAAATAAAATGATCAAATAAGCACAAAGCACAATGGCAAATGTATCAACTAAAAGCTCTGTCATACGGCACCATAACCTCGCAATGATTCAAACACTGAACAACAAATGACAACTTTAATATACACCATTAATAGCAAAATGTCTGCTTTACTGAAAAAAAAAAAAAACTATCTTGCTCTAAGCAGTTCTGAAATGAATATTTGATTCAAAACTTCCCCTGTGCATATAATCGCATGCTAATTTACATTTTAATTACTTCCTAAGAAATCAAAAGCATTTGTTGACAGTAGAACATAATGTCAGCTTCACGGTGCGCTGTTGGTGGATGCTTAATGAACTTAATTAGACAATTAGTGATGTTAATTATCCTTCTATTATGAAGATAAAGCTGTCTCACTAATGATGCACTTGGTAAAGAAACATCATTAAAGGTATCAGTGTTTGCTTTGTTCATTTACTTCTATTTTTCAAACTCCTGTAACAAGGACTTGTGATAGCCTAGTAACGTTTAAGACTCTTAAAATGGAAAAAGAAAAGCCACTGTTTCCATCAGCCCGATACTGTCCTTCCCCCTCATTCTGGATACTAATATTGTGTTGGTGACGGGGTTGCTGTTTCAAATCCCCTGCTGTAGGGACCTCCAGTCCATAGTCAGTTGTGGTATGGAGTGTCCTGGTTGAGTGCCCAGAGCACTGGAAGAAAACCTAAGGGGCTAATTCTCACACACACACACACACACACACACACACACACACACACACACACACACACACACACACACACACACACACACACACACACACACACACACACACACACACACACACACACACACACACACACACACACACACACACACACACACCCCGTTACCCTGGCCTCCCCTGCATTTCTACGACCCTACAGTGCTGTGTTCTCACCTCCACCGCTAGGATGCTTTGCTGCCCTGGGAAGCTCCATTCTGCATATGGTGTTGGAACACAGCTGCCTGCATGACCAAGGGCTGTGACACATAATATACAGACTTTACTTTCAGCTGAAGTGAAGAAGGAAACTTCAGAGGTTTAAGAAATAAGATACTGGACTTCACCATTTTTCTCTTTCTTGCATTCGAATACTACCACAACCAGAGCGTAATGGAAGTCCCTTCTGGAAGTAATCCTAGTCCAGACACACCATGAAGAGCTCTAAGGCCAGGCTGGGGAGAGTGGCATTATTTTTAGGGTCAGTAATCTCGGGGAAAGCATGAAGAGAAAGTGTCATTGGCAGCCTCGCCCACCACAATTAAGAAAACCAAGATTCCATTTAGTAGAAGATCTCAGTAACAATGCTCACGTCAGTAGTGGGATTTATACGTTACAAAGTCTTTTTTAAAAATTATACTCTCATTCGTTTCTGAATGGTTTTATTCCTCTAACAGAGAGTCCCATTTAATTACTGGCTCACAAGATGTTTACCCCCACAGAGCACTACTGGGTTTTCCAACAACTCAGCATTGCGATTTCTCATAAAGTCCGTTTGCAGGTTTTCTGAATCACTCCTCTCTTCTCCATGGTTTCCAATGGTTTGTCCCTCCAGCCCCACTCCTCCCTTGATTTGCTGACACAAGCTGTCTTTCTGCCCTCCTGCCCTACAGCGAGGACGTATTATCAAGACCTCACCAATCTCTGGGTCCTCTCACCCCTTCAATTTTAGAAGTTCTCATGCATTTTCATTTTCCCCTGGCTACCTGCTTCCAAACATCTCTCTTAAAGGCACATTCATCTCCTGGGAAAGTCTTTTTCTTTTCCTTGCCCAACATCATGTTGAATTTACAACAAGTTTAAGTAAAAATAGTCCCTGTGATGACCTTCTAAATTTCAGATTTTTAAAATTTCCTACACCTTCTTAAAGATTTTTGATTATAACTCTTTCACAGTAGAACATCTCTGGGAATTCTAACTTCCGTTTTCATAGTTGCTTTTTGACTTCCTTGGCTGGTCCCCTCAACTCCACCACTTACTTCCCCTTCATTTCAAAGCCCATTCTTTTCTATTTTCAAAAAACTCTTCTTAGCCCTGGGGTGCTCCTGACTCATGAGCCTTTTGCCCAGGTGAGTGAAATCTGAGGCTTCCGCCTCAAGGGCTGTTCACCCCTGGACACAGAGGTGCCAAAACACTGAACTGGAAAGCATTGTGTCCCATCAGACCTCAACCTCCTTCCTGAAACGGGGGAGTGGGATTCTCGGGGACTCACTGCACCTTCAGCCTCAGCAAGACCGAAATCTCTCGGCAGCAGGAGACCAATGCAAACACGCCGGAAAGCAAGACCAAGAGCAGCTGGATCACTCCCACAGTGACTGCTCAAGCCCTCCAATGCTGCATGCTTGCTTCCCCTGCAATTTTTATTTGGGTTCCATGACTTCTTTAAAGAGAAAATAAGTATACAGGAACATTTACACATGAAGTGATATGATGTCTGGGATGCTGCTTCATAATTATTCTGTGCAGAGGGAGAAAGCGGGTAGGGATAGAGAAGAGACAAGATTGGCCAAGAATTGAAATCTGTGGAAGTGATGGATAGATACATGGGGATTCATTTTTTATTTTCTCTACTTCTATATCTGTTTGAAAATTTCCACAATGATTTTTCAAAGGGATAATGGGTGAAGTTCTCAGAGTAGATGGTCAAAAATGTCCTTTTCCTCGCCAGGGACCTGAGCCAAGGCTGCTTTCAGTATAGCTGTCACCCCATGGCTGGTCTCAGCCAGCATCTCATCCTCCGCCAGGGGCAGTGCTGCTCCGTGGCTGCGGGTGAGTGACAGTGGGCCTGGGCACTGCTGGTTTTGCAGGAGGCTCTTGCGCGTCTGGGTGGGTGGAGGCCTCGCCCTCAGGGCAGCCCTTAGAGGACCTCATGGGGCCTTGGAGTAAATGTTTAGTGCTTTCGTATTCTTGCCAGGGCAGACATAAAATTCTTGCAGAAACCTGTCTTTGGTATTTTAGCAACTGCAGTGTGCGACCCTCTGGCTTTGGGTGCCTTCTCATCCCCTTCTGTTAATTCTCACCTGGCCCTGGCTTCCCTACGTGGGCCATGTCAACATTCTAATATATGGCTTCGAAGACAGCAACTGGAAGCCTGCTCAGTCATCTCCAAAGGCCATGGAAACGTGGCAGACACAGAACCCGGCCCTGCTCCACCGGCTCTTGCTCCTCTCTAAACCCTCTAAGTTTGCTCAGGTGAGGCACACATGGCCCCTGCATGAACAGCTGTCCACACAGAAGGAAGGTGGGGTGAAACCTAGCTCATACTTTGCAGAACAAGACCTGGGTCAGGTGGCTGTGTGCCCCCCCGCCCCAGAGGGGGTCCCACCTCCTTACAGGGTAGAGGTGGCCCTGTACTCTCAGCGTCCACCCTCTGGTCCCCATTCTCTGCAGAGCCCCACAGAACCATCTGAATCACACACCTCCCACACCTCCTAAACCTGGGCACACTCTCTTCTCGTGGCCTGACTTAAGAGCCCCGGAGCTAGGGCCTCTGTCTTTGGTGGCCCTCTTTTTTTTTTGTTCACACCAGCCTTGATTAAACAATTTCTCTTGTGTATTCTTTGGTTTCCACTGCTCCAACCACTGCCTTGCCTCCATCATCTCCCACCTGAATGATGCTACAGCCCCCAGCTTGTCCACTCCCCCAAGAGTCCTAAACTCCAATCTAACCTGTACAAACAGAAATGTGCCATTCCCCTGCTTAACCCCCAACCTATGGGCCCCAGTGCCGCCCTGACCTGCCTCCATGCCCATCCTGCCACCTGCAGCCGCTTTGCCCATCCCCCTGCCCACAGGTCTCACAACCCCTTCCCACCGGACCTCTAGCTCCTGTGTCCCATGTGCCCATTTTCTGTTTGCTGATGTTTAAAAAAAAACAGAGGATGACACACTTTATGTTCTGGAATAATTTTGGATCCACAGAAAAATAATAAAGATAGTACACAGAACTCCTGATCCTGTCAGCCCTCACCTGGTTCCCCATAACGTTAACATCACACATTGCCAAGGTGTGCCTGCTAAAACTAGGAAACAAACACTGGTTGCTGATGTTTTTGCAACTTGTTTTTAAATAAGAAAGTTTGAAGCTGAGCAGATGAGCAAAGCCGCTGCTACTGCTGTGGAGAGGGACGGCTGGCAAGAGTGTGTGCTCTGGATCCCTCCAAGCTGAAGGGGGCATGATGAAGTGGCTTCCTGGACACACTGAGTTGTCCTTTGGTAACCTCAAGGGAGCCCAAGGTCCCAACCTCTGTCCCACAGGCTGACAGCCACAGCCTTTACCCTGGTAGAGACGATGACTTCACGCTTTGATGCCAGAAGGGACTGTGATGGGAGTCAGGGGGAGAAAAGGAAGAAATAACATCTGTATATCAGCCTTGCCTCAAAGTTCAGCTCACCTGCCAAGAAGAAAACATTTTCTACTGAAAATGAAGATAGGTAAAAGGCATGAGGAATCGTACATCGTGTGTCTCACTCCAAGGAACAATTTATCAGTGCTACAGAGCTGTCAGCCACTGACATGATAAGGAATAACACCAAATGAATAATGTTTCCTCTAAAACCAACTCCTTTAATTACAAGCCCCTTCTTTCCAGAAGAGAGACAGAAGATGCAGAAACACCAATTTCATGCACTTGTGCCTGAATAATGCCTCCATGCTGCTTTTTCCAGATGGCGACCTTCTCACTGGAGGGACTAATGATGTGGGCATATTTAGGGAAAAACCAATAACAGAGTCTTTAACCTTCAACAACAAAAAGCGTGTTATACAAAATGTTCCTTGGGATACATTAGAAAATATCAATTACATTGCTCACCGAGGTGTAATCAGCTGTAATAATCAAAATTAATTTTTAAAAATAATTAAACAGACCCCAGGGCAAATAGTTGATGCTCTTATCCTATGACATCACAGTGTACATATGTACCTGAGAAGTTGTGCCTTCTGTTAGCAACAAAGGCATCTCGCGGGGATGAGTGATGGATGCGGGCTCTGAAGGCTAGTGAGTTTCATCCCACAGAAAGGGGGGGGGGGCTCCGTGCAGCTCCCTACACATTCTTTAAGAACCTTCTATGTACCAGGCACTGTGCCCAGCCCAGACTGAGTTACTGGTAGGAGATGCTGCTCAGTAAAGACGCAGATAATTTTTTTTTTAATTAAAGCATAGTCCACTTTGTTTCAAAAATAATTTGTCTTTTAAAATTCCACAAGACAGTATAAGCTGTAGAAAAGATACATAAGTCAGGCTGGAGGTAAAATGGGGCTCAATGAGGAAGGAAGAGGCCAGGGAGAGATATGTGTGGGTGTGTACACGCGTTTTGCAGAAATTTATCCCACTGGGCATGTGCAGTTACACCACTTGGGCCACGCTTATCTCTCTGGCTTCCAAGTGCCCAAATGAAAGAGGAAAACATAATGGTGTCAGAAGTTCTGCTGTTTGAGTTGCTGTGGAAAAGCACAGTCCTTCCTGGTGTTAACAGCTGAGGGAGACATCCCCCAAGGCTGTCCTCTCCCCGCTGCAGTCCAACCACACTGGCCTTTGCTGCCCTATAACCCCCAGCGCACTCCTGACTCTGTGCCTTTGCCCGGTGGTCCTCCCTGCCTGATCACTTTTTCCTGGAGAGTCACGAGGCTCCTGTCCTTCCTTCTCTGCTTTCACACGCCCCTGCCAGAGAGGGCTTCTGCCACCTCCATCTAAGTGGCCCAGAACCTCTCTCATCACCCTCTCCCACTTATCCTGCTCCACTTTTCCTTACTGCAATTAGCACCTCAACATTTACAAATGTATTTATCTTTTTATTGTCTATCTTCACCTCCCAGAATGCAGTCTCCATGAAAGCAGAAAATATGTCCGTTTTTCTCTCTCCTGTAACCTCAGTACTCACAGCAGGGTACAGGATAAGCACTTTAAAATTTGTTGAATGAATGAATAAATGGGTGGATGGATGAGACCTCAACTGATGTAGAAGACAACATCCTCAGCAGCTCGCCTTCACCAAAGACAGACAACTTCAAGTATTCCTTCTTCCAGATCTCTCAACATGAGCCAAGAGCAAACTGGTATAAGCCATTTGTAAACCTACATGGCCCCAAACATTGCTGTTTACTCAAGCTTCTTTCAGATGGGCTGTTTCTCAACAAATCTCCCCAGGACTCGGAGGCACTGAACTGTGCCAGTGACAGTGACCTGGCGGGGGGTGGGGGGTGCCACTGGCAAGACACAGCATCAATAGCCACCGGGGTTCCCATAAAATGCATGTCCATGCCCAGCGTCTCAGCTGTCCCTTCCACAGCTGCCCAGCCAGACTGACCTGACCTCCTGGGGACAACGCTAACCTGGTCAAGGAGTAGATGCTCCAGGGAAGAGGGGCTGGACCCCTCCTGCCACAAATGGCATTGGTCAGGAGCAAGTGCTTGGGCACAAGTGGGGATGCTCCTGCCTCCAGTGCTGGGTGCAACTGTACCAAGTGTGAGATGGTCTTGTCTTGCCCTTGGCAGAGAGAGCTATACTGGAATTTTGTAAAGCACCTGCACTTTCCAAGTGCTTCCACATAGTCTAGTGTAAACAGAGTACATTCCCAGCTGTAAACTCAGGAATGGAGGCGTCCAGAGGTTCTGGAGTTGCCTAAGGGTGTGCTCAGAAGTGCAGAGACTATGAATGAAGACCCTGTCTCCACTCTGCCACTTCCTGGCTTCAAAGACCTTGACTTTTTCTTTCAGATTCTATTTCACATCTATAAAATGGGACTAATAATAGCTGTGTGATGTCGATGACCCGAGATCTCAGTTATTCACTCAGTCAGCCAGTAACTCTGTGGACAAATTTAATGAGTAGTGTCTTCCCCAAGCCAGTGCACTGAAGACACAGCCTGCTCTCAGCTCTGAACACCAGGGGGCCGGCCAGCCTAGTCAGTTTCATTTCCTGTCTTTCATTCTATCTTCAGGTTCTTTCTCCATTTGTCCTAAAGCCTGTTGCTCCTGAACCTTGGAAAGAAGAAAGCCCCCTTCTCCTGGCAGTCTGGGCACTTACAGGTGGCCCTTCACTCCTCTCTTCTCCCAGTATCCTCCCTTCTCCCCATCAGACACTGACCACAGTGGACAACAGACCTATGGTGACAGCAGGGCCCAGATTCTGAGCACATGGGATTTGGAGTTAACCTCAATCTCCAAAGTTACATGGGCAGAGTTCGAATTGTGTAATGTGTCTGTCAACCGGCTACCCCACTCCCTGGGGAATCCCTTCCCACAGTTTCCCACAGTTATTTGTCCCATTGTGCAAGTCAGGAAATAAAGACTCAGGGGTGTTAAGTGAATCACAAACCAAGGTCTCTTGGGCCTAAGGCCATGCCTATTGAATGCCACCTTCTGCCTCTGAAGGTAAGTCGGTGACCCTACCATTAGAATATATGAAAGACTGTATTTTCCAAGGAGAGCCTCAGCAACATTTCCAGTACTATGGGCTCTTGAAGAACCTTGTCACTTCCCTACCAGGATGTAGAGTCTACTGCCCTCCCCATGAACCTGGGCAGAACTCTGTGCCTTTCTAGACCAGAAAGGACTGCAGCGGAGGTGATGCTACATGGTTTCCAAAGCTGGGTCATGCAAGGCAATGTGGCCTCCACCTCTCTCTCCTTCTCTCTCTCTCTCTCTCCATTTTTCTCTCTCTCCTTCTCCCTCCCTATGGAAATTTATCCCGTAAAACCCAGCCACCAGGTTGTAAGGAAGCTCAAGACACATGGAAAAGCCACGTGTAGATGTTCCCGCCAACATCCCCAGCTAAGGTCTCAGACTAGAGCCAGCAGCAACCCCCAGGCGTGTGAGTAAGTGAGCTTTCCAATGATCCCAGTCGAGGCCCCACACATCAGGGAACAGAGACACCCCAACCCCTGCTGTGCTCCAGATTCCTCACCACGGCATCCACAATCACGAAAACATCATTGTCAGTGTCACCGACTTTTAGGATGGTTTGATATGCAGCTTTAGAGACATGGACTAGAAAACCCTAACAGCTCAACCCCACATGGCCAAGAGGATCCACCACCATGTCTCCCAACAACAGCATAGTCCCTCTTTGTTGTGCCCGCACACCCAGCTCCTGCTGAGCTGTGGGTTACGGCTGAGTACACCTGACTCAGAAAGAGAATGGGAACAAGGATTGGTTTGGGTTTTAATGACAAAAGGAACAGCTGCTCTTGGCACTCAGGTGGAGCCCATATTCGCTTCTGGTTAAAGCTAACCTAAGACCTGACTCCCACAGATGTAGCCTCAACTGTGAAGCCACATGCATTACCCCTAAATGCTCAGAAGAACATGGAGTTAGATCACATCCAGTGACAACAGAGAGAGAGGACATGATACATGGGGGTTTGAAGCGAATGCCTGATGTTCTCTAAGGAAAAGGGGTCTGGGCTCACCTCTGCTTTGCACTCAGGGTTCTTGGTCTGCCGCCCGGGCATCAGCCTCATGGCTGAGGACAAGCTTCCACTCCACGAAGGGACTTTGCTGTGGTGTCCGACACTTGAGCGACTGGCCAGTGACTTCTTTTCAGATGCTGGCGACAGAGAGGCAAAGACCGTCAGAGGTGAAGTTAAGAAGGAAACAAACACACACTATTTCTACAGCTAGCTTGGCTTTCAAAGGGCAAGCCGGGGGCCACAAGCCCAGTGTGTCTGCCTCCAGTAAGGAAAACAGCCCAGGCTACAGGTTTGAATTACTGTGAACTTCGTGATGCTGAAAGACTTAAAACAATATATGAGCCATAACTTGAGAGTAATGACCTCTTTAAAAAGAAACTTAACCATTATTCCTACAGCTGCATTGGCTAACAGAGTAAAAATGCTGAGTCACTGGTAGAATGCAAGGGAGGTTAATATCTTTGGGATGAAGAGTTTTACTTGGAACATGAAGAACCTGAGGCTCCAGGTCACTGCATGACTTGGCGCAAGGTTTCAAACCTGGCAGGTGAATATCAGGGCAGGACCTAGCACCCTGAGTTCCAGAGCCCAGGCCAGAGCTCTGACATGGTGGCCCTTCCCTCTGAGAGATTACTAGCATCTGCTGCTTGGTTGGCACCTCTGGCCTTCCTTTCACCAAAATGCAAAGCAGCATTCACTCTTTGTGAGCAAAGATTCATGAGGCTTCAGCGATACAAATCCCACCCACCAGAGGGATGAGACAGAAGGTCTGGTGTAAAAGGCTGTGGGCCCTGAGTGAAACCCTGGGGGAGCCTGGTTCTATGAGACTCAGAAGTTCCATTCCCTGAAGCCAAGTGGACAGAGACCTAGGTAATGCTGCCAGGCCTTGAGCATCGTCTCTTCCCAGAGTGGGGTGACCTCCTCAATCTTCACTTCACTCTCTCCAGGTTTCACAGAAAGATCAATCTTGAAGTTATCCTCCAGCTCCTGCCGTCTCTGTGCCACGAGCTGCTGCCAGAGAGCCTGCACAGTCTTTTGGATGTTGTGCTGGACTAATGGAGAGAGTACATCACACAATCAGGACAGCCTCAGTGCTTCTCCCAGAGACAGCCAGGAGATGGCATATCATGGTTGTTTTTATGTGCATCATTCTTGAACATCACCCCAGCTTTGCAAGCTCCAGCCAGACAGCAGTCAGTATGTAGAGATGCAGGACTGATAACAATGCTACCAACATCCTTGTGAGCTGGCCTCTCCCCGACCTCTACCACCAAGTCCTGCCTGCTTCACATGTCCAGAGCTGGGAAACATGATTGATGGGCTCAGTGAGCCTCTTTCTCCCACCCCAACTCTGTTAGATACCAAACAGAGAGATACCTTGTGTAAGCTCTAGGTAACAAAATAGTTCTCCCCAAAACAGCTCCTTCCAACCTTGACTTTTATGTTGGCCCCTCAGGGGAACAGACACTGAACCCAAGACTGTGCCCAGGGGCCCAGGAACCAAGCCAGTCCTCTCTCCTGGCACTGAATCATGCTTCCAACTACCTACCCACCTCAATGCCCTGGATTTGCAGAGAGACAGACGAATTTACCAAGCCAGTTCTACCTGCTATACCCCATAAACATAATCCCCTGAATTGTGCCTAACTTCCCTCTGATCTTGGGTCACTGGGTCTGCCCTTTGGTACCAGCCTCTACAGTTTGTTTTTCTCACCCTAGGGGGATGGACATTGCTCAGTCCACTCTACTAGTTAAATCCCCAAACGCAAATGTTCATGTTGTAATTAACACTGCAAGACAGTAAACTCTAAACACACGAGATTTTTGAGCACTGGCTTTGGGCACCTATCTGACCAGAAAATAAGGATCCTTGTGCCTACCACCTGGCATCACAAGATATCACAAGATTAAGTGGCACAGTTGGCAAACTAAAGTGGTGGAAGAAGGTCTGCTGAGGCTTCCTGCATCAAGAGGGAGAAATCTCTCAGACACATGGATCTGGTCGCCTTTTTTTTTTTTCCACAAACCGCCATCCTTTTAACTTGCTTTGACATTATCGAATCCAAGAATAAACTCCATTAAGCCAGAAATCTCATAAAGTAACGAGCTTCTTTATGCCATTCCCATTTTCTAGAGAAGAAAGCTGAGACACAGATAGGTAATGGCTTGAACTGAGTGATATGGCCACCAGTTTCCACATCTAGCGGTCCAAAGGAAAAGTCAAGAGACCAGCTGAGAAGTGAAATCAACTTACAGTGAGGTTCTCTGGTATTTTAGTACACAAGTTCTTAGCCTCACCAAGTCTCACAGAGCTCCCTCCTCATCTACCCATCCATCCATCCATACACCCATCCATTCTATTTCTTGTATACAAAGATCATTCCAATTTTATTCTCTATCAGGTTACCTTGCTGTATTACTACATTGTTCTAGGATTTCCTAGGACGTCTTCTGTCTTTTAAGAATCTTAGTAATATTTGCTTCCTTATCTTAGGAAGAAAAAACTGAAGAATGCAACCCTAGCAGTTACCACTATCTTCTACTCCCCCCAAAATAAACGACAAATAAAATGTACCATTGCTCAAGCTTGGGAAGTCTTCTCTTTTTTCTCTCACTTCTTCATTTGGAGAAAGAAAGACTTGATGATAAGGAGTCATTCTATGCTTGGGATCCAATCCAAATCCTTCTGGATAACTAGTAGACAAGAGATTGTTCACTATGAACTCCAGTTTCTTTGGGATCATTCCATTGTTCTTTATTACAAATAATAATCTTGCAAACTCAGTACACATCAATATGAAAAAAACTTGTCTAATCAAGTTAAAGCAAACACCTATGACAACTTCCATGACAGGTATTATACAAAAGCATTCTAGAAAAAAAGAAAAATACCTTCTCTTTGTCCCTATCTTATTAAATCCAATCTATGCTCCCAAACAGACCTCCTCAACCTGTCCTGGTTTATACATCATGAGAACTGGTCATTTCTTTTTGCATTAAACTCTGCCTTTGCTTGGCGCTAACCTTATCCCTCATGGAATGGGGCCGGGGCCAGCTTCATGGGCCTGTGACCTGTGCAGCTGTGTATGGTCCGAACTCAGAAGGGTCCCACGTTTGGGCTCTGCTGTCACCATCTTGAAATTCTTAGTAATTTTTGAATAAGAGCCCCGCATTTATACTCTGCTGGAACCCTGCACATCATACAGCTGGTTTGAAGTGGGGTGAAGTGGTTTACATATTAAGTTCCCCATGGACCATGTGCTCCAGAACTCCTGGCCGTGTTCATGTCCAAGTACCCTCTTCTCTGGGCCCCTCACCCAACCAAGCAGAACAGACACTCAGTACAAGTTTGTGGATTGAACCAAAAATGACAAACAAGGAAATGAAAAAATAACCAGCGTATAAGGATGTCCATTCTTGAAACTTCTAGAATAAAGTCCCTTTGGACTTTGGAGGCCGCTTTGCTATCCAGAGGGATTTGAGGAGGGCAGAACTTCAAGCACACACGTCAGCTGGCATTCTGCTCCTCTTACCCATGCTTCCAGTACGGATAGGGCCTAATTCTTGAGATACAGAAAAGAGAGAAGCACTTCCCCCATTTAATCCATACACTGAAAATGGATTATTTTATTTCAAACAAATAAAAAGGCAAATACCTCCTCTGGGCTAGGAGTGTTTTCCAGTGCTTCCCAAAGTGTTTTTAGACAAGTCAACTCGTGGTTTGTAACATTCAATAGTCAACTCGACAGGATTTGGGTTTTTTTTCCAAATAATCAAATTTGTACTGGGATAAACACAACTGAGAAAAGGACAAGAGTAAAGTGTAATATCTCACAGTCCTCTCTTCCTCAACATGGTTCTATTAATAAGAGATAATATTCTTAGGCAGTATAATGCCAAGGCACACATGAGGTATGATATATACCTACTACCACACAGAGGGAGAGAGAAAGTGCACATACACAGAAAAATCTAAGTTCAAACTTTGAACTTCAGGAAAGGGATTTAAATAGCTTAATTTAGTAATTTAATGTATTTGTGCTAGTATTTCTTATACAAGGATGCTTATGGATGTCATTTTATATCACAAATTGTGTATGTGTGGTTTTTTGGTTTGTTTTTTTTTTTCCTGCAAGCAAAATTATTCCTGGCTTGCATGATTTAATTTATTATATATTTTCCCATTCTAAGATTTCATTTATCAAAAGTGAGTATTTCTGAAACCTGGCTGCATCATGAAATCAATGTATGTATTTAATGTTGGAGTTTTCTGCCTGCCCCTCCCCACCCAAATTAAATCAATGAAGTATCTTACAGCCTGAGAATTATGGAAATATGGTAAATTATTATCTCATGATGCTCCTAGCTGCTCAGTCACATGGACAGGTTTGAGGACTACTTACCGTATTATCAAATATTGCACATAATTTGGACAACCAGATAAACAAAAGGATTGTATCATCTATAACTGATCGACTTCAATCAAGTGTCCTCTAAAGCTTTCTTTCCTGCATTGACCACTGGCAAGCAAGGAGACAAGTGGGCAGCTCTAACCTTCTTGCATTGAGCAGCAGAAGACAATGCATGAGACACATGAGGAAGCTGGCGTTAGAATTATAGGTGGCAAAGATAATGTCCCAGTGTTCCTGAAGAAATCCCAGGATGTTGAGAAGGCTGAGGCATTCGGAGAGGGACTGCTGGGGCTTGGAGAGGCAATAAAGAATGACTTTATTTAAACTGCTGTATAGAGCACCGATGACAGCGTCTCTCTGAGAAGAGGCGTTCTCGATGACCTGTGTCATAAAATAAACACACACAGACACATACTTGTGAACACTTTGAAATTTAGATACCAACCCAGTTAACTGTGAAAATGATACAATCCCAGATTCTTTTCTGCATTTCTTTTTTTTTTTTTTTTTTTTTTGCGGTACACGGGCCTCTCACTATTGCGGCCTCTCCAATTGCGGAGCACAGGCTCCGGACGCGCAGGCTCAGCAGCCATGGCTCACAAGCCCAGCCGCTCCGCAGCATGTGGGATCTTCCCAGACCAGGGCACGAACCCATGTCCCCTGCATCGGCAAGCAGACTCAACCACTGCGCCACCAGGGAAGCCCCTTTTCTGCATTTCTAAAATCAAAAAGGACTACCTTCCTCAACCTTGGAGCTTCTATTTAAGTGGATGATCAATAAAGGGAATTCAAACGTTTAAATTTACCAAAAATTGGTGTTAAAAAATTAATCGTTTACCACAGTCATATTATGTAAAGTAGACATGGGACCACAGATTTCTGAAATACTGACATTGACATTCAGTATATAAGAACATGCTATTAATAGGGTCTAGTTTTAAAAAATGTTATTAATACTAGTTATCAGGTATAGATTGTTACAATATTCCAGTTATCATGCTAAGCATTTTTGCATTTGTGTGCGTATGTTTACATATATTGCCTCATTTAAACATCATAACAACATCGTGAAGTAGACACTAAGATTATCCCACCTTAGGGATAAGAAGGCTGAGAGTCTGAGAGGTAGGAGAGGTAGGTGGTCAACAAGAGTCAAACCCACACCAGACACTTGAGCCATGCTCTTAACCACTATATCTTCTAAAGGAGATGTGCATCAAATGGATTTTAGTTCATGAGAGATTTAGAGGGGGAAGGAAGGCAGAAGGTCCTGATTTGTGGCCTTAACACTGAAGCCATCCATCTGTTTGGCTTCATTGAAAAGAATCCATAGAACAAAAATTATGTGCAGAATGTTTCAGTCTATTAGAAAGTTCATTTGTTAGTTATAGATTGCTCTCTTCAAATCTCATAGGTAATGCAAGTGTTTATACTAATTAAGTTTTATTTAAATCTGCTGGAATTTAGGGCTCATGTTTTTATCATCATCCTCTCCTACTCTACAGATGGGTCACATCTTTCAAACTGAGGTTAAGAGGTGTGTGAGTCACAGGCAGTGAGCAGGAGAGAAGAATGGTAGATGTGGGCAGTGAGAGTTCTTGAGCCTGGCACCCTGCTGAAGACACATCAGCCCCAGGAGGCACCAGCTCTTTGATATTAGCTCTGAGTATTTGCTTAGACCACTGGGGAGCTGCTATAGATTGAATGTTAATGTCATCACCCCAAAATTCATATGTTGAAACCCTAGCCCCCCAGTGTGATATATTTGGAGATGGGGTCTCTTGGAGGTAATTAGCTCATGGGGATGGAGCCCTCATGGTGGGATTAGTGCCCTTATAGGAAGAGATAAGTGAGAGCTTGCTACCTCACTCTCTCCATCATGTTGAGGGTACAATGAAAAGATGACCCTCTCTAAAACCAGAAAGAGAGCCTCACTGGACAACAGATCTGCTGGCACCTTGATCTTGGACTTCCTAGCCTCTAGAACCCCGAGAAGTAAATGTTTGCTGCTAAGTCACCCAGTCTATGGTACTCTGTAATAGCAGCCCAAACTCGCTAAGACAGGAGCTCAGTGGCTACTCTCATTTTCAACATGACCTCCCAACAATCTGATTTTACTCCCCTCAGAGCTGACAAGGGATATTTCTCCCTTCTAGGAGTTATTCTTTTTTTTTTTTTTGCGATACACGGGCCTCTCACTGTTGTGGCCTCTCCCGTTGCGGAGCACAGGCTCTGGACGTGCAGGCCTAGCAGCCATGGTTCACGGGCCCAGCCACTCCGCGGCATGTGGGATCTTCCTGGACCGGGGCACGAACCCGTGTCCCCTGCATTGGCAGGCGGACTCTCAACCACTGCACCACCAGGGAAGCCCTAGGAGTTATTCTTGAAGAAACCTCTGAATACATTCTTTTCAGGGTGCCTAGAACTGTGCATCAGCCAGACTGACTATCACTCTAGGAACTGTGCCAAGGCCCAGTCCTGGGGTCTGCAGGGGACTCCACAGACAGAAGGGTGCTGGGGGCACTGATGTCATTGTCTCTACGAGGCATGAAGAGGAAGGAGAGGGGCTCTCCTGGATTCTGCCACAGAGAATGCACCGAGAGCTGCAGTCAGGAGCTGCTGGAGACAGATTTCCACTTGGTAAGAGAAAGTGCTTCCCAACAATCACAGGTGTCCTGGTGACTGGAACCCCCTTGTACCATAGAGAGCTCCTCACACAAGGATGGTTCAAGGAAACAGTGAATGGCCACTTGTCAGGAAAGGTTTCCAGAATGAAATGAGAAGGACCAAAAAAAGGGTTCAACTCTAGAATTTTGAGATTGTTTGAGTCTTTGCGTATGCGTGTGTACACATATACAATGAAGAATGTGTACACACGTGCACACATATACTTACATCTAGGTGTATCTACAGGCATGCACTGGCATGCATAGGTATGTATGTAGATGGAGAAAGAGAGAGAGAGAGAGGGAAAGCACATGCAAGAAAAACAGGACCAGGTAAAATAGACTCTTTCTTCAAATTCAGGAAGGCCCAAATATGACAAATGGAGTGGATTTTATAGAAGAAAATGAAATAGAACTTTTGGAGATAAAGACCTTTTTCACCCTTTGTTGATGAGGAATATCAATAATTAAGATTAAACCAACATTCACAGTAAAAACCCAAAGCGGGGTGTGCAGAGTTTAGGAGGTGCCTGTGCAGGAGGCTGCGGCCCCTAATCACCGAGATGGGTCTCAGGTGGCCCAAGGTGAGAACACTGCAGGGCGCTCAACATCTACTAGGTATTAACCTGGGCGGTAACGGTCCTCCTCCTTCCTCCCACCCATCTCAGATTCTATTTCCAGGAAGGACAGCAGGTCAATATGAACCAAGTGGACAGCAGCCAGCAGTGTCACACAGATACCTGGTGGGTCGGCAGAAGCCTTACCACCATGGCCAACCTGAGGTTCTTACCAGCATTATGTGCTCCGTGATGAAGAGAAGGATGTGCCTGGGGTCTGCTGAGAACATTCCACTGTACAGCTTCTCCACCAGCTTCTGGATGAAGTGGGAGATGCTGGCAAGTGAAGGAGCAGCAGCAGCTTCTGCATTTGGCTGAGGCTCTCTACTGCCTGCGGGTTGGGGGAGGGTGACAGACCAAGGCTGAGAAATCATCAGTCTAAACTGCCTTCTCTCCACAGCAATCTCCAAGCCCCTCTTGGTAACCAACCACATCTTACTCACCTCTGTACAGCCCACTGTAACCCTGTGTGTACTCTGTTGCTCCAAAAATGGGGTCTTATATACAACAGGTGCCCAATGAACACACATTTATTCAAAGTAAATCAATCCTGCACAATCAGTGATATAAACCAAATGGGGAGAAGGCAAGTACAGAGCAGCATTTCTTCCAGTGGCCATTTGGAAGAAGAGTGGGTGAGAATTTAAGGCATACGGTAATGGGAAGGCTGTCATGGTGACCCAAGGCCCTGCTGTTATTTGGGCAGAGGATGAAGCTGTAAGGTCAGGTCATCTACCTGTGCTCACCAACACAGCAGGCATTGTGCTCAGACATGGATGCAACGATCTCAGTTAATCTTTAAAGCAACCCTCTAAGTTAGCCACGATTATCCTCCTCACTCACAGGGTCAGGCACCTGCCCGGAGTAATACCACCGTCCAGTGACAGAGCCATGCTCAGAAATGGGCTACCAAGCTCACGCTTTTCATCACTCCACTACCCTACCACACTTCAGATACCCCAGAAAACCAAAAGTCAGGGCTTCTGCACTGTGGGGCAAGAGGAGTCCAGAAGACAAGCTGTATCACTAAGGATTCCATGACTCAAGAACCACAGAAAGAACTTCTGTTTAATCTTGTCGGGAAGGTACAGCTGCCTCGGAACCAAATGTTCTGAATGAAGTTTCAGTTTGAACTTCTTAGGGGCAATGGCAGCGTCTTCACCCGGGTTCATTCATTTAAGAAACATTTGCTGTGCCCAGGCATAGGTGAGCAGAAGAATGTTAAATTCAGGTTGACACCTTGACTCCCCTCATAGGAAGAAGAAAATTCTACTGAAGCTAGAGGCGAACTGATTTTGGCTCAGAGAACAGGACTTTCCATCTCTGACTGACCCAACAATGGCAGGGGTGACGTGGAAAGTAGTAAGTATGCCATCCCTGGGGTCTCCGAGGAGGGTCACTGAGCTCTTGTTGTGAACAACAAGAACAGGTGGAGGGCATCTTCCTGTGGTTCCTAAAGCGCCCTACAGTCCTGCAGCCTAGACTTCCTCTAGAGTCCTGGGGTCAGTGGCTGGCAGGATTGTGGCTGTCCTGCTCAGCTGTCAGCAGCTTTATGTCATGAACAGGAGGAGCAAGTCATCCACCCCCACTCACCTCTAGGCATTGGTGCCTGACCTCCACTCATCATGTGAAATATTTCCATGGTGGAAAGCAAGACCTCAGATTGAAAGTCTCGCTTCTGTTGGCCGGTGGCATTGTCTGGAGAAGCCTGGAAGTAAACCCTGGATTAAGACAGCAGCCACATGGCCACGATGTTCACTCAGTGCCCACCAGGTCCCTCTGCCTGGCCCATATGCTAATACTGCCAGTGCTGGGAGTTTGGGCTGCCAACAGCTCACAACTGCCCCTTCTCTGAGGCACTGTCCTCTGCTGACCAAACTACCTCAACCGGGAAACAATGCCTACTTCCTAGGGCAAGGAGGCAAGGGGTGGGGGGCCCACAGCCAATGACCACCTGTCAGGTGCCTTAAGGTGGGGCCAACTCTGGGATGCAGACAGCACACTACTGCTCTGATCCAGGCTACTTCTGAGACCACTTCCTGGCTAGGTTCTCCCCTGTTCTCTGCATCCCTTCTCTGCTTTCCTGAGAGCACCGCCCCCCAAAAAGTACTTCCACAAAATCCCTGTCTCAGGCTCTGCTTCTAGAAACCTGGCTAAGACCTGCCCTCATTCATCTATTGACTTGCTGCTTGGTGAGCTCCCTGCTCTGCCGGGGCCTGTGGTTTCCGGAGGATGTCCTCCCACCAATCACTGCAGTGCCAGGAGAGGTTCCTGACCACCAGCCAACTGGCATGGACAGGCCTGGATGAGCTCTCTCAAGAGATCAGCCCTCAGGTCTCCCTGGGCACACCCTGCCCTCATGGTGCCCATGCCCTCCCGGTGCCCATGCCCTCCCACAGCACGGAGCCCAATGACACCCACCTCCAGGAGCACCTCCAGCGGCAGCCACTGCTTGGGGTTGGGAGCCCCAAGCAAGAGCTCCCTCAAGAGTAGCTGCATGAATTCCCTCAGCTGCTTCCGGGTGGGATGTGACTCCACGGGAGCCTGCAGCCCCTCCTCAGTGCTGGTGCCTTCAGGCTCGGCCTCAGGACTGCTGGTGTCCTGGGTAGCCTCTGTCACGGCCCCCTCAAAGACAAGAGAACCCCAGCATGAGCGGCCGACCCTGCCTCAAGGCACCCTCACATCCACCTCTGAGGTGTGCACGGGGGGATTCTCATCAAACCCATCAACATGTAAGGAAATTGAGGCCCCGAGGAGGTAGGCAGCTCGCCCAGAGTCCCAGGGCTCAAAGGTGGCCTGCTGTGGCCTCCGAACTCCAGATGGGTGGGAGTGGTGGACAGAAGCTGGGCACAGAGCAAGAGAGACCTGCAGTGCCCGGCGAGGAAGCCCAGGATGTATCCCGTGCAAGGCACTTCCCTCCTCAGTGCCACAGCGCCCCATCGGTCAAATAGTAATGCTGGAAAGGAACACACAAAGATGTGTGAGGATGCAGTGAGAAACAGTGCATGTAGCAATGCCTGGCCCTGTACGGTCAAGATAGCTGGTTCCCACCTTCCTGTGGGGCCCTCACCTTTACTGCCTGTCAGGCTCTGCTGATGTTGACAGATAGGACCCTCAGGTGGAAAGAGAAGTAGGACTTCAGCCAGTCCTGGCGTCCAAGTCCCTGAAGTGCCTTGGCCTTCACTTTCTCAGTTTTACATTTATAAAAATATTGGGAGATAAATGAGATGGGGGTCATTAGCCCAGATACATCCTGGAAGACATGGAGATGCTGGGAGGCCAAATGACACACCCAAGGACATGCGGCCAGGGATGCCTGACTCCTGGCCCATGAACTTTTCATGCAAGTTTATCTGTTGGTTTCTCCCTTGGCTCATTCATAAAATGAACGCATCAATTCTTAATTAAGCCATAAAATGAACTTAACAGCACCTAGGGAGGTGATGACTGCATTAATTAGCGCCACGCGGCCTTGACTGGAAAGATGCCATATAAAATCATAGCAAATCAAAACCCTTCTGGCCACCAGCGTTCTGCATGCAGAAAGTCTGTCATGTGTTCTGTGCAACAAAGGCCTTTTGGAGCCGACTTGGAGCTGAAACAAGGCAAGGAGCTATGGGGATAAGAGCTCTGGAACTGGGGCCTGTCTCATCCACAGTAGGCTGGGAGGTGACTTTGGGCCAGGCCCTCCCTCAGGCAGGAACTATTGAGCGTGGGGAGGCAGAGCCCTGGGTCAGAGTGTGCTTTGTGGCTGCTGGTGGGCAGCCGGCTGGAACCCTGACTTAGCAGATGGCGAGCCTGGCCTGTGGGCGAGGGGCTGAGGTGGGGATCTGGGCTGGGAAGTTCAGGCCGTTGACTCCAGGGCCCAGCCCACTCCAGGTGGGGGGAGTGGTGAGAGGCTGTCTGTAGGGCTGCCTGCCTGGCTTCTGGGCGGGGGTCCCATTCCCCACCCCCTTCAGTGCTGCTCACAGTGCCTTCCTTTGCTCCTTATTGCATCTTTTTTGACTTACTTTTCTAGTATGTTGCTTTAGTTGATATTAACCCATCAAACTATTTTATCTTTTTGCAAATCTTCTACTCTTTACATTTTGTCTTTTTATTAAAACTAAATACTCAAATTCTATTAGGTCATTTAATGTTATTTTAAACTGACTGATGGAAAGGACATGGGCTTTGGGGTGAGAGACTGAGGTGTAAATCTTGGTTCTGTCACTTATTAATCACATAAGCTGTGTCATGTTTCATCTCCTCAACCCTTTTGTGAGATGGGTCTCATCGTCCCACTAAACCAGGAGGAACCCAGTCTGTGCCGCTTCACCTCCCTGAATCTCCCCTCCCCCTTTAACACCTCCTGCGTCGGGGCATGTTAGGGGATGTGAAGCCCCAGGCTCAGGACTGTTGTAGGTGCTCAGGAGATGGAGGCTGGCACCATGAATACACTTCTAGAGAAGAACAGCTAGAAGAGCAGGTTCATTCACTTGGTCATTCAGCAAATAATTACAGAGCAAATATTACCTGACCTCGCTGTGCTTCGCATGGCTTCCAGACCCTCTACTTACCAACATGCCTAGCGTGTTCCTTTGGCTACCGTTACTGATTTGTAGACAGGCGTCGCTAATTCACTCTCCCTGGCTGGGTCTCACCTCCTATTCGGATTTCTGCTCTTCCTCCTCCTGCACCTGCCTTCACGCCTGTCCTCGCCCGCTCCTCTCGGATGCTCTTAGCCCACTGAGTCCCCTGATCGGCTGGGACTGGCTCTTGCTCTCAAACTCATTCACATCTCTTCCTGTAGCGCCCTCTCTACCCCCACACCCACACTTTGTCCTCAAGACCCAGTTGGTCCCCCTGCGCTCCCAGCTGGGCCTTGGCAAACCCTCTGATTGAAAGATGCCGTGGCCTGCAAACAGAACAAGTGTGCTGCAAAGAAGATGGGACACTGTGACGGTTCCACCCCTCCCCTGGCTGGGGCACCGGCCGCAGGTTTCCTGGGGTGGAATCTGCTGTTTCATATGATCATCAATGTGTGGGTATTCCATACAAAATTGGACTTGACCTACCATCAAATTTCTCATTACCGAGATTCCTGACGAATCAAAAACTTTTTGACTCTCAGAGCCAAAAATGACCTGAAGCATCATCTCATACAGAGAAGGAAAATTACCCGAGTTGTTTACTCAAGGTTTCAGCAAAGTTGCCTTAAATGTATTTTAATTTGGGGAGGGGTGGGAAGGAATTCTGTGCTTTGCCCTTGAAGGGTGATGACGCTCGCCCCTGCTCTCACCGGGGTAGGGCGGAGGCATGTCCTACCTGATGGGTTCCCAGGGGGAAGGTGACTGCAGCCAAGGTCTGGAGGAACTCTGGGGCCCGCCAGGCCGGATCCTGGGGGTAGGTGCTGTGCACGAGGCCAAGGAACTGCAGCACGCTGGCTGGGAATGTCTGTTCCCAGGCGCTGTCTCCAGAACCTGTCGAGGGCTGATCAGGGACACACTTCATGAGAGGCGGTGCATGGGAGCATGACTTGGGGCTGCACAGGAACCAGAAGATTTGAAATCTAGGGAGATGACCTCCTTTCTGAGACTCTCAACAAGACACCTGACTGCAAGACACCTAAAACTGTGGATTAGAACAGGACACTGGTCATCAACTGAGGAAGGGTTTAATATGCGCAGGCTTGCTCTAAGGGCTTCACACAAATTCCTCTTCTCGCCTCACAACAACCCTCTGAGGCACGTTTTATATTTACCCCTATTTTACAGATGGGAAGACAAAGACACAGAGAGGTTAAGCAGTATGTTAACGTTCAACCAGCAGATAAGGGGCAGAGCCAGGAGTTGAACCCAGGCAACCTGGTTATAACGTCTGACTGCCTTCCCCATACTGCCTCTATGAGGTGTGACATGGCCTCTGTGCTCAAGGAACTTGCCAATTAGGGTTGACACCAGCCTTCCCCAGCTCAGTGCTAATGCTCCCAGTTACAGAGCCTGGACAAACCCTGTCCAAGGCTGCAGGGCTTGAGGAGCCCCTTCCCCACCAGCCAGGGCTCTGGAATAGATCATGTTGCACTGAAGTGATACCCAGTACCCTGAGGGGACCCAGGCACCCGTTTGCCTCAAACCATAACCTGGTCTTGGCCACATGGCTGAGCCTCCATCGTGGCTGCACACCGGCGCCCTGCTGGAGCCCAGCTCCCTTAACCAGCTGTGGCCAGTCACTCCTTCTGGACACTAACTCTAGCCTCCGTGTGTCCAGCTGCTGCCTGAGGTCCTTCTCTGTCCTGGATGGACAGCCTGGAACTTGAAAATTGAGCAACCTTAATATCAGGGTCAGTCCCTACGTAGCCACGCCAACAACTAGACTGAATGACCCTCAGCCTCTACTCCTGTGGACGTT
Organism: Lagenorhynchus albirostris; assembly: GCF_949774975.1. Classification (NCBI taxonomy): domain Eukaryota; kingdom Metazoa; phylum Chordata; class Mammalia; order Artiodactyla; family Delphinidae; genus Lagenorhynchus; species Lagenorhynchus albirostris. The sequence goes on along the minus strand of NC_083110.1, from coordinate 37,929,536 downwards.
ACAGGTGGACGTCGGGTCTTCCTCTTGCCAGCTCCTCATCCCCAGCCCCTCCCACCGCGGCTTCCTCATTTCCCAACCAGCCTGCCTCGAGTCCTGGCCCTGTGTGCATGAGTTCGCATGTCCTGTTTACCAAATAGGTACCAAATGTCTGGAACTAAGCCTCATTCTAGAAAACTCAAACCTAATTGAAGAAAGAAAGGCAATACGTATGGGACAACTAGAGAGAGGTGTAAAATCTCATCTCCGAGATCCTGTGAGGGTTTGGTATGAGCTGAGCAGGCAGGCAGAGGAAACCTCCTCTGAAGTCACCTGCACCTGGCTTCTCCACCAGGTTCATACAGCACGATGTTAGATTTAGAGGGAGGACCAGAGTCAGAGTTCAGAGAGCTTCTTCTGGAGCTAGTAGGCCTGGTTTGAATGCTGCCTCTGCTGCTTACTAACAGTGTGGTTTTGCACCACTTTCTTAATCCCCCTACACCTCCAGTCCCAACTCTGCAAAACAAGGATCATAATATGACCTGTTTCGTAAGACTGTCATGAGCATTAAGTGAGGCATTTTAGTGCTTCAGGCCTATTTTCACGGTGATTAGCACAGGGTAAATACAGAGGAAGCTGGGAGATGAGGTCAGATATAGAGGACTTGGACTTTTGGAAGAATTTGGATTTGATATACTAAGAAACAGACATCCCCTGAAGGTCCTTAGGCAAGGTAGTGCCCTGGAATGAAATGCTAATGCTGGACACACGTGGCCTCCACCGTGCCCTCGCTCTGTGACCCTGGCCTGAGTGAGTTAACCTCCACAGCTTCAATGTCTACATTTGCACAAGGGAGAGAATGCTGTCTGCTCCCAAGGATAGGTGCACACAGCAGAATCGCTAACATCTACAAGACGACAATGTTAAAAATGGACAAGGACCAGGAGCAACGAGAACCTTCCCAGAATAAGAGCTGGTGAGTGTAAACCGGCACTTCACTTTGGAGAACTATTTGGTAAAATATCTACTGAAACAAATCATGTGTAAAGATTATAACCCACAACTTCACCCTGCGTATGTATGTATGTCCACCAGAAGATAGGTACATAGCAGCTTTATTCATAATATTTCCAAACGGAAACAACCCAGAATGAATATATAAATAGTGATCCATTATCACAATAAAATACTACTGAACAATAAAAAAGAATGAACCAAGGTGGTGGGGGAGTAAGACATGGAGATCACCTTCCTCGCCACAGATACATCAAAAATACATATATATGTGGAACAACTCCTACAAAACACCTACTGAATGCTGGCAGAAGACCTCAGACTTCCCAAAAGGCAAGAAACTCCCCACGTACCTGGGTAGGACAAAAGATAAAAGAAAAAACAGAGGCAAAAGAACAGGCGCAGGAGGGGACCTGCACCTCTGGGAGGGAGCTGTGAAGGAGGAAAAGCTTCCACACACTAGGAAGCCCCTTTACTGGTGGAAACGGGGAGTGGGCGGAGGGGAAGCTTCGGAGTCACAGAGAGCGCAGCAACAGGGGTGCAGAGGGCAAAGCAGAGATATTCCCGCATGGAGGATTGGTGCTGACCAGCACTCGCCAGCCTGAGAGGCTTGTGTGCTCACCCGCTGGGGCGGGTGGGAGCTGGGAGCTGAGGCTTCGGCTTCAGAGGTCAGATCCCAGGGAGAGGACTGGGGTTGGCTGTGTGAACACAGCCTGAAGGGGGCTAGTGTGCCACAGCTAGCCGGGAGGGAGTCTGGGATAAAGTCTGGAACTGCCTAAGAATCCAGAGACCATTGTTTCGGGGCGCGCAAGGAGAGGGGATTCAGAGCTCCACCTAAACGAGCTCTAGAGACAGGAGCAGGTCGTGGCTAACAGCGCGGACCCCAGAGAAGGGCATGAGACGCTAAGGCTGCTGCTGCCGCTACCAAGAAGCCTGTGTGTGAGCAAAGGTCACGCTCCACACCTCTCCTCCCGGAAGCCTGTGCAGCCCGCCACTGCCAGGGTCCTGTGATCCAGGGACAACTTCCCTGGGAGAACACACACCGCGCCTCGGGCTGTTGCAACGTCACTCTGGCCTGTGCCACCGCAGGCTCACCCTGCATTCCGTACCCCTCCCTCCCCCCAGCCTGAGTGAGCCAGAGCCCCCTAATCAGCTGCTCCTTTAACCCCCTCCTGTCTGGGCAAAGAACAGACGCCCTCAGGCGACCTACACGCAGAGGCGGGGCCAAATCCAAAGCTGAACCCCAGGAGCTGTGCGAGCAAAGAAGAGAAAGGGGAATCTCTCCCAGCAGCCTCAGGAGCAGCAGATTAAATCTCCACAATCAACTTGATGTACCCTGCATCTGTGGAATATCTGAATAGACAATGAATCACCCCCAAATGAGGAGGTGGACTTTGGGAGCAACTGTAGACTTGGGGTTTGCTGTATGTGACAGACTAGTTACTGATTTTTATGTTTATCTTAGTATAGTTTTTATTGCTTGTTATCCTTGGTGGATTTCTTTATTGGTTTGGTTGCTGTGCTTTTTTTAAATTACTTTTTAATTTTTTTATTTTAATAATAATTTTTTATTTTAATAATTTTATGTTATTTATTTTTCTTTCTTTTTTTTTCTCCTTTCTCTTCTGAGCCATGTGGCTGACAGGGTCTTGGTGCTCCAGCCAGGTGTCAGGCCTGAGCCTCTGAGGTGGGAGAGCCAAGTTCAGGACACAGGACCACAGGAGACCTCCCGGCCCCACGTAATATCAATCAGCGAGCGCTCTCCCAGAGATCTCCGTCTTGATGCTAAGACCCAGCTGCACTCAACATCCAGCAAGCTCCAGTGCTGGACACCCCATGCCAAACAACTAGCAAGACAGGAACACAACCCCACCCATTAGCAGAAACCCTGCCTAAAATCATAAGTTCATAGACACCCCAAAACACACCACTGGACACGGTCCTGCCCACCAGAAAGACAAGATCCAGCCTCATCCACCAGAACACAGGCACCAGTCCCCGCCCCCAGGAAGCCTACACAGCCCACTGAACCAACATAACCCACTGGGGGCAAACACCAAAAACAATGGGAACTACAAACCTGCAGCCTGTGAAAAGGAGACCCCAAACACAGTAAGTTAAGCAAAATGAGAAGACAGAGAAATATGCGGCAGATGAAGGAGCAAGATAAAAATCCACCAGACCAAACAAATGAAGAGGAAATAGGCAGTCTACCTGAAAAAGAATTCAGAGTAATGACAGTAAAGATGATCCAAAATCTTGGAAACAGAAAGGAGAAAATACAAGAAACGTTTAACAAGGACCTACAAGAACTAAAGAGCAAAAAATGATGAACAACACAATAAATAAAATTTAAAATTCTCTAGAAGGAATCAGTAGCAGAATAACTGAGGCAGAAGAACGGATAAGTGACCTGGAGGATAAAATAGTGGAAATAACCACCACAGAGCAGAATAAAGAAAAAAGAGTGAAAAGAATTGAGGATAGTCTCAGAGACCTCTGGGACATTAAATGCACCAACATTCGAATTATAGAGGTCCCAGAAGAAGAAGAGAAAAAGAAAGGGACTGAGAAAATATTTGAGGAGATTATAGTTGAAAACTTCCCTAATATGGGAAAGGAAATAGTCAATCAAGTCCAGGAAGCACAGAAAGTCCCATACAGGATAAGTCCAAGTAGAAACACACCAAGACACATACTAATCTATCAAAAATTAAATACAAAGGAAAAAATATTAAAAGCAGCAAGGGAAAAGCCAAAAATAACATACAAGGGAATCTCCATAAGATTAACAGCTGATCTTTCAGCAGAAACTCTGCAAGCCAGAACAGAGTGGCAGGACATATTTAAAGTAATGAAAGGGAAAAACCTGCAACCAAGATTACTCTACCCAGCAAGGATCTCATTCAGATTCAATGGAGAAATTAAAAACTTTACAGACAAGAAAAAGCTAAGAGAATTCAGCACCACCAAACCAGATTTACAACAAATGCTAAAGGAACTTCTCTAGGAAGGAAAAACAAGTGAAGGAAAAGACCTACAACAACAAACCCAAAACAATTAAGAAAATGGTAATAGGAACATACATATCGATAACTACCTTAAATGTAAATGGATTAAATGCTCCAACCAAGAGACACAGACTAGCTGAATGGATACAAAAACAAGACCCATATATATGCTATCTGCAAGAGATCCACTTCAGACCTAGGGACACACACAGACTGAAAGTGAGGGGATGGAAAAAGATATTCCATGAAAATGGAAATCAAAAGAAAGCTGGAGTAGCAATTCTCCTATCAGACAAAATAGACTTTACAATAAAGACTATTACAAGAGACAAAGAAGGACACTACATAATGATCAAGGGATCAATCCAAGAAGAAGATATAACAATTGCAAATATTTATGCACCCAACATAGGAGCACCTCAATACATAAGGCAAAGGCTAACAGCCATAAAAGGGGAAATCCACAGTAACACAATCATAGTAGCGGACTTTAACACCCCACTTTCACCAAAGGACAAATCATCCATAATGAAAATAATAAGGAAACACAAGCTTTAAATATGCATTAAACAAGATGGACTTAATTGATATTTATAGGACATTCCATCCAAAAACAACAGAATACACTTTCTTCTCAAGTGCTCATGCAGCATTCTCCAGGATAGATCATATCTTTGGTCACAAATCAAGCCTTGGCAAATTTAAGAAAACTGAAATTGTATCAAGTATCTTTTCTGACCACAACGCTATGAGACTAGCTATCAATTACAGAAACAAAGCTGTAAAAAATACAAACACATGGAGGCTAAACAATACACTACTAAATAACTGAGAGATCACTGAAGAAATCAAAGAGGAAATCAAAAAATACCTAAAGACAAATGACAACAAAAACACAACGATCCAAAACCTATGGGATGCAGCAAAAGCAGTTCTAAGAAGGAAGTTTATAGCAATACAAGCCTACCACAAGAAACAATAAAAATCTCAGCTAAATTACGTAAACTTACACCTAAAGCAATTAGAGAAAGAAGAAAAAAAAAAAAACCCAAAGTGAGCAGAAGGAAAGAAATCATAAAAATCACATCAGAAATAAATGAAGGACACAACAGCAAAGATCAATAAAACTAAAAGTTGGTTCTTCTCTCTCAAGATAAAAAAATTGATAAACCATTAGCCAGACTCATCAAAAAAAAAAAGGGAAAAGACTCAAATCAACAGAATTAGAAATGAAAAAGGAGAAGTAACAACTGACACTGCAGAAATACAAAAGATCATGAGAGGTTACTACAAGCAACTCCATGCCAATAAAATAGACAACCTGGAAGAAATGGACAAATTCTTAGAAAAGCACAACCTTCCGAGACTGAACCAAGGAGAAAGAAATTATAAACAGACCAATCCCAAGCACTGAAATTGAAACTGTGATTAAAAATCTTCCAACAAACAAAAGCCCAGGACCAGATGGCTTCACGGGTGAATTTTATCAAACATTTAGAGAAGAGCTAACACCTATCCTTCTCAAACTCTTCCAAAATATAGCAGAGGGAAGAACACTTCCCAAACTCATTCTACGAGGCCACCATCACCTTGATACCAAAACCAGATAAAGATGTCACAAAAAAAAGAAAACTACAGGCCAATATCACTGATGAACATAGACGCAAAAATCCACAACAAAACACTAGCAAACAGAATTCAACAGCACATGAAAAGGATCATACACCATGATCAAGTGGGGTTTATCCCAGGAACGCAAGGATTCTTCAATATGCACAAATCAATCAATGTGATACACCAGATTAACAAACTGAAGGATTAAAACCATATGATCAGGCTTCCCTGGTGGCACAGTGGTTGAGAGTCCACCTGCCGATGCAGGGGACATGGGTTTGTGCCCTGGTCCAGGGAAGATTCCACATGCCGCGGAGCAGCTAGGCCCATGAGCCATGGCCGTTGAGTCTGCACATCCAGAGCCTGAGCTCCGCAATGGGAGAGGCCACAACAGTGAGAGGCCCGCGTACCACAAGAAAAAAAAAAAACCCATATGATCATCTCAATAGATGCAGAAAAAGCTTTCGACAAAATTCAACACCCATTTATGATAAAAACCCTGCAGAAAGTAGGCATAGAGGGAACTTACCTCAACATAATAAAGGCCATATATGACAAACCCACAGACAACATTGTTCTCAATGGTGAAAAACTGAAACCATTTTCACTAAGATCAGGAACAAGACAAGGTTGCCCACTCTCACCATTATTATTCAACATAGTTTTGGAAGTTTTAGCCACGGCAATCAGAGAAGAAAAAGAAACAAAAGGAATCCAAAACGGCAAAGAAGAAGTAAAACTGTCACTGTTTGCAGATGACATGATACTATACATAGAGAATCCTAAAGATGATACCAGAAAACTACTAGAGCTAATCAATGAATTTGGTAAAGTAGCAGGATACAAAATTAATGCACAGAAATCTCTTGCATTCCTATACACTAATGCTGAAAAATCTGAAAGAGAAATTAAGGAAACACTCCCATTTCCCATTGCAACAAAAAGAATAAAATAGCTAAGAATAAACCTACCTAAGGAGACAAAAGACCTGTATGCAGAAAACTATAAGAAACTGATGAAAGAAATTAAAGATGATACAAACAGATGGAGAGATATACCAAGTTCTTGGATTGGAAGAAACAACATTGTGAAAATGACTATACTACCCAAAGCAATCTACAGATTCAATGCAATCCCTATCAAACTACCAATGGCATTTTTCACAGAACTAGAATAAAAATTTCACAGTTTGTATGGAAACAAAAAAGACCCCAAATAGCCAAAGCAATCTTGAGAAAGAAAAACGGAGCTGGAGGAATCAGGCGCTCTGACTTCAGACCATACCACAAAGCCACAGTAATCAAGGCAGTATGGTAGTGGCACAAAAACAGAAATATAGACCAATGGAACAGGATAGAAAGCCCAGAGATAAACCCATGAACATATGGTCACCTTATCTTTGAAAAAGGAGGCAAGAATATACAATGGAGAAAAGACAGCCTCTTCAATAAGTGGTGCTGGGAAAACTTGACAGTTATATGTAAAAGAATGAAAATAGAACACTCCCTAACACCATACACAAAAATCAATTCAAAATGGATTAAAGACCTAAATGTAAGGCCAGACACTATAAAACCCTTAGAGGAAACATAGGCAGAACACTCCATGACATAAATCACAGCAAGATCCTTTTTGACTCACCTCCTAGAGAAACGGAAATAAAAACGAAAATAAAACAAATGGGACCTAATGAAACTTAAAAGCTTGTGCACAGCAAAGGAAACCATAAAGAAGATGAAAAGACAACCCTCAGAATGGGAGAAAGTATTTGCAAATGAAGAAACTGACGAAGGATTCATCTCCAAAATATACAAGCAGCTCATGCAGCTCAATATCAAAAAAACAAAGAACCCAATCCAAAAATGGGCAGAAGACCTGAATAGACATTTTCCAACAAAGATATACAGATTGCCAAAAAGCACACAAAAGGATGCTCAACATCACTAATCATTAGAGAAATGCAAAGAACTACATTGTAGAACTACAATGAGGTATCATCTCACACCGGTCAGAATGTCCATCATCAAAAAATCTACAAACAGTCAATGCTGGAGAGGGTGTGGAGAAAAGGGAACCTTCTTGCACTGCTGGTGGGAATGTAAATTGATACAGCCACTATGGAGAACAGTATGGAGGTTCCTTAAAAAACAAAAAATAGAACTACCATATGACCCAGCAATCCCACTACTGGGCATACACCCTGAGTAAACCATCATTCAAAAAGAGTCATGTACCACAATGTTCATTGCAGCACTATTTACAATAGCCGGGACATGGAAGCAAGCTAGGTGTCCATTGACAGATGAATGGATAAAGAAGAGGCACATATATACAATGGAATATTACTCAGCCATAAAAAGAAACGAAATTGAGTTATTTGTAGTGAGGTGGATGGACATAGAGTCTGTCATACAGAGTGAACTACGTCAGAAAGAGAAAAACAAATACAATATGCTAACACATATATATGGAATCTAAAAAAAAAGGTTCTGAAGAACCTAGGGGCAGGACAGAAATAAAGACCCAAGTGTAGAGAATGGACTTGAGGACACGGGGAAGGGGAAGGGGAAGCTGGGACAATGTGAGAGAGTGGCATGGACATATATACACTACCAAATGTGAAATAGATGGCTAGTGGGAAGCAGCCGCATAGCACAGGGAGATCAGCTCGGTGCTTTGTGACCACCTAGAGGGGTGGGATAGGGAGGGTGGGAGGGAGACGCAAGAGGGAGGGGATATCGGGATATGTGTATACATATAGATGATTCACTTTGTTATACAGCAGAAATTATCACAACATTGTAAAGCAATTATACTCCAATAAAGATATTAAAAAAAAAAAAAAAGAATGAACTACCAGCATACATAATGATGAGTGAAAGAAGCCAGAAGCAAAAGAGTACATACTATAGGATTCCACTAAGTTCAAGAACAGGCAAACAAATCTATGGTTACACTGTGCAAGGGAATAATAGCAAACGAAGTAAAGTTCCAAGCAAAATAAAATAAACTGTTTGAGAAAGATATGTTAGCATTATTCACTACGATTATACTTCTGACCTTTTTCTCTTATCCTTCCAGTTTTTGCCTTTTAGATTTTGATGCTTGTCTACCATATTTGGTAAATGATGCTTTCAAGGCAGATATCTTCACTGAACCAAAATAATCTTCCAGGGACTTTGCTTTTGTTATATGTCTGTTACATTTCAGAAGACTGGGTCTTGTTTTTTGACCCAGTTTAAGGGTCACGTCTGTTATATGACAGTTAACCATTTTATGTTTATGTTTATGTTATATTAAATGTTTGGCCTTATTTTCTTACTTCCTTCAGCATACTATGTATTTTCTTTACTTTAAATGCTTTCATGTTATTCCCTTGGTTTGCTCTTTCTAAATAACATTGATTTAAAAGGTAAAAACTCTCTATGGTGCAAACAGAAAATATGCATTTTTTTCAGGCATCCCCACATCAGTTGCACATTAGGTCTGCAAGGGAGCCATGAATAAGTTTCCCAAAGATGGAAAGTGTGAAGATCACATGTCCTGACTAGGACAAAACTAAACTGGAAATGAATAACAACAATAAAAGAAAACAAAAAATTCAACTACATGGCACTGAAAAAGATGAATCAAAAAGGTCTTTAAATCTGCAATCACAGAAACTCTAGAAAACAACAAAAAATTAAGACGTCAAATATCAAAATTTTAGAACTAGCCAGAAAAAAATGAGGGGAATGATAAATATATCCAAAGTTGGCTCTTTACAAATCCACAAGTCCTCAGCTCCTTAAGTAATGGGCGAAGTGAAGAGAGAGCATGGACTTACATATTAAGAAGAAGAGGGAAGTAATCACACAGAAAATTAAATGAATTAAAGGAGACCATTCGTGAAAACTGAATAAATGGGAAGATTTTTAAAACTACCAATTACCTAAACTAGGTGAAGGAGACATTTAAAAGCCTAAGCAAGGCAATAATGGGAAAAATTCAGGCCCAAGAAGTTTCATAGGAACAATTTAAATAATATGAGTCATGGATTTAACATCACCTTGAATAAAAAGAAAGAAGTCTTTTTTTAGTAAAGCTAGCATAATGCTGATATCAAAACCTGACAACATATAACATAAAGAAAACCACAACATAATATCACTTATAAATATGAATGCAGAATCATACATTAAATATTTACAAGCAGAATAAGGAAGTATGCTAAATGAATAAGAACAGAGTGACAAAGTGAGATCTTTGCAAGAATGCAAGGAAATCTATTGATATAATTCATCAGAGGTAAATGTTTAAAAGAAAAACCCATCTGATCATCTAATTATATGCTAAAAGAGTATTTAATAAAAATTAAGTACATTCCTGTTTTTAAAAAGAGCAAAAAGTTTGACCTATACTTTCCAAGCATTATCAACACACACACAGAAAAGTTGGCAAAAGGTGAAACATGCAATTCACAGTAAAATAAATAGATATGATTAATAAGCATATGAAAATGCTATCAATTTCAGTGATAATAAACGCAAAAGAACTCAACTATGAAATCTTCATCAGTTTGGCCATGTCATTCAGGGTGGGCCTTGAAGGCCTGAATCAAAGGCTCTCCATGTCATGTCTGTAGCAGGCGGGCATCTGTCTTCTCTAAGACAGGTCTCTCTACCTCATGGGTCCCTCACTCGAGAGGCCCACCTGTCCTGGTAGAGGTGAGCTCCTTGAGGGCAGAGACCCCTTTTCCCCCTCCACAGGGTCCCTGAAGCTCCCGATTTAAAGCAGTTGCTCAGAAATGTTCCCTTTGACTGGAGTCGTTAAATCTCCCAGTGAAGAAAGTCAAATGTTTAAACAAATGGAAAACAGGTGTCTTCTGGCAAGAGCCCATAAACTCCACTGGGGACAATTAGGTTGGGCTTCCCATTGAGCACCTAAGTTATCACCTTGCCTCTTCTATCAAGATTTCTGAATAATACCTGCAAATTATCAGCACTACTGGGAAGCTGCTGGGAAAAATCAAGGTTGACTTTTCTGAGCCTGTCGTCCCATCAGAGCCCCCTCTCAGCATGTGGGGAACGGGTCTCACCTGGCTCATGGTGGCTTTCAGCATCTCCAGGAGCAGCAGGGCACCTTCAGTGCACAGCCCAGCCCGGAGGACTTCTTCCCTGTGGTGTTTATGCAAGAGCCACTGAAGCATGGCATCCAGGCTGTCCTGAAAGAGGAGGCAAGGGATGTAAAGAGACCTGTGGCTACGCAGCAAGGGGACCGGCTTTCCAGCCAGCATATGGCATTTCCCAGGGGCCCCAGTAACAGCCCACGTGGCTGGCCCATTCAGGGAGCTTCAGCCCACTAACGGGGTATAAGGGAAATGCACACCTCCAAGATGGAGCTGAAGACCCACCAGCAACTTGTATCGAAATTTAGTTCTTTTGGTCTGACATCACAAATACTCAATCTCCCAATCAATTTTAATGAATTTTTATAAATGAGATTATAGAAAGTGTGACAAATTCAAAGGCTTTAGGGCAACTGCAGAGTGCAACAGAGAGAACATGGGGTTGACAAGCACGATGATCTGACTTTGCCTCTTTAAAAACTGGGCTTACACAAGCTATTCAGCCTCTTGGCAGTTCAGTTTCCTTCTCTGTGTAATGAAAATTACATTATCTGCCCCATGGAAAATAAAATATGTAAAACATCTATCACGGGTCCTGACATTCAGCAAATGTTTGTTTCCTGCAATACAGTCTTGGAAAAATAAAAATATAGGGTTTTGATTAACTTAGCACAGCATATTAAGAACTTTATTTTGAAGTGTGATCTCTAATACTATTAGCATATACCAAGATTGAGATAGGTCAAATATAAGGGTGTACGAGAGGTGAATTTTTCAGCCCTCTGTTTGCAAAGAGGTGCCCCTCCACCCATGTCAATTCAGTGCAGTTTAACTCAACTCTATCAAGACCAAAGACCAATTTCTGAGTCTGTCTGTCAGGTGCCCAGGAAGGTGAGTAAGAGGCGGGGTGTATTTTCGAGGTGCTCAGTATCTAAGGAGAGAAGCAGATGTAAATGTGCTGGTGCCATATGAGGCAAGGGCGAATGCATGATGAGGCCCAAAGAGGAATGGTTCCTGTTGTCTAGGGAGTCTAAGCAGGAGGTGGCATCTGAGCTGAGAATTGAGGGAAGACACCTTTCCAGGCAGGTGATGGCGGGAGAAAGGGCTCATTAAAGGCCCAGGGCAGGCAAGGACAAAGCAGCTGGTCTTACTGGGGAGGTGACCCAGGAGGATCACAGCACAAAGGGCCATCGAGAAAGGAAGCTGGGCTGGGCAGACAAGTGAGACGTCCGATCAGGAAGGGTCTTGATGCTGGCTGGGGGACTCTGAACGTGATCCCACAGGAACAGGAGCCAGTGAAGCCTTGGATTTGGTTCAGGTCGGTGAGTTAGTGAACGAGAGGCTGGTGAGAAGGTATATACAGTGGGTGTAGACTCCTCTTTGGAGAAAATTGGCCAAGGAAAAATAGGAGAGTGATAAACAGGACAGGAGCTGGTCAAGAGTGTGAGTCAAGGGGGCAGCTTCTGGTTTTAGGTGGGACATAATTTATCATACTTATGGTCTATGAGGCAAGAGTCAGTAGAAAGAGATGCCGAAAATATAGAAGGGATAATAAGGGGTGAGGTCACTCGGGAAAGGAGTGGAAGGAATCCAGACCAGCCCTGAAAAGCTGCCCTTCCAGCAACAGTGGAGAGAAGCTGATCAAGAGGGTCATGGAATATACAAGTGGTGGAGGGTGGGGTCCTGAGGCAGTGCCCCCTTCATGGGGGCGTCTACTCCTACCATGACATAAGTCATCTGAGCAAAGGGCGTCTGCAGGCCAGAAGGCTCGGGCATGTAAGGGTCACGCTAGAGCGCAGGGGAATAGCAGGGGCATTACTAAGGTAAAGGGACATGTTTGTTTGGAGGACATAAACTGAGGCTCTATGTCTGTTATAGGAGAAATTCACCTCCCCGTGTTGCCCCCGCCATCGTGTGATTTCTCTAGCTGTGCCCAGAAGGAGAAAGACTTCAAAGAGGAACTGATAAAAAAAGAGACCTGCTGGGAGGGACATGAGAGGCAGAGGCTGAAGAAGTGAAGGGTATCTGAAAAGCTAGCCAGGGGTGGGGACCGCTAGGGAAGGAAGTAGGTCAGGACGAAAGCTGGAAAACATGGAGGGAGGCGGGGGAGTCTTAGGGACCTGCCTTGGTCATACAGAATCAGAAAGCCAAGTGTGTCACTCCATCCCAGGAACCCCAAGAACCTACTTTGGGCCCGTCCATCAGCTCTGTAAGTGGTGTTTGTAGGAAGAAGGTGGACACGATGAGGTAGACTTCCGGAATATGAACATGGTGGGCCAGAAAGTCACTCAAGACTTGGAACCCAGGAAGCAGGCAGGGGCTCTGGTCAGGCGTGGGAGGGTGGCTCTTCAGGTTATCTATTATGAGGGAGAGGGGCACAAAATCCAATTGAGAAAAATTGCTGTTGCTTCTGGTCAAGGTGGGCGCAGAAAGGAATCCCCTACCACCCACCCATCCCACAGAGATGCCAGATGGAAGTATATGTCATACATACTGGAGCACAAGAAAGTGCTCAACAAGAATTTTTCCTATTCCTGACATGCTCATTCATTTGTTCAAAACCAGATGCTTATTTGGTGCCTACCACCTTAGAGGCAATAAGACCTCTTTGTATTACGCAATAAGAACATAGTGTTTTGACAAAATATACAGAACCCCAGGCCTTTATCAACTACTTACAATGTGGTGGGAGGGACAGACTTTACAGAATTAAATACCTAGGTAAATATGTATAAACGATGATAAGCACTATAAAAAAAAAAAAAGAGAGAGAGTATAACAGAGGTGCCCTAATCCATACGGGACTCTCCTCCTCTCCTAGAGGAACATTTGAATCAAGAGCTGAAGGATGAATCCCCATCAGACAGGAGAGCCATGCTGGTACTGAGGGTGGGGGAAGCATCCCAGGAAGAGGGAAAGAGCTAAGGAGGCTTTGAGGAAGGGGAAGAAACCCCCAGCATCTGAAGAGCAGTGAGGCCATGGTGGGATCCTAAAAAGGAAGTCAGAGGGGGCTGGGGCTGATGGGAGGGAAGGCGTCAGGGTCAAGGTGATCCTACAGCACGGAGCTGTGAAAGCCCCAAGCAAGTCCTGGCAGGTCCTCACTCACAGACCACAGGAGGCACCCTGCCTCCTGGAGATGACCACACACTCACCCATCATGATGTCCACGCCCTCGGAGCTGCGTTCCACCCAGGACCCCGCAGACAGGCCATCTTTAAATCGCCCACGGAGGGAGGGGTTTGACAAAAAGTGCAGCAGCAGCTTCAATCCCAGCACCACTGTGCTGGGGTGCACATGGCCCTGCACGAACAGCAGGAACCAATCGGGCCCCAGGTTCAGAAACATCTCTTCCTTTGTCCTGCAGGGGGAAGGGGGTCAATAAATGCTAAAATTACCTCTCAGCCCATAAGCAAAGGACATGTCCAGAAAATTCAAATAACGTTCAGCTTCACTAGTCACCTAGAAAAGGTGAGTTAAGTTTAATATCTGGATATCACTTAGCAAAGTACATGCTACATTTTAAAAGATAGGTAAAATAAAATGCTGGCAAGGTTGCTGTGAAATAGATGAATTTGCCTATTAATGGCTGAAGTGTAAGCTGGCCAAAGCTTTTGAAAGCAGTTGGAAACTATGTACCAATAGCTGTAAAAATATGCAGGCCCTTTGACAGCCCTACTCACTAATATTCCTGCCTACACAGTGTCTGAATGGCCACCCATCTAATTACATCAATGCAGTCACATAAAACACATAATGGTTACTGAACTCCCTTTTTAAACACACTGTTCAAAACTAATCTAAATGGAATAGTCCAATATTTATGCACCTTTATTGGCTTAGACAAAAAAATACATGTTTAACTGTCACTTTCAAAAATGAATTTTAAAACGATGAGTCTAGAGAATACAGACTTGCTAGAGGGAGAGGGAGGGCAGGGAGATGGGAAGCCAATCCTCAGGGGCAATGGTTCAGCAAAGGCCTCAGCCCCGTGCGAGCCAGGGAGGGATCCATCCTGGCTGGGCAGAGTTCTCAGCACGTGCTGCCAGATGAGGCATGGTGAGGGCGTGGCCACTAGGACTAGGAGTCAAGAGACCATCTTCTCTTCTAGTCATGTCTCCGTTTGCTAATTGGATGGCTTTGGCAGAGCTCTTGATGAGCTCTGGTCATCTTCCTTCATTATGATGATGATGAGGAGGAGGATGCTGGTGGTAGTGATGATGATGGTACTGAGAATGGTGGTGGTGATGGTGATGGTGGTTAGCTGATGGAGTATTTATAGTATCCCAGGCACCATGTTCAGAGCTATCCACATATTCATTTCCATCTACGGCAGCTACTATCTTAATCCTCATAGAGATGAGTAGAAGAGAGGCATAGAGGGCAGGCTTAGGTAACCTCCCCGAGGTGCCTGGGGGACAGACCTGGCATTTGAACCCTGGAGGTCTAGCTGTCAGAGCCCAGGTGCTTAAGCACTACACTACATTCCTTTTCAAAAAAGTGAAAAGGCATCTTCCAGTTCTACCATGCTTTGATTTTAGACACGTAAAGACTTTTGAAGCACTATCTGAAAGGCCGTTTTACTGAGGGGTAACTCCCCACCCTGATTCTTCCCTGCCCCAAACACACATACACACTAAAAGGTCAACTCAGTGCGAGTAATCAGGATCCAGACTGTCCTACTCAGCACTGCGTTTTCAGAGGGAGGAACGGCATCGGGCACACAGGAGGTACTCAACAAACAGTTCTTGAATTAATGACTCCAGAGCTCAGATAAAGCAGGCAGTCGGAGAGAGTTAATGGAATTTTATGATTACGCTTTGTTTTTGAAAGTTAACTGAAGGCAGATACTTCTTTTTCCAACTTGGAAAAATAACTAAATGACAGTAAATAGCAGAAGAATTTGGCAAACCTTTTCCTTGATAGATGTTATTTAGGCTAACCATTTCTCCATTCTATTGTCTGCCAAGTATAGGACATCAAAATCGGTAATTATCACAACTGCCAAAACAATAACAATGACACTATAGCAATGGTGACAAAAAGCGTTTATTGTAATTACACCAAATCTGTTTTGAGTTACTCATGCCCATTTAACATTTGCATCAGAATATCTTAGGGCAAGGTCTGCATTATTGGGTGGAGAAAATATAATTTTCTTTCTGACTAGTGCAGAAAACCAACTCAGAGATGCTGAACATTTCATTAAGAAAAGGTTTTAATACGCACTCTGTATGAAGCAGCCTCATGCCAAATCACTCTTTCTGAAGCTACTTACTCAGAGGACAGATGAAGTCGGGAAGAAGATATTACACTGAGCAGCATCTCCAGCAACTGGTTTCTGAGCCAGATTGTCTTTCCAGATGTTTGACTTCCAGCTACAAAAAAGAAAATTCAGATTTGAGAAAAAACAGATGTAAAGAGACATAATATTTGCTGCAGTAAGCAATCGTATTCACCAAATGCTCAGTTCTCCCAGGAGTTGAGACATGGATGGGACTTGAAATTTTGGCTTTCAGTTCTAGATTTCCAGGCAATGCTTAAAAAGAATTTCAGGAAATGTTCCTAAAGTTCCCTTTAACTAGAGATGTTTTTGATGCTCCCCAATCACCACCCCTCACCAAAAAAAAAAAAATCCTAAAAATGATAAGGTCAAATTCTCCTTCCAGTAGAGGAATTTTTTAAATTATCATAGGCTGCAACACTTCCTGAGCACCTACTACATGCTGGGCATTATGCAAGGCACTGGGGGCAAAGAAGTGAAGATTGTGATCCTTGATCTGAGTTCCTGCTCTCAATCTCTTTCTAGGCTAGACCTTTGGCATGTCTATGTTGCACTAAAATTAGAACTTGAATTGTAGCAAGAGGTATATGGTTCCAACGGAAGAAGAAACTTTACTTCTGAAGTGTTATTATAACCCTGAAGTCCATGTAAATATTGTCTTAATAGAAAATGTTTAGTGAGATAAAAGTTTTAGCATGGAGTCCCTATGAGAAGAAGGGTTGACGAAACAGTACACTGTTGTCTCATTATCCATTCATTTTACCCCTTGGTTAGCCAGTTATTTTACCACCAATTTGGGGCACACCCACCATGCTGTAGAAATAGAACTGATGAGGCAGCTTGGAGAACCCGAGTCAGAGTCCCCTCTATTTGGATTCTGGCCCCATCTCTCATTAAGGTCCTAATCTCTCTGAGCCTCCGTTTTCTCATCTGTAAAATGGGAATAATAATTCCTACTTTTCAGGCTTGATCTAAGGATAAGAGATAATTTATCTGGATTGAGTAACATTATCTAAGAGAATCTTTTGCGGTAAAAGTGTTCTCTATCTGTCCTGTCCAGTGCAGTAACCACTGGCCTCACGTGATTATCAAGCACTTGGGACAAGGCTAGTGTGACTGATGAACTGAATTTTTAATTGCATTTCATTTCGATTAATTAGAATTTAAATTTAAATGGCCATGTGCAGCCAGAGGCTCCCATCTTGGACACAGCAGATCCAGAGGGCCCAGGGCAAAGCAGTCAGTAGTTGTCCCCCTCACATTTGCCCTAGCAGAGGGAATTTGGAACACGATGTAGCTGCGGTTCTGAGTCTGGTTAGGGAGAGAGAGACTCAAAGAAACAAATCACAGACCTTTGCATGAGATTAAACGCAAGGGCTCTAGAAGCAAAGAAGAGATGACTTAACCTGGCTTGTGGGACTGGAAACGGCTGGTCTAGCAGGGTGAGATGGGGTGGGGGCGGGGCAAGGGAGGCATTCCTGCAGAGCGAACAACACCTGCAGAGCATGGATGGACGGGCGGACCGTCACACATTAGGACGTGTACGTGCTTCAGAGTGTTGAAGCTGGGGCTCATCAGGGGAGCAAGGCAAGGGCTGGGGCATGAAGGCTCCCACCTGCTGGTCTACAGGGAACTGAGCATTATCCTGGAGGCCTTGGAAGCCATTCCAGGTTGTGAAGGAAGCACATACAATTTGCGTTTATTCGTGACCATAATCATAGAGCTGTGACCTCATAAGCCACCGTGTGGGAACAACAGCTCGGCTGTGGGTGCCTTCCCCCTCCTCCCCCTCAGCCTTGCATGCACAATGGCCCCACAGCATGTTCCTCTCAGGGCCGTCATGGGGGTCGTCTTGCTGCCTTCAGGCTGGCGTCTGGGAAAGGTCTTCTCACCAGGCACGGAGGGGTCCGGGGCTCCATCCACGCAGATCTGCCTCTCGTTCACCGATGAAGGCTTGAGGGTGTACACAACAAACAGCCCGATTCTCAAGACAGAAAGAGAAGGACACGCTCAAATGTGGGCTCAGCCCGTCTCCTAAACACACCTGAAGGTTTTCTACAGTGATCCACCTAAATGCGGCTTCAAGGGAGGGTTTGAGGGGAATCGTGTTATTCTGTGATCAATGGGATATTTCCAAAGACTTCTCAGATCTGTCAGGATTCATCAGAGCAGCTAGCTCTGGCTCTGCCAGCTCAACAGAACGAACAGTGATGAGGACAGAAAAGGTGAAATGTCCTGCCAGAGGGCACTATCCTTTGGGAAGTCTGCAAAAGGCAGGCATGTTGGGTTGTTGGTCGGTGAGGATGCCTGTGCTCACGGAATTTCTGGAGTTCTTGGCACACGAGGTGTGTCCGAGCACCAGGGAGCAGTGAACACACAGCCCCGCTGGGGAGTCTAGCAGACCCACCCCTTTTTTCAGCTCTCCGCCCTGAACAGAGAAGCTCCTAGGAGGTTCCAAGGAAAGAGAACCTGCTGCCGCATTGAAGGGGCAGTGCTGCTGGGCTGAGCATGGTCGGGGAGAGCTGGGGCCTACGTTCCCTCGTTAAACAGCCCCGAGGCTCTGCCCTTCCCCCTGGGGACCTGGCGCAGTACCTGTGCAAGTCCTGGAGGCTGAAGTGGCCCCTCAGCTGACAGCCCAGGATGGCAATGATGGTGGGTATCTTGGAGGGGGCGAGGCCTGGCTCGTTGAAGAGGAAGATGAGCTTGGGAATAAGCCGCGCCTGGTGAGCGACTTCAGCATTCCGGGGTCCTTCCCTGGCGAGCCCAGGAGAGAGGCAGTAAAAGCTTTTACTGGAATGAACCAAATTTGCTATGTTTCTGCTAAAAGGTTCCACAGGCTGGGCTTGCTCCGTGGCCCTCTGACTCCGATGCGCTCCTGGCAACTCGTCAAAATGCTGTCAGACACCCATCGAATACGTGTCTGCCCAGTGCCAGAGTCGCTGGAGATGAGCCTCCCGGTGCCCTTCCACCCCTCCACCCCCTCACGCCCCCACCCCTGAAAACTGCCTTCAAAGACAACCCCAGCTATTGACTTTTAAATTCCAAGCCTCAGGGAAAACTAATGCTGGCCTCAGAAAACTCAGAACAAAGAGAGCAGACTGGAGTGTGACCACGGAGCACTTCCCAATAGCCGGAGCGCGGGCCTCCGCGAGCCCATCTGGGTGCGCGTCTTCCTGCCCACCCCAAACCACAAAGTGGATGAACACGCCGCTGAGAGTCAAAGGGGGAGAGAGACAGAATTCAAGCCTCCGCACTCCCTCCTTAGGACAATCGCGAATACAATTTCCAGTAAATTCTACTCCCCCAAAGAAAACAGCTTCCAGGGTGAGTGTCCGTCTCTTAGAAAACAACAGGTACAGAAAGAAAGTGGAAAGTGAGAAAGAAAATAAAGGTGGAGGAGAATGAATTTGGGTGGATTGCTCCTTCTTGAACTGTCTTTTCAGTACTACTGTGTTGAATTCTGCCGAGTGCCACATCTCTGATACACAAAAGAGGCAGAACCAGCGCAGTCCTGCGTGTGACTTGCTCTCATGGGCTCAATGGGAAGATGTGCATTCATCACCTATGAGACCCCACTGTCCTCTGTGCTCTTTCGAATCACAGCACTGAGTAGCCTGCTCTTCTGCATTCCTCCACCACAGGGCTATGCCTTGTGCTTCTCTGAACTTCTAGCACTGAGAACTGGTATGGAATGGAGTGGGTTTATAATAGATAGGCCATCATGAACGGCTGCATGAAAAGATGGCGGCAAATACATTCAAAACACCGAGGTCCTAATGATCTCCAGAAGAGCTGACACGTGAGGAGGCAGGTGGGGGTGTGTGTGAACAGCTTTATTTGTGAGGAAGGAGGTGGATTGATAGGCTGGCACCCCTGCCTCCCTTCTCCCATATTCTCATCCCTGGTTTTCCTTGGGAATTACCTCTTCCTAACTCCCCTCCACCCGCTCCAGAGGGGAAGTCATGCTGCCTGGCCACGTGACCCAAGATGGCCCTGTGAGACTCCATCCTATTGCTAGGACTATCGAGTGAAAAAGAAGCCCTGTCTGCCGACTGTGCTGGGCAGAGGACATGCTGTGAGGATGCCCAGCCAGAATGAAGTTAGCACAGAAGAAAGCACAGATGAGACCAGGGACAGATCTCAGATAAAGTAATATGAGCATCACCCAGACAACATGTGAAGCTCTGCCTCTGTCAATTGTATGAGCCAATAAATTTCCCCTTTCTCCACCTTCCTTTTTTCCCTCCCTTTCTTCCTTCCTTAAGTTGGTTTGAGTCGTATTTCTGCCACTTGCAATCAAAAGAGCCCTGACTAATTCAAAAAGTGACACTCAGTGTGATGGTATTTGGAGGTGGGGCTTTTGAGAGATGCTTAGGTTATGAGAGTGGAGCCCTCATGAATGGGACTAGCACCCTTATAAAAGAGACCCAGAGAGTTCCCTCACCCCTTCTGCCATGTGAGGTTGTAGTGAGAAGACAGCCAACTATGAACCAGGAAGTAGGTCCCCACCAGACGCTGAATCTGCCAGAGCCTTGGCCTTAGACTTCCAGCTTTCAGAACTGTGAGAAATCAATTTCTGCCATTTGTAAGCCACCCAGTCTACGGTATTCTCATTATAGCAGCTGTGCAGACTAAGACAGACATGCTACCACCTGGGGACCCAGTGCTCTGGGAGGGGAGAAGGGAACCCCCCCTTGCTGAACCACCGGCTGTCCTGTCCTCTCAGTCCCTGTTCTTGGCATGAAGCCTTTGACTGTACCCCCAGGCTGCCAAAGCCCAGCTTACCTTGGTGATTGAAGGATTTCCACAAGATGGGAAAAGAGGGAGAACTCCAAGTTGTCCGCAGCATTCATCCAGAGCTAGAAGACAGAACGAACACAGTGAAACCAAGGTGTGTGGAGAGAAGGGTTTCCAGGCAGCGTGAGTAGGTACGGTGCTGGGCGTGGTCTCCTCTGACTTGGAATCACTAACACAGCTTCCCAGCTCTGGAATCAGACTAGCTCTCCTGACAGCTAGAAAGTAGAGGGCACCTCCCCCAGGGGCAAGTGCAAACACCATTCCTATCGTCCCCATCTCTGCTGCTCTCTGGAGCTTCACTGTGGGTCTAGATTCTAACCAAGGACACCTGCACTAACCATCTCCTACGTGTGTCCCACCCTGGGCCCTGCAACCTGCTGTGTCCACACACCAAACAACATCGCATTTTCACTGGATCCTACAAGGCAAATACCAGTGCTCCCAATTCAGAGATGTGAAAAGACAGGCTGAGACAGACCACTGAGTGACAGGTACCTCACCACCCGCAAGTGATAGGACTGGAATTAGAAGCTGAGTCCCACCTCTCAGGTTTTATGCTGTAGCAACTTGTGCATGCAGTTTCTTCAGTTCCCTTATCTACAGAACCTGCAGCACAGCCCATGTTCCCATCTCCTGTAAACAGAACTGTAAGTGACATGCAGGTGTGAAATGCACTGAGATTCTGAGAGTGAACTTTATCACTCGGGTTGCTTTCTTCATTGTAAACAAAATGCAGCTGCTCCCCATCCTTCTGGGGCAGAGGTGATGGTGTGCCTTCATGCCTCATTTCTACTTCCCTTTAGAGAGCTCTACTATTTCTCATCTAAATACTGACATTTCCTAAGGCCCGGAATCTATAAGGTTCAGATGTAGGATTATAAGAGTGCACTCATACAGCAGCAAAAAGAGCTCACACTTACAAATGATACCATTTGCCTGCGGCAAGAAGCATCATACAAAGTCCTAAAACGATATCATCATCTGCGTTTAGTAGGTAAGAACAGTGAGGCTCAGAGAGACTGAGTAACTTGTCTGGCGCCCCACTGTTTTTAATCGGCAGAGACTGACTTCAAAGCCTGGGCAGTCTGACCATGAAGCCCAGTCTCTTGCCTCCTCTCTGTGTTCCCCTACAGGCATCTCCTGCAGACAGTGACCCAGAAGGTCAATAATCAACCTCACTTGAACCAAGCCGGTGGCCATGGCGCCAT
Organism: Lagenorhynchus albirostris; assembly: GCF_949774975.1. Lineage (NCBI taxonomy): Eukaryota > Metazoa > Chordata > Mammalia > Artiodactyla > Delphinidae > Lagenorhynchus > Lagenorhynchus albirostris. The sequence continues at coordinate 37,907,528 of NC_083110.1, read as the reverse complement.
CCTTTTACTTACTGGGGAAAACAGAAGAGTCTCAGCGGACATAAGTTTATCAGGAAGGCAGAGACTGTCCCTCCCCAATCCCCAGGGCCCAGCATCACACATGCCATGTAGTGGGCACTTAATAAGGATCCATGACATTTTTTAAAAGCGTGAATGCAAAGTAAACCAAAGTAAGCTAAGTGGATTACTCTTACGCCAGAAACAGGCTGACAGACTTCCAGCTCCCGTAAGCACGGCCCCTGCCGAGGACACACAGAGGTGGGGCAGCTGCATCTAAGAGAGCTGCTGTGGGAGGGAGGCAGGGGTAGCCAGACGTGGCATCCCAACATACTCGAGAGGGTGCCAAGAGCTTTGCATGCTTGGAATTCATTCACTCATTCACGAAGGCAATCATGAGCAACTGATACAGCAGGCTCTGTGTCGGGAGCTGGAAGAGCTGAGAAAGTAAGACAGGAACCTTGCGGTACCCCTTACCCTTCCCACGAAACAATACCCCTCCCCCCGTTCCCTTTTCCAGAGCTTTAGAACAATAAGAAGTTGCCACAGCACATTTGAGGCTGCCTAGCTGTTTTAGAAATTATTTTATATAATACCAACTGTCTGAATTTTGGGAAACATGCATAATTGAATCCTGCGGTTGTCATCCTGTGTCACATAACCCCTGTACGAGAGACTGCATTGAGATGTCTGGCTTGAATTTGTTCGAATATCAAATTCTGTTCTCTCCCCACCCCTGGGACCACCTCACTCTCAGAAAGAGGTGGCCTCTTCTGAGACCACAAGCCTAAGACACGCATGACTTCGACTTCCTGTCCCTTCCAGCTTCTCAACTTCCTGTCCCTCCCTGCCGCACACCCAGCATCAAGGATCACGCACCTGTTCCCGTAACCCACTCTCTGGTCTCCAAACCCTCCCTTTCCTTGAAGGACTTGTCCTGTCAGTTTGATTCTCATACTGGTATTTTAACCACCCCTTTTTCACTGCTCAAGTCTCCTATCTAAGTTCTGAAACACTCCTCCATCTACTTTCTTCTCTCTCTTTTTCTTCTTCAAAAGCCCACTGACTGTCTCCTTCCCGCCTCCTCCCTGCTCTTCACCTCATGTCTGACCCCACCATTTACTCTTCACTGGGCCCGTCAGTGACCTCCAAACACAACCCACACAGCCCTGCCCTTACTTCACCTGATGTAGGCAGACACTGGGGAAACTCTTCTTCTTTTTGAAATTCTCTCCTCCCGATCTTTTAAAAATTTTATTTCATTTCATTTTGTTTTAGTGTGGTTTTTTAGCATCTTGTTGCTTGTTTTTATTGGTTGCCTATTTTCTTAACCGCAGTGAAAAAGCACTGGCTCAGCTGAGGGGTAAGTTTATTCAGGGAGGAACAGGCAGTGGGAGCCTGGTGGCTTCCTGCTTGGGTCATTCCTGGGCTGGGCTGATGGCAACGATGTGGAGCCAAGCTGCCCGAGCACGGCCACAGCATTTCGGAAGGGGCAGCAGTGCTGCCAAGGCATGCCGTCTTGTTTACCAGGGTGGTAAAGCCATTTGTGCGTATCTGCTTCCCCGTTGTGCACAGGAAGCCCGTATCGCAGGCCTCGCTGGATTCCCCCACAAGCCTTGCATCTATCTGCAGATTCAGGTTTGGGTGTTCATCCTGGCCTGGTCCAATTAGATAGTATTTCATTTAGGTTTTTTGTAGCTTTTATTTATGAGTAAGATTGACCTGTACTTTTTCATTTCCCATACTATCCTTTTTTGGTTCTGGTATCAAGATTAGCTCATGAAAGAAGCTGGGAGAAATAATACCTACACTATGATCATGACTATGATTTTTAAAAAATACATATATTATGCATAGAAAGTACAAAAAAAGGGATGCATTCAAAGTTAACAACAGTCATCTGGGTCTCAGAAAGAGGAGTTTTTCTTCCATTTTTCTGTAGTTTAAAATATTCTATAACAAGCACATATTATTTTTTAATTAAAATAAACAGTTTTTAAAATACTTCCATGGACTGCAGTGTGTACCGGCTAAAGTGTGCGCCCTGCAGCTTACCATCCCCCGCTGTCTTCTCTCCCACCCCCTCCAGCCTCACCTCTACCTGCAACAGCATCCCCACAGGTGCCCCAAGCCCCCTGCTCTCAAATCCCCACGGTTGCTCTCACCCCCACACGTGAGCAAATAGCACCCACTCCACCTGAAATATTCCCCCATTGAACACATTCTGTCAAACTCAGCCCCAGAGCCCAGATCTGCTGAGCTGACTGTCCTCTCCTTCCACTCCCCAGATGCCCTGTGCCTCCCTCACCGGCACCCAGCACACTGTAGCACCACCTCTGTCGTGTCCTGGGCCCCATCGTTGCGTGCAGGGCCTCATCATGGGTATCACCATGTCTCCAGAACACACCAGCGCCCGACCCCAGTGGGCACTCAGTAAACAGTGCTTCGGGAATGGATCTCTCCACCCAAAGGTCTGTGCAGCACTCCTCACTCAGCCTCAGGTGTGCCCTCAGCATCTCTCACTCATCCCTTTAAAGGAACATTTATAACCAGCAAGGCACCATCCAACGGAATTGGTATGTTTTAAAATCCTTATATATGGAAGCTTACACTTTTAAAATCCTTTTCCAGATACTATCTGATTTGGCTCCCACACCAGCCTGTGAGGGAGAGGAGATGGTCTCCCTTTCACACATGAGAAGACTGAAACTCAGAGAAGTCAAGAGACGTGCCCGAGGCCACACAGCCCATTGGTGGTAGGAGTTAATTATTAAACAAGGCCTCTGAAATCCAAAGCCCTGTCAGTTTTCTCTCTCACTACCATCTTGACCATCAAGGAAGCTGACCTGCTGGGTTTAGAGAAAGCTCCAGGCTTTCTGTACCATCACACACCTGTTCCTTTAGGGCTAGTGACCAGTCTCCAGTTTACCTCGAAATTGCAGAGGATGTGCTGGAAGACACCAATGTTGGTGATAGCAGAGGACCCAAAGCCCAGTTCTGCGGTGCCGGCAACAGACAGGATCAGCTGAAAAATGCGATGGTTTAGGAAAGAGGTCTTTTTCCTCAGGAGAAACGCCATTATCTGCAAAGGTTAAAACACAAAGCAGTTTACTCATGAATGCATCGTCACCACTCTTTCTCCCTCACCCACTTGTTCCTACCAGCATCTTTGGTCAGCCCAGTCTGAAAGTGCTCCGCTCTCTGGTGCTACCTCTTCCATTCCCTTGTTATCAGAAGGAAAACATATACCAGCTTCTGTGGCTGCTTCCCCACCAGTGTCTGCTTTTCTGTACTTGAGGCTTCACCTCTCACTGTGGGCCCCCAGCTCCTTCCTGAATCTTACACATTTCCAGAATGCCACCTTCTCCTGGTTTCTTTCTACATTTCTGAGTATTCTTCTCATTTTCCTTTACTGAATCCTACATTCATACCCATCCTACAGATGTTGCTATATCACTAGGAAGCCACCACCGGCCCACGAACCCAGTTACATCAGCTTCACTTCAGGCTGCTGCCAACAGACGTGCCATTCTGCTGTGCCAGGCCCTGGGAAACTGGCAACATGCAAGCATCCATACCGAGTTGGAGGCACTGGGATCCCAGTGGCCCACACTCATCTCAGAGACTAATGAGATGGACCTCACCTAGCCTCATGTCTCTGTTGACCTCAGTCACACAAAAGTCAGGCTGACCCGCCATCCACTTGCATCTGGGTTCTCATCAACTTCATCTGGATTCTCAGCTCAGCTCATCCACAGCTCAATTCCCTACGCCTGTATCTGACACAGTCCACCCTTCTCCCTGTCCTCTCAGACACACTCTTCCAGTGTGTCATTAGGAAGTCTCACTTGTTGTTATGAACTGAATGTCTGTTCCTCCCCAAATTCACATGTTGAAACCCTATTCCCCAATATGATGCTATATGGAGACAGGTCTTTTGGGATATAATTAGCATTAGATGAGCTCATGAGGGTGGAGCCCTCACAGATGGGATTAGTGCCCTTATAAGAGCACAAGGGAGCTTTCTTCCTCTCTCTACTCTGCCATGTGAGGATACAATGAGAAGTTGGCCATCTGCAATCCAGAAGGGAGTCCTCACTCAACCTGACCATGCCAGCACCCTGATCTTGGACTTCGCAGTCTCCAGAACTGTGAGATAATTAATTTCTGTTGTTTATAAGCCACCCAGTCTATAGTATTCTGTTAGAGCAGCCCAAACTGACTGAGACAATTGTAATCAGAAAATAATATCTTTTCAGACTGTTCCAGTCACTTCTTCAGCATATCCCCACTCCCCAACCAGGACATAATTAGGATGGCTGAAAGCTGCTTGAGAAAAATCACTCAGGCTGACTGGTTTCACTTTACATTAATAGTGTCAAATGTCAAATTAGTACTCAATTTGGCCTGGCAGTCCAACTCTTTTTTTAGTAAGCTGGCTTTCCTCATCCTAAAGATGATGATCTCATCTCTTCTCCTCTCTCCTTCAGCCTCCCTCCCCTCCACCACCTGACTCAGTACACAGCTGAGAATTTAGAACCCATCAGACGTGAACACTCTCATGTCCCCACCATCAGATCCACAAATGCCTGCACTGCATTCCTTCCTGTCACAAGCAGGGTTTCTCTTCACCTGGCCTCTGGGACCCACCCCTCGCCTGCTCCTTGGGATAGCTCTTCTCTCCTAGCTTCATCCATCCTTCTCTCTTCTGTCACTTTCTTCCTGACAAATATGCCCTAGTAGTTCTCCTTTTAAAGATAACCTTCCCTTGAACCCTAATCCCTCTAGTTTGGGCCCCATTTCTCTACTCTTTTTTGTAGGTAAACTTCTTGAAAGCACTAACGGACTTCTCTGGCGGTGCAGTGGTTAAGAATCTGCCTACCAATGCAGGGGACACGGGTTCAAGCTCTGGTCTGGGAAGATCCCACAGGCCATGGAGCAACTAAGCCTGCAAGCCACAACTGCTGAAGCCTGAACACCCTAGAGCCCGAGCGCCACAACTACTGAATCCTCGTAGCGTGCTACAACTACTGAAGCTCGCGTGCCTAGAGCTCATGCTCCGCAACAAGAGAAGCCACCACAATGAGAAGCCCTCGCACTGCTACAAAGAGTAGCCCCCGCCCGCCACAACTAGAGAAAGCCCGTTGCGCAGCAACGAGGACCCAACACAGCCAAAGATTTTAAAAAATTTAAAAAATAGAAAGCACTATCAACACACTCAGGCTCCACATCCTCACTTCACATTCTCTTCTCAACCCCTTTCCACGGTTGCTGCCTCTTCCTGCCCACCTGCCTTAGAAAGGTCACTAGTGACTCCCAGGTGCCAAGTCCAACAGGGACTTCTCTGTCCTTAGTTTGCTGCATTATTTATCAGCATCTAGCATTGTTTGACTATGCCCAACACTTTATTTTTCAAATTCTTTGACAAAGCATTTCTTTGTTTTCTCTTCCTTCTTCCCTCTCAACCTCCCTTGTTGGGTTTTCATCATATTTCCAAGCTCTACCTGGTTAGTTCCTCACTGCTTCCTCCTTTGTCCTCTTCTCTCCTTTCACTACTCCTTTTATTTGGCTATTTCATCAATCTCCTTAGATTAAATACCATCGTGATGCTATTGATGACTCTCACATCTATACCTCCCACCAAGCATGCCCTTCTGAACTCCAGAGCTGGGTATCCCACCTGATATTTTACCTTTGATGTCTCACAGTCACCTCACACTTAGCATGTCCCAAATGTCTTATTCCTTCCTGTCGGCAGCACTCTGGGTGCACAGCACTGGCTGTTTTCATATGCTACGTGCCAAGACTGCTCACAAAGACTCCAAGTCTCCCCAGATCCGGGATGCAGTCTCACATCATGTTGGATTCTATCCAGTCTCCGAACTTGACCCTTCAAACCATCTTCCACACAGGTGTCAAATGTCATTCTAAAGCATCATTCATTCCACTTCCCTGTTCTAAGCCTATGAATGGTTACTCATCACCTCTGAGATAAGATCCATGCTCCTTGGAGTGGCAGGGCTCTGACCCTTCCCTCCGTCTCCATCTAGGCTGTGCACCTGCCTGCAATTGTACTTTCCTCCCAGCCATGTCGAGGAACCCATCTTGGATCCCTTAAGTGTTCATAATGTTAATCTAGAACACCATCCTCCATCTTTACCATGTTATGAAAATCCATCTTATAAAACTTGGCTGGATGTCACCTAGTCTGACAAGAGGATGATAAATAAGTTTGATAGAAATAACAGATAGGAAGGGTTATGCTCTCCAATCAGCAAACCAACAGATGAATACAGAGTAAACGTCTAAAAAATGATTAAATCCACTCCTGAGCCAGCCAGTTAATTGAAGACCCTTGTTTTCATTCACTGATTCATTCCAAAAATCATTACTGAACACTTACTGTCTACCATGTGCTCTTAGGATGCAACAATGAACAAGCAAACCCAGTCCTGTCCTCATGGGGCTTGTGTCTAGGGGCAAAACAGACCACAAACATGGCAACAAGTACATATACAACATGCCAAACAGGCATGCACATTAGGAAGAAACAAAGCAAGAAAATGTGTCTAGAAAGAGATGAGGGTTTTGTTTTATAAAGAGTAGTCAGGGAAGGCAAAAAATAATAATCATCATCTTGTTTCTTTACTCAAACCTGCCATTTCCCACCTCTCTACCACTATCTCTTTCCCTAAATACATAAATTTTTGAAATATTTCTAATGTAAGCCATAAGAGTTTTAAAATTTTTTCTTCTGCCTTCACATGTAAAGGTGCAACGAATCTCTGAATCTGATGGGTTCTTTACTCAAACTATTTGGGAGTCCTTGTCTCATGATAATATTTTTCTCTCTACCTCATTAGACAATGTTGTAGGCTGACTGTATCGCCTCAAAATTTATATATTGAAACCTAATTGCCTGTATGATGGTTTTAGGAGGCAGGGCCTTTGGGAGATGATTAGGTCATAAGGATGGAGCTCTCGTGAGTGGGATTAGTATCCTTATAAAATAGACCCCTGAGAGCTCCTTCATCTTTTCTGCCATGTGAGGACAGAACAGAAAGATGGTTGTCTATGAAACAGGAAGTAGGTCCTCACCAGACACCGAATCTGCCAGCACCGTGGTCTTGGATTTCTCACTCTATAGCACTCTGAGAAATAAATTTCTGTGGCTGTTAAGCCACCCCATCTATGGTATCTTTTATAGCAGCCTAAACAGACTGAGTCACACAGAAATTTCCACGGAGGGAGGGACTAAACCCATTTATTCATCTGTATCCCTAGCCTGACACTGTGCCTGGCTCTTAGGAGGTGCTCAGTCACTATGAGTTGAGTAAACAGATTCCATTCAAGGGCCACTTTTTGCCTCTACCATCTCTTTCTGAAAAGTTCAGCCAGTTCAGTCCTCTAGGCCTTCTCCGATGCCCTTTCTTTTTAAGGAAGCTCTTTGTGACTCCTCTGCCAAGTGTGACGCGGCCACTCGGCAGCCCTGGAGCACGTTAACGCTCCCAAGGCACTGCGTTCCTGCGACAAGCGCTCACTGAGAACTCACGACGTGCCGGGCCCTGCAGTGGGCAGCGAGGAGACAACGGTGAACACAACAGGGCCCAGCTCTTAGGAGCTCCAGGGTTCTGGGCAGATGGAGGGTAACCACTGGGTCACAGAGACCGTGGTAGCTCTGGAAGAGAATCTCGGACACTTGTTGCATTTGATTTGTACTAAAATTATTCTGGTATTCGTCTTATTTTATCCTTCTAGGTCTACCCACGAGAGCAGGAACTGCTTTGGACCTTTTTAGAAATGCTCACAGTAATTATTAAAATCCCTAGCCAGAGCGGACGTCCGTGTGCTGAACTGGGACAAATCCCACTACTACTGCCTTTAACAATATAATCAGAGAAAACTGTTATATACCAGGAGCCTCAATACTTGCATTTTGATATAAATCTGGCCACACACATTCATTTATTCCCCAGATATTTACTGAGTCTTTCTGGTCTCAGCAACACACTGGCAAAGAACAAGAAAAGCCCAGCGCTTTAGACCATTACAGTCTGATGGAGATGAGCAGAGTGATTATCACAGCACTGCATGAGAGCAGTTAGACCTGGGCATACACACAGTGCCACAGAGGCCGGGAGACGACCACACGGGCAGTGCAGGGGTCAGGGGAGATGTACCCCTTGCCACTGGAGCTCGACCTGGGAAAACAAGAAGGAATGTGCTTGGGAAAAATGATCAACAAACCGTGGGCACAGGAACACAGGGTCACACTATGTGTTTAGTGATCCATGACCACACGGGATTTGAGGACACAGGAGTGTAGGGTATGAAACGCTGGCCGGGTGGGAGGTGGGGCTGGAAGGACACGTTGGTAGCCAGTCAGAAAGGCCTTTAGGAGTTGGGATATTGTATCAACGACCGGACGTGTCTGAAGGGTTTGCACGAGGCAGAGGTGTCATCAGGTCTATAATGTAGAACTGTGACTGGTATCAGTGGACCCTGAGGGAGAGGCAAGAGGAAGGGGCTGCTGTCTGGCTGTGGCACAGCAGTCCAGGTGAGAGGGGGTGTGCCTGACGTGACACCACACAGCTTTCTTCTCAGACCCTGACTCGGGGGCCGAAGAGACAGGGAGGCCCTCCCCCTGCCCCCACTGTGCCCAGGAGGAAACTGCAGCCTCTGTGCCCCAGTGACCTTGTCTAGGCTTTGACCCTATTCCTGCCCTGCATGAGTCCTTTCTTGGCTGCTTCCCAGCCAGGCAGGGCATTCCTGAAGGACAGTGTCTACAACTCATCTGACACTATGAACAGTAAATAGCAATAACAATCACAGTGCACACACACGGCAGTTACTCTGAGCAGGCACGTGTCTAAGCACTCAGCATATATTAACTCAGTTATCACAATCCTACAAAATAGGTGTTGCTATCATTCCCATTTTACACAGAGGAGAACTGAAGCACAGAGAGATTAAGAACTAAAGATGGCCAGCATTTCTAGGGCACTTACTCTGGGCTAGACACTTGTATTAAGACACTTGTATTAAGCCCTTCACTTGTATTAAATCATCTAGTCCTCATGATACAGGAGATATGATAGATACAGGAGATATGATAGATCATATCGTGCAGGTGGAGAAACCGAGACAGAGAGGGTTAATAACTCAGGACTCAGGCAAGGTTAAGTAGTAAGTTAGGCAGAGGCTCAATTCAAACGCAGCATTCTAGTTCTATGGTCTAGGGTCTTAGCCATCATGCTAGATGCGAAGTGGGGGGACCACAAGTGATTCCTGAATTCATCAGTGAAAGGTGCCGGCAGCTGCAGACAGGTGAGCATCCCCATCCTGATCAGAGCCCCTCTCTGGCTGGCTGTCACCTGGCCCTCTGCTCTGGTGACACTGGTCTCAGGACCCAGGGACCTTCAGTTTCCCTTCTCCAAAAGTCATGCTAGTGGGAATGTCCACTTGGGCCAGCAAGCCTCCTCCCTGTTCCTTGGGGATGCCAGCTCCCTGCAGGGGGGGCACTGCAGGCTCAGATGTGAGGGTGGGATTACCTGGTACCCACAGATGAGCTGCATCAGGCGATCACACATGACATTGCTGGTCAGGACCGAGTGCAGGACTTTCACGGCCGCATACAAGGTGTGGTCATCTGTTGCTAAGGAAATGAGGCCCAGGAGGATGGCAGGGCCACCGATGAAGTCCAGGCTGCTGGCAGCAGGGCTGGAGTGGAACACCCTTACCCCTGTGTGGGACAAAGGGCATTCCTGAGTATACTACAGCTTCACTGCAGTGGAAGTTCCCGCGGCACCATGCAAGAGCTGTCAGGAGCACCATCCACTCATGGCGGGGGGGCCTGTGCACAGGACAGGCTGGGAGGAAAAGGAGGGGCTTTGAAACTTTTAGGTCAATGAGAAATCCTGTGCTGAGTCCTTTCTGGGTCACAGAAGGCTGAAACAGCCCAAGGGATTTCAGACCTCCACCCTCCATCTCAGTCCAGAGTGCCGGATGAGCCAGCTGCCCTCTGAGCCTCACTTTGCTGGCTGCTCTGACAACTTCTGGCTCTTGTCTGCCCTCTAGATCTGCAACGTTGGACCCTTGCATCAGTTCATGGCTTTGCTCCTGCCTGATTGCAAGGCAACCAACAGTCGCTGGCTGTTGTTTTCACCCAAACAACCACAACCATTGCCTCTGCTCAGAGGCCCCACTGTACTCACTCCATTGTGCACAGACGCCAGCCCGGTTAGTAGCGAGTTCACGACCCGTTGTCAGATGCAGCAAAGTGAACTGACCTCTGCAGGGAGGCTAACTCTCTGGTGAGATTAACTCCCAACTCTCGCCCTCACTGTTCCAGCTCCTCAGCCCTCTCAGTCCTGCCTGCCGCTCCAGAGTTCCAGGCTGCACAAGCGATGACGGCCACAACCCTTCTTCCCAAATAGCAGTAAAAGTTCATACCTAATTGGCCTATGGCCACGGCTCCAATGGTTCGAAGAGAGCCCGAGAGGTGACTAGCACAATTTCTTAGCAAGAACACAGGCGTGACATTGTTGCGGGATGAAATGTTCATCTAGAGAAATTGGTAACAATTAATCCAAGAAACCTTCCTGGGAAGGAGGAGGTCTTGTTCATGAGCTCCTGGAGGGCAGGCACCCACAGGCCTGGCACTCCGTAAGTGTAAGTCAGTGAATGAATAATAACTGAACCAACGTCAGAGGGACTGAAGCCAAAATTCAGGTTCCCCTGTCCTGCCTCCCAGGCTCTGGCTTAATCATAAGGGAGCAACTTCTGTTATACAACTGCGCCACCAGTGTCCCGCATGCTCACTAGTGTAAACAAATGCTCACAGTGAGGAGCTGATGAGAGCAGGAAGGACCTGAGGACACTGGAGGTGGAACGGTGCTGTGAAGGCCAGAGCTGCCTCCTTCCCGATCTAGGGTCATCCAGCTCTGCAAGCCCTGGCATCACCAGTCTCAGACGGCCAGGAAGACAGGGACCCTGGTCTCCTCCAGCAGAAGGTTCTGTGCTGGTAAGGCACAGCTTTGGTGCTCAACAGGACTTAACCCCTGATCCTGCCGTCTCAGTAAAGGGAAGGGGCCTTTTTTCTGTGAGGGTGGAGAGAACGTAAACAAATCAGCCCGAATTCATCAGCAGTAAGCAAAAGAGCTCTTTATGCAGGAATTAGGAAACAGGAAGTCTAATGGCATCTTCATCTATAAGCATGTCTGCTTGCTGTTTTGCAAGTTTGTTGTTTGCATAAACACAGTGATTCAAAGAATATTCTGCAATGTTGGGGGGTTAGTAGCACCCAGAAAAGGGAAGCTCAGTAGTGTTCCCAGTGTTACAGAGGCTTTATAAATATTCCATTGGTTCTTGCTCTACCAAGGAAAATGAAGAACACCTACTTTCTTCTCAGAAATAAGAGGTTTAGTCTTGTGGGATGCGAATGGGCGGGCGTCATGAAATATTTTAACAAACGAAGTGGGAAGCACGCCTGTGTGTAACTGTCTACACATGCACAAACGTGAATTAGTATTCACTTAATCACTGAAAGCTGAAGGAAGCCATGAGATCGTGATTCCAAAACGGAGCAGCAAGTGAAGTTAGAGGGCATACCTCTTTGGCAATCAGGCGACTGTCCACCTCATTGTATGCGTTTCTGATGTCTGCAACGCTGGTGATGGAGGAGCTGGCTATATGAAGGCCAAAGGAAACCCTTTCCTCTGCAACCAGGGGCATCACTTCCATACAAGGGTCCTCTCCTAAAATAACACATCTTCAGTTATTTCTATTCTCACTTTACTGAGTAGGAAATTAAGCCTCAGAAGAGTAAGTATCTACTGCTACATGGTAAAGTCATCACTGAGGAATGTTTGTAGCTGTATATGTTGTTACATTGTATGTTACATATTACATGTTTTGCCCCTACCTGTGATTTCTGACACACAGAAAACTGTAGAGAAATCTCACAATATTAACCCTACTATAAAAATAGAGGCATTCCAAGTATGAAATTACTAAAGCTTGAGACACCTATCGAGAATGTAACCTTGCTCCCAAAATGCTGGGCCGAAAGCCCTAAGGTTTTCAATGAGCTGCATGTACATGGTAAACACATCCTTTGGCATGAGTGCCCAGGTCGCTGAGTCAAGGAGAGCCACATGTGGCACTTGAGAACCACGGTGTGAACAGAGAGTTGATGAAACTTTGGCTCTGGACCTGACCTCCTCACATTGTTCTGGCCAGTGCTCTTTGCCAGAGGAAATGAAGATCAAAGAAGACATGGAGCCTGGAGACAGAAACACTCCAGAGCACTCAATCGCCCTTCACCAGGCACGAAGCCTTCCATACATAGATTCATTTATCATTCTTCCCAGATGGGAGCTGACCCCGTTGACTTGACAGAGCACAGAGAGCTATGCTCCCTGTTTGAACAGCTAACAATCAATAATGAAAATGTGGGTGTTTTGTCTGCCTGTTTAATAATTGAAGACAACAGTATACTTTAGTTAAAAAGCTTCTTCATTAAAAGGAATGCAACTGATTTATCTCACTCGCTTCCCCCTTTCTTTGCTGATGGTATTACCCACCCACTTTCCTCCATTATGTGTGTTGGAACTGAAATCTAAAGGAGATTGTCATTTCCTTTTCTGACATTTTCTATTGGATTGTAAATATGTAATGATCCAATTACAGAGGTTTTCCCTAATGACTGGCCTGTGCGGAGTTTATTCTTTATAAATAAGCTATAAATAACTGAATGGCCATTTAAAAAATAGTATCGGCAAGATCATTATAAATCAAAACACCCCATACCTTGAGCATGCACAGCTTGGAAGTTACCACAGTATCTTGGGCCAAGTTTGTTAATAACTTCCAGAGTTTCCATTGAGATGGCTTCTTCGAAGAGGTATGCAGGGCCCAGACGCCATATTAATAATGACTTTTGTTTCCAAACTTGAGGGGTAGCAATATATCCATAAACATCCACAAATGAAGATGGATCCATTGAAAGGAATGGTCCTGGTAAGGCCTGAATGTACAACATCTGTTAACATAAAAAGGTTGGGGGGGGGTGATGTAGATGGGAGGTGTTTAACCTCAGAATTAATCAAACAAACACATAAAATATAAAATGATGTACCTTCTTCTTCTCTCAAAGTGAAAACTTGTTTTATCTAAAAACATTACAAAGATAACTCTCAAAGCTGAGAAACAGTGCACAAAACAGTTTATAAAATGCTGGTGGGAGTAAAAAACTGACACTGTGCCTCTGGAAACAAATTTGATAAGAACTATAAAGTGCCACTAAAAGGTTCATCTTTTTCTTCCCAGTCATTTCACAAATAACTTAAATGTCCAATATTGGTACCTTAATTAAGTTTTACGTACTAGAAATAATTACAGACTGGAAAGGAAGAAATAAAACTCTCTATTTGCAGATGGTATGTCCATGTAGAAAATTCCAAAGAATCTACCAAAAAAAAAGATACTTCCTAGAACTAACACCTGAGTTCAGCAAGGTCACAGGATACATGATCAACACACAAAGATCGATTGCATTCTACACACTAACAAAGAACATGCAGAAACTGTAACTGCTCACAAGAAAATTAAATACTTTTTTGCTCTGCAAAATCCCATATGAAAGAGGATGAAAAGCAAGCTATAGATTAGGAGAAATTATTTACAAATTACATATCTAACAAAGGACGGGTATCTAAAATATTTAGATAAACTCTTAAAATTCAACAGTAAAAAACCAACAATCCAATTAGAAAATGAGTGAAACACGTGCATAAGACATCACTAAAGAGGATATACAAGTTGCAAATAAGCGCATGAGAGGATGTTCAATCTCATTAGCCATTAAGGAAATGCAAACTAAAAACAAGAGATATCATCACTACACACCTATCAGAATGGTTAATTAAAAAAGAGTGACATCACCAGATGCAGAGAAACGGGACGACTCATCCATTGCTGGTGGGGATGGAAAATGGCACAGTCACTATGGAAAAATATTTTGGCAGCTTCTTATAAAACTAAACATGCACTTACCATAGGACCCAGCAATTAGACTCTTAGGTATTTAACCCAGAGGAATGAAGACTTAAGCTCACACAAAAACCTGTACGTAAATGTATATAGCAGCTTTATTTGTAACATCCCCAAACTGGGAACACCTCCGATGTCCTTCAGTGGGTGAATGGTTACGTATCCATATCTGAGTACATGGAATACTATTCAGCAATAAAAAAGGGATGAACTACTGACACATACAACAACTAAGATAAATTTCCAGAGAATTATGCTGAATACAAATCTAATCCTAAATATCACATACTGTATGATTCCATAGATATAACCACATCTTTTAAATGACAACATTTTAGCTCACTGGTTGCCAAGTTTAGGGACAGGGATTGGGAGGGGGTGTGGGTGGGTGGTGGTGGTAGTTATAAAAATACAACAAAAGAGACCCTTGTGGTGATGGAAATGTTCTGTATCTTGGTGGGAGCAGTGGATGCAAGAACATACAAATGTGATAAAATTGTATGGAACTAAATACACACACACGAGTACAAGTAAAACTGGGGAAATCTGAATGAATTAGCAGATTGTATCAATGTCAATACCTTGGCTGTGATATTCTATAGTTTTGCAAGATATTACCATTGGAGTAAACTGGATGAAAGGTACACAAGATTTCTTACTTTCTTTTTTTTTTTTGCGGTACGTGGGCCTCTCACTGTTGTGGCCTCTCCCGTTGCGGAGCACAGGCTCCGCGGCCATGGCTCACGGGCCTAGCTGCTCCGCGGCATGTGGGATCTTCCCGGACCGGGGCACGAACCCGTGTCCCCTGCATCGGCAGGCGGACTCTCAACCACTGCGCCACCAGTGGTACTTGGTCAATCTCTTTCTTACCACTAAATGTTAGCCTACAATTTTCTCAAAAAATTTCTCAAAAATTTCGATAAAAGAAATAGTTAACAGATTATCAGAAATTCAAAAATAATAGTTTCATAGCCCACGCAGATAAAACATTTTAAAATGATAGTGTTAACTAGTATATAAAATGTTTTACACAATAAAGTCACAACTATTTTATTAAAGGAATAAAAACTGAAAGAAACTATAAATGATGGTAAGGTAGAAGGAATGTAGGTAATCTTTCTTCTTTATTTTTCAGTTATTTCAAAATGTGTTTATATTATTTTTATAACGACTACAAAATTATACATGAATATGTATATAAATACATATTTTTTAAATAAGAGGTTATATAATTTCAGAAATATTCTTTTTATCCCTACCAATTAATTAAGACTTTCAAATAAAAACAAACCAAGTTTTTCCAAGCTGTCAAGCCTACCTAGAGTGAGGTCTACTGTGCTCTCTCTCCCCTTTCCCGTCCTTGTAGGCAGAGACTTTTTCTCCCACCTGACAAAGGTGCCCCACCCCTCCGATCCACCTGTCCCCTTCTTCTCCGATTCCTACCGTGTATACTCCCTGCACTATTCAGATTGATTTATAGGCATAAGATATCTCAGATTGCTCCCAAATCATTTTGCTCAATTCAAGCTGTTAACACACTCCCCACCTTTCACAGCTGAACTTGACTTCCCTTGGAAATAAAAGCAAAGGCTCTAACATTTGAGAACAGCTCTTTCACTAGGTTATCCCCAACCAAAGCCCATTTTGTTCTTGCCCAACTGTCACCTGCGTCTAAACACAGACCTTTATGTTTATCCCGATTAAATTTCACTTGCTGATTCTGACCGGACTTGTCGAAATCATCTTGGAAAGTCAACTCTGTCAGACTTGGCCCTTGGCCATTCTCCATGGCCTATTTTGGCATGTTCCCACAGCATCATACCACTTCCACCCTCCCTGCTGACTGAATCTGGTTTAGCTGGTCCCACGGGGTTGGATGTTCATCCATGTACCAATTCACTAAACAATACCATCAGCCGGTCCATGTTACTCCTTGCGGCTATAAATTCAGTGCAATTCATCAAGGGTTTATTGCATGCTTTCTGTATGCCAGTCCTGTGCTAGGTGCAAGCAAGTTCCAAATAGCAATAGGACAAGCCTCTTAGCCTCAAGGTACATGATCTAGTTCACAGAACACAACTTATTCTATGAAACAAGAGAGAATGCCAACATATTCTGTGAAAGAGGACCCAAACTAGTCCACTCTGTAATTATGCCTAAACAGATGAAAAACAAAGACACTGGGATACCACAAATGTGACCACACTTTCCATCCTGGCTAACGTTGAGTGACCACTGCTCCTTCTCCACTGACAGCTCAAGCCCTGCCCCATTCCTCCTACCTCCTGAAAAAAAGTTCTGAACATACACAGACACCAAATTGCCTTTCTGACAGCACCCAAGTCAGAACAGACTGACCTCCACTTCTTCGAACCCTCCCCAAACTCACCTAAAATGAGCCCAAATCCTATTAGCTCCTCCTAAGTCCTTATTACCCAATGGGGTAAGGAGTCTCTTGCTACAGCAAGCTTAATAAATGTAACTCTTGTTTTGTACTATATGCATGCTCCTGGAGGTATCTGGCTGGTAGGCATGGACAATTCCTAACACCTAGTAGGCGTCCAATAAATATTTAATGAGGGAAGGAAGGGAGGGAGGAAAGGAATTGTTAATGATTTAAGAAAAAAGTTAACTTTATGTTTTGAAGGACCTTTGTCACGCTCCTGGTGAATCTTTCTGGTTACCACTGCTTTTTTTGATAAGACATTTACCAGAAGATAGCATCAAATTCATCTTCAGGTTCCACAGAATTTAGGTTGTTCTAACCTAATGATTCTCAACCTGGGCGATTTTGCCCTCCCCCACCAAGACATTTGGAAATGTCTAGAGACATTTTTGGTGGTCACAGCTGGGCAGAAGGAGATGCTATAGCATCTTTGGTGGGGCACAGATGCTGCTAAGTGTTCTAATATACACAGAATAGGACCCCACGGCAAAGAATGATCGGGCCCCAAATGTCAAACTACTGAAATGGGACACCCTATTAACCTCAAGTTCTCCATTCTGGCTTAATATTGGAATCACTTGGGAAACTCTGACAACATCACCAAATTACCCCACTCACAGACATTCTGCTGTATTTAATCTGGGGAATAGCCTATGCAAGAGAACTTTTAAAAGACTTCCCAAAAGATTCAAGAACGTAGCCTAGGTTGAGATGCTGTCTCTGGAACCTGGGTGAAAATCTGGCTGCACCTGCCCTCTGTGGTCTTCTGGGTCCTTCTGTCTCTGGCTTCCTTGGGCACCTCTGACAGTGGTCGCTGGAGCACGCCTGCCAGTCTTCATCTCCCAGCTTCCTCTCCCTTATGCCCTAGGACCTCAGGTGTCTCTAAATGACAGTGAGGAGACGCTTCCTCCAGCTGTGTGTTCACATTCTATTACCTTCTCTAAGCAGGGGACCGTCCTTTCCTCATCATTCCTGCTCTAAATCTGGCAAGACATGTTGGTGTCTTTGCAAGTCCCTGTGTCTTGCTGCTAAGTGTAGCATGCAGACTGGCTGCATTAGATTCACCAAAGAGCCTCTTAGAAAGGTAGAACCTTGGGTCCTGCTCAGAGCCCCCTGGGGAATTCACACCTTAACATGTGAGAAGCCTTGTTCTGTTCATTCTGGAGATTTCTATGCTCTTATGATTATTCTTATAATCGTAGCTGTCATGACTATTCTTATTCCCATGTTTTAGTTTCTGCCCTGGTCGTGTGACCATCATCTAAAGGTGTTCTTTTTATGCCTGAGCTCAGCCAGGCGTTCTGGACAGCAAGGGGGTTTCATTAGATACCAACGCTGCTGCCAAGGAAAAGCAAAGAACTGAGGCCACTCTAGGGTGGCGTGGCAGGGAGGCATGGCCATGGGGCAAGTACAACTGAGGAAAACCACCTTACCTTGGCTGAGCCGATGACCTGTCCATCCAGATAGGTGGAAACAGTACAATTCCTTTTCATCTCCTTGGTGACAACCACAGCCAGGTGGTGCCACTGAGCACAGGCCAGCATCTGGCCACACCTGACCCGAAGCTGGCGTCCCGCAGAAGGCTCAGGGTCACCCTCGGGTTCCATGACATCTGGAAGAGAACACAAACACCAGACCACGCCTGCAGTGTCAGAGAGCAGCAACCCAGCAGAAGCGGGCCTTGTGCCCATGGAGCCAATGCCGAGTCCCCCCGCCACAGAATGTTGACAACAGCAGCTGTCATTGCTGGAGCTCTTGCTCTGTGCCAGGCACTGAGGTAGGCACTATCGTGATTTCCATGTTACCATCCTGAGGCACAAAGAGGTTAGGTAACTTGCCTAAGGTTGCAGAGCCAGAGTTCAAGCCCAGGAGCCAGGCTGCAGGGTCTACCCCTCACTAGACTGCTGCCTCCACAGTGATGCACATAGGGTGGCAAATACCTGCGAGGGAAGGAGCCTAGGCAGCTGTGCTGTGTGTAAAGGATGCCAGGCCAAACCCTGGGCCTTCCAGTGTCAATGTCTCACTATGAAACGGGGCACACAAGGACAGGCGTAGCCATAATACCCTGGCCTTGGCCATCTCAGGCCAGTTCAGGCCATCGCTGGCAGGTGAGCTTGGAGAGCCGAGCTGAGCTCTTTGAGGCAGAGCCAGGACCAGCCACCTGTACAACTGAGGGAGGGCCGGTCCCCCTGGCTCTTGGGCCAAGAGCTGCTGACTCAGCCCCACTTCTCCCAAGGGTGGGTGAAACCTTACCCAGGGGCTGAAGCTCTTTCTCTTCTGTAGACACAACCAAGGAGAGGTCTTCCGGGCAGAGGCTGACGGAGAAGCAGACGAAGGGCTGCTCGGTCCTGGCCAGGTGGCGTACCACGGTCAGGAAGCGCAGCGGGTGGCCCTCCGTGACTGAGCTGTGCCTGCTGATCAGGAACCAGCAGGAAAAGGTCAGGCCCCCTGGCGGAGGGAAGGACCTGGCAGCGCCTGGGGTCAGAACACAAGCACGCCCTTAGGCTTTGTCCTGCTGCGGAAGCCTGTCTAGACTCACTGTGGCTCTGACTCAGCTCAGGGGTGGCCCTACTGTGTGCTAGCACTGTGCCCCACCCGACTCACACCTATTTTACAATGACCCCACACAGGAGGATGCTCTTGTCTCCTTATTCATACTTGCAGCAATAAGTCATATTCCCTCCAGCACTTGAACCTAGATCCTCGAAGCCTCTCTCCAATGCTGGCCCACCTATTATTCCATTCTGCCTTGCCAAGGGAGCGGAGACGTGGCACACCCCTGAGATCCGTCATCATGTGGCCCACAGGTCAGCTGGTCTAAAGCCAGGCCATGTGCTACGTGGGGCAGAGGACCCCGGCCTAGCTTGGCTAAGCCTTGCCTGGGGAATATTCCACTCTAGGGAAACCCATGCCCTCCCACCTTGTAACAGGGTTGGTGGAACAGGCAGGGCCCACTGCCCTCACCGAATGGGCAGAATCAGGCTTGGAACCCTGCGCCGATGGGCCGTAAATGTAATCGCTCCTGAGCACCTACCCTCCCATAGAAACCCAGACCCTGGCTCTCCTAACAAGGGGTGCCTGGTTTTCAGCTGAGTGCAGCACTGTACAAAGCATGCCAAGGCCCAGTCGATCCCCACGTGAGCCAAAGACTGGATGGCCATCAACAAAGAACTCATATTCTTCTCTAGAGAGAGCCGTAAGGTGGGGTGAGGTGTCCATTTCAGCCTCTGTCAATCACTGACAAAATGCATCAAAGCCAGGCTCAGCCACCAACTCACCCACCGAGCCCATCAGTGCTAACAGAGCCCCCGCTCTGTGCAGAGCCATGGGCTGGGCCCTTGGGAGGCACAGTGAACAGGACATCCCTGCCCCAAGGCAGGCATGACCAATGGGACAAGCGGGACCAAGAGGAAGACACGCTTTCTGGAAATGCCAAGTGGAAATCTGAAATCAAGGCTCCCCAAGGACTTCCTCCCAGGTCGGGGAGGGGACCTCAGCAAGCTAAACCCCCAGGGAAGCACCTACCTGTCCCAATCCCTCCAGAGACCGAGTATTCAGTGCTGGTTCCCATCACCGTAGACAGGGTTGGAATAAACAAACAGCTGGAACAGGAAAGTGTCTCAGATCACTGAACCGCAAGCCAACCTCTGGCGTGAGGTTTCCCCCTCTGTCCTTCTGCAGGGGTCTCACTCCCTCCTAGACCATGAGGCCTCGAGGACAGAAAGCACCTGATGCTGGCGCCATGACCCTAAGAAAGGAATCTGCTCTGGAGGCTAGAGGGGAGGGCAGTCCACACTGCACGTGAATGCAGACACACCAGGGGAATGAGAGGGTCCTGGCCCAAGACAGCTGGGGACACTGCCTCTAAGAAGCCACTGAGAAGACAGGGTGTCCATGACCCAGATATTTTCCACAGCTGAGTGTGAGATACAATGGGAACTACACTTTTGTAATCAATATTATAATTCACCCAAGGCACTGGGAAATTAATAGTGTATTTCAAGTACATGAAAGCCTGTCATACCCATAACCTTCCACAGACATGTCAAATTCCACGAAGGATGGAGCCAGGGCTGCCCTCTGAGGCTGCAGGTTGCGAGGGGAGGTCATGGAGATGAGGCTCAGTGCTGTCTGAAGGGCGGTGGTTGAGCCCTGGGACGGCCCTGAGGGCCTGCGGGCCTGTGTGACTGCGGAGCGAGGGCTGGTGTCCAGCGGATCCTCAGCAGGCACCGGTGTCACTGCCTGTGACCCTAGGGCAGCAGGCAGGAGAAGAGCTGTGTCTTTGCTCAAACCATTCCTGCCCCTCTTCTGACAACAGCCCCCACATTTCTGCCACAGCCCCGAAGGAGGGCTCTGCAGAGTACCATGCCGTTCCCAACCCTGAGGGTGTCCTCCTGGGCCCTCCACTGGCCCTCCCACCTGGGCTCTCTGCTGATTTTGATAACACGGAACTATTGTGACAACCTGCTCCTCCTAGAAACTTCTTCTCACTTTAATTCTGTCGTGGCCCCCACCCCTTTCCAATACAGGTTTTCTGTGGCTGTCACTGGCTTGCCCCATTGGCCGTCGCTCACCGCAGCTTTGTCTTGGTTCTCTGGCCTCCACACTCTCTTTCACAACAGGCTGTCTCCTCGAAAGCTCTGTCTCCCACCTCTGGCTGCCGGCTCAAGCCTGACTCTCCATCCTTGCTTTTCAATTGGGCCTCCTTGCCTCAATGTCCTATGCAATCTTATATTCAGCATGTCCATGTCCTTCTTTTCTCCAAGCTGGTTCCCTGGACCAGCATCTTTCCAGGTACCAGGCCAATCCTTTGTTCTCCTGACCTCCTAACTCCCCCCTGAGCTGTGAGCTGTGCAGAAAGCTGACACTGTTCATCTGCCCAGGGGCAGCGCTGGGTACTCTTGCACGCGCTGTGACATGAAGGTTTCCGTGCTCCAGGCCCAAAGGGGTCAAGTACACACTCATCATCACCATCTTGTATGGGGGTAGGGGTCTCCCTCCTTCCATATCTGGTCTTTATCTGGGGACCACTGATCTGATCCTTCTGCTTTTTCCTCATTTGCTCCATTGAGCAGCAGGTAAAATCATTTTTAAATCTGTCTGCTTCCCATATGTTGTAAAGGATCCCTCACGAGAAATGCATATTCTCTTTTAAATCCCATTATCCTGCCCCTGCTCCTTCCTCTATCCTCACCTGGGCATCCAGAGTTCCCTCCACGTACGTGAGATGAACTGAGGATTTTCGCTGCAGCCGATGGAGGTGGAGCAATTCCAAAACCTAGAAACTGTCTGAATATCATAACAAACAAGAGAACCAAATGAAGACATTTTGCAGGCAGAAATTTTCTCCAGCTTCATCTGAGCACTGTCCTAGGTCCCAGAGCTCGCTGGCTCCCCCTCCAGGCCTTCGTCTCTCTGCCTGGAAACCCTTTTCTCAGGCCATACAGAAACAGGGCATCCCTGACCTGGCACTCAGACCAGAGAGCTGGTGAATTTAAGTGCTTTTGACTTAACCAGTGAGGACCTTAAGAGGAAAAGGGTTTTGTTGGAAAATAACTTTGTTTTTAAGTTTCTAATGGAATTGACTAATCAGCTGAACTAAGCACGGTGGCCTTGTCTGACAGCCCCACAGCTAGAGGTGGAAAGAGGCTGGCCTGGCCCCTGGGTCCCATGCCTGCTGGCTGGAGGGGTTGCCTTTTGTCCCTCTGCACTTGGTCCTGTGTGTCAGTAGGGGTCCAGCTGGCCTGTGGCCCTGGGCACCACCCTCCCTACACCTACATTGTCTAGGGCAGGGTGGCCTGGCCACAAGTACTTAAGAGACCCCTGACCTCCCTCCTAGAGCCTTTCTTTCCTCTGCTTTTCTGTCTTCTGTGTCTGCTCCTCCTTGTGCATCTTCTCTCCCTGCTGTGGCTCTCCAGGAGACATGTGGCTTCATGGAGGGGCTGCAGTGCAAAGGCCCCACAGGACACAGTGGTGCTGCCTCTGTCCCCGTCCTTGTAGGGAGCCCAGTCGCGGCCCGTCATACCAGCTAAGCTCCCTGTGGTCTAGCCTCGTGGCAGTCAGGCCCCTACAGCCTCCACCCCTCTCAGCAGGGTATCTTCACCTGGTCTGGTGAACTGCACAGGCCACAGGCCTCAGCCACTGCCACTCCCTTGAAGTCCCCCTCTTTATACCCAATCTCCCGACTTTGGTCCTCCCAGCTCCTCAGAGCTCCCACTCTGAACTGAGCATCCCTTCCAGCACTCTCCTGTATTGTCTGCAGGACCCTTTGCTTATTATCCCTCTCCCCGAGAACATCAGCTCCATGGGAGGGGCTACGTCCGCTCTGCGGGCCTCACACTGTTGCAGACCCAAGGCTCCTCCCTGGACTTGCAGTGCCCATTGCTGGGGAGGGGGCACTCTTACTGCCCACTGTGCACTCGCATGGCTGCCAGGGGCTTGGCAGCATTTAACGTGCAGCACACGGTACCTTAACACGTCTGGTTCAATGGCTTGGGAAGCAAGCTTTTCAAAAATCCTGATGAGCCCCGAGTGCAAGGGGCTGCTGCTGGTGGTCAGCGCCTGGTGGCAGTAGGTCATAAGGGTCCTGAGCATGCCCGCCTCACACATGACCTGACGGTTCTTCTCCGACTTCACCAGGGACTGGATGTGACTGGCCACGGAGCACTGGATCTCCTTGGAAAGCTAAGAGTAACCAAAGCAAGCAGTGAGCCCCGGAGGTCGGCATGTTTCGTGGGCCACTTTGGTAAGCTCCCCACTAGGCCTTGAGTTGGTGGTGGGGCGAGGAGACTAGCCCTCACAGCCTGTTCTTACTGCACCCCGTCTGTCCTGGGCCCCTCAGATGTGGCCTCCTCACAGGAGCTGCCAAACAGGTAGACAGCTTCAAACAGACTGCAAACTGGCAAGCGAGAGGCTGCATCAGCCTGAGACGTGTGGTGCTTGACCCGCACCATGTTTAAACCGTTTCTGAACTGCTAACGTTTTTAAAAGCCTGGAGATTCCACGTAAAAGTCCAGACTCGTGGCCTCTCTCAAAAGGTGGAAAGATCTGGTCATGCTGCTTTGCCATCCTGTGTCTGTCAAGAAACAGTGGGAGCTGGGCAACGGCTATGCCCTCTAGCGGGTCCCACAACTCACCCCCTACCCACTGGCATCGCTCACTCAACAGTTCTGTGTTTGAGTTTGCGCCCCCAGTCTAGAAGGTGGAATCCTCCTGGGAGTGCCAGCCTGCAGCAGGTGCCCCACCCAGCTGCAGCCCGCCCCACCTTCACGTGCCAAACCACACCAGCTCATACAAGCCCCTGAAGTCACGGCTCCAGCGGGGAAGCCTTCCCTGCACCCCTCATCCTTTGTCCATCTCTCTGTGCTAAGCACTTTCAGACACACAGACAGCTGGCCTCTTATCTTCCTCCTACTAGATTTCAACTCACTTCACTATCTTTATGTCCTTGAGGCCCATAGGATAAAGTGCATAGAATCAGCTCAGTCAGTATTGAGCCAAATACAATACATTGTTTTCACAATCTTCCTTTCTTCATAAAAGGGTAAACCCCTGGAATTCCCAGCCTCCACAGATATATAAATTGGGGGGTGGAATTTTCTTCATAAAAACTCTTAAGACTGCCCACATTTTCTTTTACTTTGTATAAGACTCTCTGAAATGACCAGGGTACCAGTTAGATCTTAATGGAGTTTTCCTGCAGTGGAGGCTATGTGGGCTCCCCCTAGACGTCCTTCTCCAGGTTAGTGTACCCATCACAGCTGCCCCTCCTGTGGAGGTCAAGCTCCCCTAAGTTGTAGCTGCCCTGCTATGTAACCCCCATATATATGTTCATGCATGCACACATGTGTGTACATGTACACATACATGTACGTACACACATACATAAAAGTGTGCACACATGAATACAAACACATATACATCGCCCCCAGACTACAGCCAATGAAGCCATGCCCTTCAGCCTCTGTGGTGCAATTCATGCTGAGAGCCCCGCCCTGTAGGCTCAGGCTGAAGCTAGACTTCAGCTGATAGCATGTCCTCACTCAGCTCCTTCCCCTGCACCACTCTGCTTCCCTCACCTCCCTTCTTCTGAGTCCCTCCCTCCACAAATCCCATGCACCTGTAGTCCTGTCTCGGGCTCCACTTTGGGGAACCCAAGCGGAGACCCTAGCCTGCTTTTCATATTGCACACATTTGCCCTAGTTTCTGGTTTCAAGAAAAGGGATCTATGGTGATGCAGATTATGTCTAGCTTAGTCTACCAACATAAAGCCAGGAGTCACCATAAAGGCACTTACTCTGGGACTCTGGACCCAACACTCAGAATCACCTCGCTCTACCATCACCTACCTCCCTGTGCATGTAGTTATTCGAGGCCACGCTGCCCAGAGACGGTCAAGAGTATGTCTGTATCACTAAGGGATAGAAATTTGTAAGATGGCGTTCTTCTTCAGGCTGTGAACACAGTTTTGTAGCACTACAGTGTGTGGTGAAACATATTTACAGTGTTTGTCATCAGTTTCTAGATTTTTTTAAAAAGGAAGGGGTGGGACTTCCCTCGTGGTGCAGTGGTTAAGAATCCGCCTGCCAATGCAGGGTACACAGGTTCGATCCCTGGTGTGGGAAGATCCCACATGCCGCGGAACAATGAAGCCCGTGTGCCACAACTGCTGAGCCTGCGCTCTAGAGCCCATGAGCCACAACCACAACTCCTGAAGCCCGCATGCCTAGAGCCTGTGCTCTGCAACAAGAGAAGCCACGGCAATGAGAAGCCCATGCACAGCAACGAAGAGTAGCCCCCGCTCGCCACAACTAGAGAAAGCCCACATGGAGCAACAAAGACCCAATGCAGCCAAAAATAAATAAATAATCTTTTTAAAAAAAGGAAGGGGTCACACAGCTCACCCTCCCATCCTCCCACGCCTTCCAAAAGCATGACGCCTATAGCTTCTGCCTCAAACTGATGGCATTCAGTGAAATTCCCATCATTACAATATCTTCGGTAATATTTATGACTTAAAATTTTAGACTATTCAATTTTAGTTTAAAATATAAACTACATTAGAATGGTTTCAGGGGGGCTGCTCCCAGGTAGGATTTTGTCACTCTGTCAACATCACTGATGTCAAGGAGAGATCTCATCACTCAAAGAACATGGTCCCTGCAATGGACTGTTTGTGTCCCCCCCCACCAAATTCATACGTTGAAACCTAACCCCCAGTGTGGATGGTATCTGGAGGTGGGGCCTTTGAGAGATGCTTAGGTCTTGAGGGCAGAGCCATCGTGAATGGGATTAGTGGCCTTAGGAAAGAGACCCCAGACAGTTCCCTCCTCCCTTGCACCACGTGAGGACACAGCGAGAAGAGTGCCATGAGTGTGGAAGCGGGTCCTCACCAAACACCGAATCTGCCAGCACCATGATCTTGGACTTGCCAGCCTCCAGAACTGTGAGAAATAAATTTCTGTTATTTGTAAGCCACCTGGTCTATGGTATTTTGTTATAGTGGCCCGAATGGATGAAGACAATCCCCTTCCCTGTCACTGTGGTATCTGCAGAGCCAGCCTGAGATGCTAGAGGGACATGTATAACCCAACAGGGACCAGAAACAGAAGAAAGAAATGTCAGATCTAATTTGCACTAAACAGTTCCACGTCTTTTACTTTAAGACGCTCTTCCATGTAGAAACCTCCCCAACCTCCTGACTCCCTTCCCCAAATCTTTCTTCCAATGCTCTAAGTGTCCCTTCCTACATCCAAGGAGTCTGCACCTCTGCCTTCCTTCTTCACTCTTCTCAAAACAGAAAAGCTGCTTCTACCCTCTTGCCCAGAACTCTCCCTCTCCCAGAACTTGGAATATTTGGTAACTGCAGTCTTTTAATTTGGGGTGAAAGTTGGGGAGACAGTCTGCATGTAATAAGATGCAAAAATAACAACACAATGTATTATTAATAAGAATTAAAAAGAAATGTCTACAACCTCCAATTTTTATTACCAGCACTTCACTTATTGCTTTGGGGACTTTTGGCTTTCCTTTTTGTTGTTGTTTTTGCTTTTTTTTTTTCCTCACCAGAGCAGGAATACTTAAAATCTAAATATGCAAAAAAGAAAGAAAAAATTTTCAAAAGGGAGAAACAGAAATGCTGATCTTATCTAATGATGCCACAAGTTTACTCCAAAATTGCTCAATACCCCATAATGGAGGAGGGAAAATTGATCGTCCTCATTATCGCTGCAGCTCTGTCAATACCAATATTGCCTTGTTTTGAATAAAATGTGCTGTTTTTTTCAATGTTGGTTCCAGTAAAATGGGGTTTTAGTGAAAATATGAGCAGTAGCAGGAAACCAGTCTGGTTTCTCCCCCTACAAATGGATTGATTTTCCTAACGCACATTACTTCCAATGCAGGAAGGGGATAGTGGTTCAATTAGGACTCAGTGGTAAGCGCTCAGGGTCATCAGCAGGCTGGACCCACAAGGCAAATTATCACAGAGAGATGTGCGGGGCTGCCTGTAGGAGTTTTCTGCCTTCTCCACTTAGCAGCTGAGTCTTCAAGTCTGTCCTTGTCCAGCTGTGGATGTTTAATCTTCTTTATCTCTCTCCCACCCCCCACCTTCTCTCCTGGTCCAGGTTAATATGGTGGTCCCAGAGCCCAGTGAGGGCTGGGTCCTGGTGGGGTGGGTCCCTCCAAGGAGGCGTGGGCTATGAGTACATCAGTCCAGAGTGTGTCTTCTAGACATTAATCGTGTAGTCCTAACTAAAAACCATCAGATGACCAGCATCTGCTTCCCCCAGACACTTAGAAAGAACTAGGGACTTTCACTGAGCTACTCAAATTTGGACTAGTCACTTATTCCAATTTGGTTGAAATGTTCTTTATTTGATGATTTTGGAAGACAGATGATACATTTTAAGTGACCTCTGCTCTTCTGGGATGTCACAGGTAAATATGTGTTTTATTTGTAAAGATGTGTTTTATCTGACAAGGTAAAGATGTGTTTTATTTGACAAGTCATTGTGGTTTTTATCTCTGCTTACTTAGAATTAGCTCTCTCTTTATATGGGCATAAACTTTCCATTGTGCACAGCCCCCACCAGCCTAATACACTCGTTTGCAGTGCCCACATGGCCTTATAGGCATGGGAGTCTGTGATCTTGGTTTAGGTGTAAGAGGGTCCAAATCCCATTGAATCAGTAGAATCCATGTCTAAAGGCATGGCTTCCTGGATGTACTTGTATAGATTTGCAATGAAGACCAAGATGCATGTGGGTGCCTGCTTTAAATCTTCTGCTTCTTTTACAATTTACAAATTACATACATATTTTGGCCAATACTTCCTGGTTACAGAAGCCTAGGATCTTATATTAATAAAATATTTGTCTCTTTCCAGCTTTACTTCCCAACCTCCCCTTTGGTCCACCGTGTACTCTACCCCAGTAACATCCTCACCCTTTGCTGAATACGCCATAACCTTTTTGACTGATGCTCAAAGTTGAGAATGTCCTTTCTAATCCCATCCCTTTGCTGAGGTCCTACTTATTAAAGAGACAATTCACACGTTCTCTCATCTAAGAAAACTTTTCTGATCTTCCTAACTAGCACTGTGTCCACACCTGAATCATTATAAACACCACACTATGACAAGCTATCTATCTATTTACCAAGAACTGTGAACTGCTGCCAGAGACAATGGCTCCTCATCCTTGTGTCCCCAGCACATATCCCTGTGCCTCCAACACAACAGCTGCCCAGTAAGTGCAAGCACAAGGGCACAAGGTGTTCTAGGAAATAGCAGGTGTGCTGGACCAGAGAAGGTGGTCAGAAAAGGTGATGTGCCAACTGAGTGTTGAAGAATAATGAAAACAGTGCCAGGTCAGCAGGGGAAATGATCTTTCCTGAGCCTGTGGTCAGCCCTGAGATGGAGCATGAGGACATCACTAGGGAAATCCGCTTGTAAACATCCATCCAGGAGGATGCCTGCACAGCCTGGAACCTGAAACATCTGCGAAGAGTTTCCATCACCTTGGACACACACCCCCTCACTCCACGACAGCTAGGTCAGGTGAGCAGTGGGCTCCGTGAGACCCAACATCAGCTTCCAGCCAGAACCCTTCCCCGCTGTGGCTTGGGCATCCTCGGTTAGCTCAGAGAAGGAGGGATTAACTTACCCCGAGTATCTCTATTGCTTTGGCCAAAGTAAATTGCTGACACAACTCTTTTAAGACATACTTTTTAAACAGATGTGTTGTTGTTGCTGTTGTTAGCAGGTCTCCACACATGACTGTCTGGAGAAGATTCCTGAAACAAGACTACAGAGTCCACAGTCTCTTGTAGAGATAAGAGATCCATTTCCAAGCATTCTGTGACTACAGCCCCGGTGTGTTGCTTTGAGCTTCCAAATAGACATTTACCCTTCCTTCATCTTCTGGGCACAGGGCACACAAATATCTACCCAGAAGTAGGTACTCATGTTGATTTGACACTAACTAACGGGAAACTTGGGCTAGCTACTTTCTCTGGGCCTCAGTTTCCTTAGCTTTAAAATGAGAATAATGAAAATACCTACCTCAATGGTATGTTTTTGGTGGGAGTCAACAGAAACAGCATTTGCGAAAGTACTTTTCCTTAAAGGATGCAAGTGTTTTCAGAATATTAATCCCTTTTAGTTGCAGTCTTCTTTTCTTACCTTGTATCAGTAAGCTTCCTGATTAATTATCATTTGTATTTATCAATTAATTTATCAATTGTATAATGCCAGCTGGAAATATACCTGAAATGTATTACCTTCCATTCTGTATTTCTAAAATTTTATATACTGTGACTCGGAGTCCTAGGAACATCGAGTACCAAAGCCAGAAGAGAAAGGTAGGGGGTATGAGAGCACATACTGCATGCCAGGTAGCCCTAAGGACACTCGAACTATACTTCCCACTACTCTTCTCAATGGGAAAATATTATTATGAGAATACTGAGACAGAAGAGGTTACATCAATTTCCTAAGGTGACATAGCCAGCGAGTGGTAGAACTGGCACCCCAACCCAGGTCTTACTTCAAAGCCCATGTTTTTAAGACTGAGTCATGCACTCATTATAAGGAAGGGAACTCAGTATCTCATAAGGGGCATAAACTGATGGCCTACAGAAGTGTTTTATTTGGTGGGGGTAGTTTGGCTTTGCTTTTGTCTTGTTTCCCCCTAGCTAGATTGTGAGTACCTCTAGGCAGGGCAAGTACACTTCCCTACGACCACAGGTCTCACCATTCCTTATTGTTTACACCTACACATTTACTTTACGACTCTGGCCCCAGGACACTGTGTCTGCAACCCCTGTGATCTAGGCCAAATCTGAGTAGCTGAAATTGAGGTGCAGGGAAAGGAAGTGGCCCATGTTAAGTCATAGAAATAACGACGGTACAGGACTGGAGGAAAGGTCGCCAGATAATTGGACCAGAGCTCACCCTATCAACTTTAACTTCCACTCCATCATTCTATGTCCATTGTAGCTTCCTTTTGATGCTCTTCATCTCCATGCAAGATTATGTCCCTTTGTTTTATTTAAGAGGCTACCCTAAGAAGTCACTTGGATTTTGACCAGGATCTGAGACTTTTCCACCCAGGGACAATAGAAATATTTGGGGAAGAATGGGGTCAGAATGAAAGAGCAGAAGAAACATAGAAATTCAACATATTTGAAATCTCTAATGTGTTGTAATTTAATAAAGCAAGACTCCTACTTTGCCAATTTCCTTGTTGAAGGAAATAGCTCTTTTCAAATAGCTTGCCCTTACACAATGCTATCCAGGGCTATTAATGCTGTCGATACTTGAGCTATTTGAAACCCACATGATTAGTTCAATGTGTTTGAAATACAGGCTAATTCCAGAAAATGGCACCCTTTCCAAATTGAGGTGCAAATCAGTTGACAGATGCAGCCCGAGCCTGATCTTCTTTCTGTCCCATCATACTGTGTGGGAGGCTTCCATTGCAGCAGAATCTGGAACACACCCAACAGTGAGGGGAGGTACACACTGACTATAGACAACAGTCTCTCTAATGCCCAGGTCTGATCATGTCCTTGCTTTCCAACTGCCTCCCACCCACGGCTACCACCTCCCTACAGGGAAGGCAACCTGGTGCAGTGGCAGGAGGTCCTGGAGCCTCCCATCAGGCACATCCACCACCTAGCTATGATGTTAACTCTGTCACTTAAGTGCTGCAAGTTTCAAGTCCTCATCTGTGAAGTGGGAATACTGATGTCTACCTTGCAGGGTTATTATGAAGATCAAACGATAAAATGCTTGCAAAGTTTCGGCAACTAATAGCAGTAGCTACACCCGTCAGCAAGTGTTTCCCATGGTGCCTTGTATGTTCTGCTTGCCGTGTTAAGTGCTCCTGCATTGCTTCAGCTGCTCCTCACAATAATGCCATGAGGAAGATGATATTATTCTCCCCATACTACAGCAAAGAAAATTAAGGGTCGTGGAGGTTAGATATTTTCCCATGGTTCTGTGACTGTTAAGTGGCAGAGAGATTTGACCAAAATCTGTCATCTTCAGAGCCTCATATAGTGGGTGCTCATTAACCACAGCAGTGGTGATGATGATAACGACAAAGGATGGTAATCCAATAAAATCCAACTGCCTGTGTATGGCACTCAAGGCCCCTCATGAGTTGGCTTCAACCTACTTCTCCTGCCCCATTTACTCCCTTTCTACCCGCATGGTCTATCCTCGCCCAACTGAACTATTTGAAGTCCCCGCATGGGCATCTCCACGTGTACCTCTCTCTGTTGTCTTGTCCCACCCTCCTCTACCTGATCTGGCATAGACACGTCTCTTCTTTAAAGTCTGGCTCCAGTGTCCCCATCTCTGTGCGGCTTTCTCTCCCCTCTGCCCCAAGGCCCTGTGGGCAAACCTCTGTTACAGTTAGAATATCTAACCATCTTCTCCACTCGTCTGAGTACCCACCCTCACACTCAGACTGTGTGTTACTGTGGCATTGGTCTCTGAATCCCCAGTGGCGCCTAGTAGGTGCTGCGTAATTATTCATAAAAGTAGATACATCACATTGGTGGCCCCGACACAGGCTGAGTCCCACCTCTGTGAAACCGGATCTGACTTCCCACCCTCTGAGTTCCCACTGTCATGCACAGAGCAAGTAACCCTCTGCTAAGACATGAACGGAAGTGCAGTGGTGCTGGGACAAGAGAGCTCTCCACTACTGGTCAGAGTTCTAGCCCAGAGCCACGTCCCTACAGCAAGCCCCTCATGGCTGCTGAGCATGCCAGAAAGAAAGAGAAAAGGCCTTTCTTCTCAGTTACTTCTTCCAGCGGACAACTCAGCTCCAAGAGAACTGAGCTGGACTCCACTTTTGCCTTGTGCTTAGCACAGCAACATTCACAATATAATTCCTAGAGTCCAATGTTAATACTGGCGATGATACAAGAGGAAAGAAAACTCAGCTGGATTATCTGTTTCCAAGAGCAGCTCGCACTGCTAGCATTTTGCAGAGGGAAAAACCCCCTCTTGGTCATGAACAGAACAAATTTAATGTGGCCACAATTAGAAATAAACCAGACAACCCATGTAAGTAGTTAAGTTGTTGCTTCTAAAATGATATCTGTACCTTGGAAAGTTATCAATTTCTCATCCATAAGGCAGGAAGAGCATCTGAGGGATGTAAAGTGGGTAAGAGTATAGGGATGCTGGGAATCACCAGGCCCACCTAAAGGGAGATGAGAGGGAACTCACAGTCCATCTTTTTTTTTTTTTTTTTTTTTTCTTTTGCGGTACGCGGGCCTCTCACTGCTGTGGCCTCTCCCATTGCGGAATACAGGCTCCGGACGCACAGGCTCAGCGGCCATGTGGGATCTTCCCGGACCGGGGCACAAACCCGTGTCCCCTGCATTGGCAGGCGGACTCTCAACCACTGCGCCACCAGGGAAGCCCCTCCACCTTTTTAGTAATACTGCCCTCTACTGAAACTTCCAGCTGCTTTCTCTGCCCCAAAACCTG